>NW_023270436.1:17038145-17322885 GCF_011800145.1 Mirounga leonina | reverse complement strand
GCGCTGACAACGGTCCCCGCAGCCCCCCTGAGAAAGTCTACGTTTCCGGCGCCCTGGCTCTAACAGCCTCGGCTGGAATAATTTGCCGTCGTGACGACAGTCATCATCATGATTTATTTCCTTGTATATTTATGCCCCCTCGTTTATTCTTCCCGCCAGCCCCTCGGGAGGCAGGATGGTCCCCTTTTTGCCTATGGCGAACCCGAAGCTCTGAGCGGTCACGAGTGGGCCGAGGGGGCACGGCCAGTACGTGGCAGAGCGGGTATTCGAACCCAGAGCGGTGAGACGCCACGGCCCCTGCACCTGCAGGTGGGCAGTGCGCTCAAGTCTGCGCCGCCCTGATCAAGCCAGGCCGGGCATCCAGTGCCGCTTGAATTTCTTGCGGCTGCCCTCGCGTGATATATCCCGTAGCGGGCAGGGGAGCCTCGTCTCCACCCCTGTGGTTGGGAAGCCTTTCCTAACCTGTGCTTGCCTCCAGGAAGGAGCCAGGGCTCCCTAGGCTGGATGTACCTGGGTTTCATTTCTCATTCAGGTGGGCTGTGACCTTGGCGCTGGTCCATGTCCTCCTGAATGGTTTTCTTTTAGCACCTGGGCGCCCTTACTCCTTTCTTCTCTGCCAGGAGTAAATAGATCAGCTTGCATTCTCTAGGGGGAAAAATGGAGTTTACAGATGTTAGTTAAGGTCACGGTCATGAGACTCTAAGTTTTCATTTCTCTCCGACTTACATAGATTCAAATTTTGCATTTTGCCTGCTTATAAAGGTCGTTTACATTGCTTTGGGTATCCCTTAGTGACCTATAATTCGTGACCAATAATTAATGTGAAGGTTAAGTTGTAAGAATTCAAAGTATTCGAGTTTCTTTCTGTTAATCCTTAATGGACTTGTATGTAAATGGAGGTGACTTCACAACCTCCTTTTGAGATAACAGCCCTTTTCACTAAGGTATAATTTTATATCTTTAGAACAATTTGGAAAGTCTCTTCTGAAAGTTGACGGATTCAGTAAAGCTTTTTAAATAAAAGGCCATCCTTTTAGTTCTGTAGACTCATGCACTATGGAAAAGACAAGCAGGGACCCTGCATTAAAAGACCAAAAAATAAAAGATTCAGGGTGTTCTGGGCAGTCCTGAAAACCTCCCTTTTCCTTTGAGAGTTTGGCTGCTCTGCCTGGACTTTTGGCTGGCAACTGTGGCTATTTTACTAAAGAATTGACATTTTAAGTTCTTAGCTTCAGGAATGGCTGGTGAAAATATTGCCCCTCAAACACCTGCTGCTGAGGGTGGGCAGAAAAGCCAGGTAACTTAGCAGAAACCCTTCTTTTGTTACATTAATGCATTTTCCCCTTTTATAAATATATGGCATTTCTCAAGGCTGTTGAATTATAAGAGTCACCTGGGGTGAAATTAAAACCATAAAAGGGAAGAGCTGGGGAATCCTTGTTTAACACGTCTCCCACGTGTTACTATGATGAAGTAAGTGTGGGCACCTGTAGTAGGTGATCGGCCAATGCCCTTCTTTAAATGAAAGGGCATGAAGTTCGCTTGTGTCCACGGTGTTTTAGCTCCTTATCATTTGCTTCTGTGTCGGGAGCGTCTTAGATCAATCCTGACTTTGCAAACATACATGCTTCCCTGCTAGGAGATTTCTAAAAGGCTCAACGGACACCCCGTTCACCAGACCGCTGATTTTTACGGAAGATCTGCGGGAGAGAACAAAAGCAATAGGTATCTGGCTTTTCTGCTTACTCTCTGGGTTGATGTAGTGGGAAATGCTCTCATCTGGGCCTCTGTTTGATAAGTTCTGATAGTTGAGCAGTAGGGTCATTTGCCCAATCTGTTTGGAGCTAAGGTGTCAATGGCTATGTGCAAAATGTTTATGAGGTTAATGACCTGCTTAAAACCAACTCGCTCATACCTGGGAAGACCAGTTCCTCATATGCAATGTGTGAGTATAACGTTCATATTGAAGGATTAAAAACTCTTAATTCACTTAGCAAGTTTAAAGCAGCTTTTTGTTTGCTCAGGCAGCCCGATTTTTTATTACGGGGCCATGACCATTTCTTCTTTAATCCCTAAGTTTTTTACTTTCACTTTGCTTATTGCTCTGAGTTTCTGATGGTAGGGAGGGAAAGGGAGCATGGCCAGGATTACATGACTTGTAGCAATCATCATTTCTCTTTCTTCCACTCTGACCCCTGGCTGGTACAGTGAACCACAGGGCCCATCTATGAGGCAGAAATCTCAAGGTGTTTTGTTTTCTTCTCATAAATGATTATATTACAACATATCTCTGAGGCCACAGCGTCCTGAGCTGTGTCCGGCATATAGTAGGCAATCTGGAGATTTTCAGGCTTTAAAAAGTGTGTCTCCCCCCCCCCCCCCGCCTCTCCTTGCCCCAGTCCATTGCTAAAAACTAGTCAGGTGGCATTTTCTTATCAGAAAGTTCTCAACTGGGGCACCTGGGTGGCTCAGATGGTTAAGCATCTGCCTTCGGCTCGGGTCATGATCCCAGGGTCCTGGGATCGAGCCCCATGTCCAGCTCCTGGCTCAGCAGGGAGCCTACTTCTCCCTCTGCCTCTCCCTCTGCTCATGCTCGCTCGCTCTCTCTCTGTGTGTCTTGAATGAATAAATCTTTAAAAAAAAAAAAAGTTCTCAACAGAAAACATACCCAGTCTTCACTCCCCAAGGCTCCAGGCCACTCTTAAAAGTCACTTCTGATGATGATTTCCTAAGAGGTAGGTTCCCTAGCCCTGCGAAGCCACTGTTTAATGTCTAAACACCGCTTTTGACGATGGGAGCACAGAATGTGTTATTTTTCTGTGGGAGACCATGAAAGTGCACTGGTCGTTGATCTCCTTTGCTCCCGTGAGCATGATTGATATGTGTATTATGGTTCTCTTTGGGAGCGTGTTTGTAGTCCGACATCTTATTTAATAAAAGGACGCCAAACCCTCCGATGTTTCCAGGAAGGGAATACTATGTTTTCATATCTCTGTGATCTCCTGCTTCTGCCCAGACCCAGTTTCACCATCGTCCCATCCTACTCTTCAGAAAGGTTGTTAGTAACTTTAAAAAATATATACTAAGCCTGTTAGCGTGACTGTCAAATGTGCACCAAGCAAGTTGTAGGAGCTTTTCTCCATGTTTCTGCTCCTGCCTTTTATAATAACCTCCTTTTATAATAACCTGGGCAATATGTCTAGGCATTCCTTCCTGCAAAAGTTGTTTCTTTTGACCATTTTATTTGGGCGGTGGGGGGGGCGGGCACTGTCGAAAGAAAAACCAGAGGTCTTTTTGTCTGTGACTCCACATAGCAGTGCTATCACCAGGTTGTAGGGTCCAGGGTTTACCTTAATCAGTAGAAGGCAAAACTAGCTAACAATTAGAGTGATCCCAGGCCTCTGGTGCTAAAAAGTGCCGCGCCTGGGTGGCTCAGTTGGTTGAGCGACTGCCTTCGGCTCAGGTCATGATCCTGGAGTCCCGGGATCGAGTCCCGCATCGGGCTCCCTGCTCGGCAGGGAGTCTGCTTCTCCCTCTGACCCTCCTCCCTCTCATGCTGTCTCTCATTCTCTCTGTCTCAAATAAATAAATAAAATCTTTAAAAAAAAAAAAAAAAGTGCCCCACCCTAGCTGTTGATTCAGAGATTGGGCATAGGCGAAGGGGGATTCACAAACCAGAGACAGGTTGGATTCGACCCCTGAGGTTCACCCATTGCTAGAATGCCACAGTATTCTACATCTCCTCCTTGAACTTCAGTGCCAAGCCCCTTTACGTAAATAGCTGACTTTCTGGATGTGGACAATCAAGTCTCTGCTGCTTTAACAAATACGATATTTACATTGAGCTGTGATAATGCATAAGAGTGCAAAAAGAAAGGCTTTGAGAAGGAACTTAAAGTAATCCCGTATCAGTTTTGCATACATCTTGGTAATGACCACATTGAAACTATTGGGCAGTTATCTTTCTATTTGGCTTGCGTTTAAAAGCACACAACAAAGAATTTAGAAGATGGATTCTTCCCCCTTCCTTCCTCTTCCCATCTCTAAGGGAGAGTAACAACAGCCATCTTTCAGGGCTGTGAGAGCCTGGGAGAGCGCACATGGTGTATAACAGGTGTTCAGCGAACAAGGGCTGTGTTTCAGGTGGCTTTGTGTTTTTCAGGATACTTGTACAGTAGCTGCATTCTTCTGGAAAAAAGTAAGGAATCGGTTGAGTTGCTCTGGGGGAGCTGTCTCAAATTTTTAAGACTTGAGTGTGAACATAGCCGTCCTCTAGTGATCTGAAGGGCTGAACACAGCCTGATGCTGGCTTCTGGGGAGCAGTTCCCTTATGCTCCCTCCAGACTATGCCGTTTTGGGTATGAAGATCTATTCAAGGTCCTTGCCTTCTGCCCCAATCCCTAATCTTACCCAATCTAAGCCCCTACCTTCATTCCACGAGGAAATCTCCCTGGGCAATCACCATTTGGGGAAAGCTGTGTTGTCCCTAAATTCCAGAATTGATTTAATCTGGCCACTTTGAGGCTCCTGTAGTAGTTTCTCATTGTGCACATCCCATTGCTCCGGCCCCTACATCAATGTTATGGGCACAGCTAACCTACAATCCCACATCTTTCACTCCGTGTTTAATTTTCTTTGTCTTTTTCTATTGGCTTCTATCAGATCCCGAACCCGTGGTGTGCAAGCCACATTCAGCCACAGAGTTTTTGTTTGGTTCGAGGACTTTAAACACCGACCAAAAAAACCCTTGATTTAGAGGCCAGCATTTAAAAATCCTTCAAGCTAGGATTTGCAGCTTTTCTTGAAAAATCAGAAAAGTTGGCCACACTAGGCCAACAATCCCATGACGTAGCCATTGGCTGGGACTGAACACAGCTGCCCCCAGTTAGAGGGATGGCCCTATGCTCTTCAATTTGCCACAGGCTTGGCCACTCCTTATTGCTCAACCCTAATGTCTAGGTCTTTGCCGTTTGTCTTTGGATGTGTTTTTTTGTTGTTTTTCTTAGAATGAAGACAAAAACAATGTGTGTGTGTGCGTGCACCCATGTTGCTATTAAAAAAGTCCTGAGAAGGACTATCAGTGGCTAATAAAAATAATCTACCCTTTTCTGCAACTTCCTTTGCTCAGCAATGTGCTTTGCACATCCAGCTCAGTCCTTACAATGCTGTGAGGTGGGTGTTACTGCACCCATAGGAGAGATGCAGTCACTCTGATTTGGCTTACTTGATCTGTTCAATCTGACCGTGTCAGGGGATGGGGAAGAGGTTGTTTATAGGACCCCTCCCTTGTACTTTTCCACACTAAGTGGTTTCTCATGGGGAGGGCATTTTAGGCATCTCTTCTTAGGATGCATGGCTTGGGACAAGGCAGGTCCCACCGGTAAGGACACAGCTTCGTGCCAGGGAATTGCTGTTCCTCACGCTGGCCCCCTAGAGACCTCACGCTCCATTTATGGGCTAGATTAAAATAAATGGAGCTGAGCACACTGGACAGCGCAATGTGCAGACCGCTTTATAACTCCGTTAAATAACCAGATCTAACCTCTCAACCATCTGATCCGTAAGGAAACATTTGAACCCACCTAAAAAGTATAGGAAAAATGAATTTGATATATTTGTTTTAATCTAACGGAAAGGCTGCATCCTTAGAAGATGAAAATATCCGGTATCCTCACTTTGGTTAAACTTATTTCAAATACTTATGGGGGGGGGGTAATATATTTTGAAATGGGTAGTTACAACATTTGGAGTAATACCTTTTGTATAATTAAGACATGGGGGGAAGCATACCTCTTTAAGAGGAATATTCTGCATGCTTCAAACCAGCTCTTTTTAATATTACAGACTGATTTGGGGGGGGGGGGCGGATCTTCTTGTGGGCACAAAAAGACCTTTAATAGTTCATTGTTCAACAGAGAATCCAAGCTCCAATTTTTTCATTGCAAGCAGCTCTCTCCTGCAAACACCAAACAACCCTGAACGGTTTTAAAAGACGGTTCAGGGAACTCCCAGTACCACTATTTCATGTTTAGACCTTGTTCCCCAGTAACAAAAAGCAGCATGCTCGCTTACTAAAAGCCCCTTCCCAAGGCTCTGGACTGTTGTTTCTTTCTCTTTTTCTTTTTTTCCATATCTCGCCGCACTTGTGTCTAAAGCGAAGTGATTGTAAAACAGAATGGCACGTAAACTTGTTCAAATATAGCACTTTGTGGACACTCTGCTTTTTATTGCAAGGTAACAATCCTGGCTGTTTGTTTTAGAAATGGTAATGTTGTATCATTGTAACAAATTATACTTAAAAATCATTTAGTGTGAAATTGCAGATTAATCCCACAGGGATGGGGTATTAACAATCACCCAGCCCTTTGGAGCATACAGATGGTGAATCTGGGATTTACAATAGGAACAATCACTGATTACATGCATGGGTGTAACGGACAAAAAGGCCTCCACAACTTCAGCTTGGAGAATACGGTGGAGGTCCTAGTGCCTGACTTGTTTGGGACTCTCCGTTCCAAAGAATGCCTGTTTGATCACCTAGCCTATGTGAGATTCTGCAGCGCGCCCTGTGCTTTGAAACCTACCATGTGTTGTCTCCCCGTGCTTCACTTCAACCCTTCTAAATTCCATTAGAATTTGTTGAAAGAGCAATTTCACAGTGGGGTGTGCAGTGGGAATTTGGCAGATGTGCCCAGCCAAGAGAGCTCATTATCAAAACCAGTACCTGCTGCTCGCTAATCACCAGGAAGAAAGTTGTCATGCACGTGGACTGGGGACTGGGGAGGGCTCTGCACTTCAGAAAGGAGTCTGTACCCGAAATGGAAAGGACCCCTAAGTACAGTGCCTCTGAATTTGAAACTCCTTTGGCAGAGCTCCAGACTGTGAACCCCATGACAAGCATGCTAAGAAAACGGGGTACTTGTACATACAGTCTTGAGTACAGACTATGGTACAGTAAATGACCTGCCAGTAATGTGCTTGGGACTCTAAACTGATGCAGCAAGTAACACTGATTTCTTTTAAACTATATACTTAAAAACAACTCACTAAATTTTTAAAATCAGAATAGCCATTTCAATGGCAATTTAGATTCATACGCAACTTCTAGATACACCCATATAAGTCCCCTCCCGCATCTCAGTTTTGATTTTTTTTTTTAGATGCATAAGTTAGAAATTTTCCAATTAAAAAGAACAAGTTGTGTGTGTGTGTGGGGGGGGAGCAAGTTGTCTCAGAAGAAAACCAAAAAGCTGGAATGCTAAAAAGAATTTAATACAGTCGTCTTGGCTTTTTAGGGCTTGTTTCTCAAAAACAAAATGCCTTTATCCGAATGAACGTTTTATTCCAAATGTTCTTTATCCAGACATTGTTTTGTTAACAGTGCCCAGAGCAAAATGGGAGTGGAGTCTAAGTGGGTGTTTTCTTTGTCTGACTGGAGAAACTGTTTTTGCTTTTAGGCAAATGCACCCCAGACTGGTTTTATTGCTTTTCCTGAACCCAGGGATTTGTGACCCTGATGGGCCAACTGAGTGATAATGACCATGTCCTCTCTATTGGACCCATTAATTACCCTCCCAGAAGGATTTTACAGCTCCATCTTGAGGGGACGCTTGTAAGCTTCTCAGGATTATTCTAGAGGTGCTTTGCAACTGGCCCTTATTTTAGCTCTGCCTCATAGGAGCTGGGTTGGAGAACAGCTTGTTCAGAATGATCAGTGTGGCCTTTATTGTCCTAATAGGAACATGGAAGCAAGGCTCATTCCTTGGAAAAAGTCTGTTTTATCAGCTTTGAGATCTCATCATGGCATCGGATGTAAAGTATATGGTTGGTGATAGACTCCTTTAAAAAGGAAGGATTGGCTGAGGTACCTAGGTGGCTCAATAGGTTAATTGACTGACTCTTGATTTCAGCTCAGGTCATGGTGTCAGGGTCTTGAGATCAAGCCCTGCATCATGCTCCATGCCCAGTGTGGAGCCTGCTTAAGAATCTCTCTCTCCCTCTCCCTTTGCTCCCCGCCCCCCCAAGCCTCAACTCCCATGTGCACACCCAAGTGAGTGCTTTCTCCCTTTAAAAGAAAGGGGTGGGGGTGGGGGGATGGGGTAGCCAGGTGATGGGTATTAAGGAGGGCACGTGTTGTGATGAGCACTGGGTGTTATACACAACTAATGAATCGTTGAACACTACATCAAAAAACTAATGATGTTCTCTATGCTGGCTAATTGAACATAATAAAAAATAAATAAAAATAGAGGGAAAAAAAAGGAAGAGTTGGCCAAAGCTGAAAAACTTTGATTGTAACCCACAGTATAAGCTAAATACCCATGAGTACATTCTGATATAAATGGAAGAAATAGATAAATGTATGAGAGACAAATACTCCTTTCAGAAGAATCCCAATTACTGTATGTAGATAACCTCCATCTCCTGGAGGGGGAGCATGACCCCCCCCCCCCCCCCCCCCCCCGCCGCCGCCCCTTCTCCTCTTCCCCTTCACTGTCAAGCTGGTCTTAGTGACCCGCCCTCCAACTTACAGCATTTAGAGAAGGAAACATAGTAACTTGAGAGTGGAGCAGCCTGGCACATATATGACCTTGACCAAGTGATGAAGGTTAATGTCAGCAGTGATGCCCTGGGGATCCCATGACCCTACCCCCCATAGGATGTGATGGGATGAGAAGGCACAGAGGCACTTCACCCCTGGGGTAGTCTTCCTAAAAAATCTGTAACCTCAGTCTACTCATGAGGCGAACATTAGAAAATCCCAAATTGAGGCTCATTCTACAAAATACCAGATCAGTACCCTTCAAAACTGTCATGGTCCTGAAAAACAGCAAAAGTACGAGAAACTGTCCCAGACCAAAGGGGACTGCGTAGGACATGGTAACTAAGACTGTGTGTACCCTGGGTTGGATCCTAGAAGAGGAAAAGGACATAGTGGGGAGAAAAATGATAAAATCTGACTCAATTCTGGAGTCTATTTATAGAAATGTACCACCATTGCTGTGATAAATATACCATTGTAATGTGAAAGGACAATAGGGGAACTAGGAGAGGGGTATATGGGAGGTCTCTGTATAATCTTTGCAGTTTTTCTGTAAATGTAAAATCCTTCCAAACCATTCATTTAAAATCAAGTAAATGACACCTCCATCTTTGTAGCTGTAGGATTTCCAATAGCCAAGAGGTGGACATAACCCGAATGCCCAATAGTGGAGAAATGGGTTAATAGAATGTGGTTGCACAAGGGAACATTAAGCCTTAAAAAGGAAGAAAATTCCGACACACGCCACAACATGGAGGAACCTTGAGGACATTACGCTAAATGAAATAAGCCCAGTCACAAAAAGATAAATGATGTAGGATTCCTCTTCTGTGTGGTACCTAGAATAGTCAAATTCATAGTGACAGAAAGTAGAATGGTGTTTGCGGGGCCTGGGGTTGGGGGAGAGAGGAATGGAGGGTTACTGTTTAATGGGTATAGAATTTCTATTTTGAAAGATGAAA
This sequence comes from Mirounga leonina, assembly GCF_011800145.1. Lineage (NCBI taxonomy): Eukaryota > Metazoa > Chordata > Mammalia > Carnivora > Phocidae > Mirounga > Mirounga leonina. Next base: position 17,313,381 of record NW_023270436.1, on the reverse strand, counting down.
AAGTTCTAAAGATCTCTTGCACAACAATGCAAATGTCCTTAGCACTACCGAACTGGACCATATATAATATGGTAAATTTTATGTGCTATTTTTACCTCAATTTAAGGTTTTTCTTAAATCAAGGAAATGCATAGGACAGCTACAATTAGGAAAGCCTTTGCTTACCATAACGGCCTATGGCTGGGATCTTAGTCTTGGTACTATTGATATTTGTGCTTGATGATTTTTTTTTTAAAGATTTTATTTCACACACACATACACACACACACAGAGAGAGAGAGAGAGAGAGAGAGAGAGAGAAAGCAGGAGGAGGAGCAGAGGGAGAGGGACAAACATACTCTGCACTGAGCGCAGATCCCACGACTCTGAGATCATGACCTGAGCTGAAACCAAGAGTCAGACGTTTGACTGAGCCACCGAGGCACCCCTTGGTGATTCTTTAGGGTGGGGGGCCATCCTGTGCATTGTAGGATGTTTAGCAACATCCCTGCCCTCCCCACCAGATGCTCATAGCACCCCTTCCTCTATCATGACAACCAAAAATGTCTTCAGACATTAATGTCCTTGGGTCTCAGGGAGAAAGTTGCCTTGGCTGAGAACCATTGGTCTATTGAAAGACTAGGGAGGAAAGGAAACAGATTAAAAAAAAAAATTGTCTGGACCTTCACTGTCCAATATGGTAATCACTAGTCATATGGGGCTACTTAAAATTAAACAATTAAAATGAAAGTTTCAGTTTACTAGCCACATCTCAAGTGCTTGTTGGTCACGTGGCTCATGGCTACCATATTGGACACCGCAGATAGAGACCATCACCATCCTCACAGAAAGCTCTATTGGCAGCACTATCTAGGTGTTTAGTTTAGTCACTGTATTTCTCCTCTCACCCGTTTGGTGTGTGTACTCCTTTTTAAAGTCCTTTCCAGGCTATCCGTGTGTGTGATGTTGATAGTGAATGACAGAGCAGATCTGCCATTAGCCAGGCCAGTAACTGTTAACAAAGCTGCCCCTTGTTACCGGCTCACAACTGCCCTAGTCAGAAAAACATGAATGGGGGACAAAAGCAAATAGCTTGTGAGTTGAGCTCACCTACCTGTTAGTGATCCCAGTTAACACCTCTTAGGGCTCCTTTGTTTTGCCTCTTAAAAATCTAACAGCACCCATCAGCTGAAGATAATCCTGGTCAGCAATCCCTCCCAATTCTGGCCATCTTGGTGTCTTCCCCAAGCAGCTGGATCTTAGGAGCCAACAAGCAGATGGAAGCCAAGGTCTGTTTGGCCCTGAAGGTGAAGGGTAGAAGGATCGTGCATGCAGTTGGATGTTACATTCTGTGAGCACATTGAAAGGGTTTCTGGGGTCTTCTACTGTGGATCTACTCTCCTTTCTTAGGCAAATAGAAACTAGCTGTTAATACTCAAATACACCTTTAGTTCTCAGAATTGGGAAATGCAGACTTCCTCCTCCTCCTCTTTCCCAAGACCTTGAAGTCACAAAAATAGACATGATAGCATTAGGCAGGACCTTTCAGAGAGAAGATAGTTCTGTGAGATCTGACACTCAATGAGATCCTTGTGTGGTCTGAGTATGAGGGGGGTCCGATAACTATTTTTGTTTACCAAAAAAAAAAATTTCTCCTTTGGTTGTCAGAGATGGAGTGAAGTCATTCTCATATGCTCTATCCCATTCCTTGTTGGTGTTTTAAAACTCAAATGTTAAGTCACTGTCACCAGGGCTCCTGGTGGGAGAGGGGCGTGGAGGAGTGGGGGATGGTGTAAGGTGTTTGTACACCTTTGGCTGATTTTTTTTTTTTTAAGTAAATTAGGATTTAAAAAAATATTTTAAGCATGGGGCGCCTGGGTGGCTTAGTCATTAAGAGTCTGCCTTTGGCTCAGGTCATGATCCCAGGGTCCTGGGATGGAGCCCCACATCAGGCTCCCTGCTCTGTGGGGTTGAAAAGGAGCTCAGGGAACAGGATGTGGCTCTTTATCTTTCATGGCCCTCAGTTCGGGGTCCAGCCAACATGGGTGCTCAACTAGTCTCTGACTTAATGACGGCGAGCTAGAATAGTAGAAAGAAACTGCTGGGGACGCCTGGGTGGCTCAGTCTCAGGTCATGATCCCAGGATCCTGGGATCGAGCCCCACATCAGGCTCCCTGCTTGGAGAGAAGCCTGCTTCTCCCTGTCCCACTTCCCCTGCTTGTGTCCCCTCTCTTGCTGTGTCTCTCTCTGTCAAATAAATAAAATATTTTAAAAATATATTTTAAGCATACAACATCATAGTGACAAGAACCAAGAAGTAAATAGAAATTAGCCAACCTTGAAGACGTTATGCTAAGTGAAGTAAGCCAGTCACAGAACAAATGCTGCCTGGTTTACTTATGAGGTCCCTAAGACAGTCAAACTTGTAGAAACAGTAGATTGGTGGTTGCCAGGGGGTGGGGGGAGGGGGGCATGGGGACTTGACTAAACAGGTGTAAAGGTTGAATTGCATAAATAAGTTCTACAGATCACTACAACATGGTGCCTATAGTTAACTGTTAAGAGGGTAGACTTCATGTTAAAGGTTCTTACCACATGAAAAGTAAATGTTACAGGCTAACAGAAAAAAATTAGCCAAAGAATACAAACCATTGGGTTTTTTCTAGTTTAAGGTATAATGGACAAAGTTGTAAGATATTGAAGTATATAATGTGATGATTTGACACACCTATACTTTGAACAGGTTTCTCCCATCAAGTTAATTAACCTGTCCATCACCTCACATATTTTTTTATATGTGCAAGAACATTTAAGTTGTGGTCCCTCAGCAAATTTTAATTATACAGTAGTGTGACCAACTATAGTCACCATGTTTTACATTAGATCCTCAGATCTTATTTTATAACTGAGAGTTTATACGTTTTGACCAACCTCCCCATATTCCACCCCCTTCCAGCCCCTGGCAACCACTTTCCTACTGTTTTATTGAGTTTGACTCTTCTAGATTGCACATAGAAGTGATCCCATGCCTTATTTGTCTTTCTCTGGATTATTGCACTTAGCATGGTGTCCTCCAGACTCATCCATGTTGTTGCAAATGGCAGGATTTCCCTCTTTTCTGAGGCTGAATAATATTCCATTGTATGTACACACACACACACACACACACACACCCCACATCTTCTTTATCCATTCATCCATTGACAGACACTTAGATTGTTTCCATATCTTGGCTATTGTGAATAATGACACCGTGAACATGGGAGTGTAGGAACCTCTTCAAGATTGTGATTTCATTTCCTTTGGATATATACCCAGGAGTGGGCTTGCTGGATCATATGGTAGTTTTATTACGTTCTTGAGGAAACTTCATACTATTTTCCATGGTGGCTGCACCAATTTATATACTCCCCAGCACCGTACAAGGGTTCCATTTTCTCCACATTCTCAGCAACCTCTGCTATTCCTTGTCGTCTTGATAATAGATATCCCTACAAGTATGAGATGATCTCACTGTGGTTTTGATTTGCATTTCCCTGATGATCACTCATGTTGAACATCTTTTCATGTACCTGTTAACCATTTGTATGTCTTCTTTGGAAAAATGACTATATAAGTCCTGTGCCTATTTTTTCATTGTTTTTTTTGTTTGTTTATTTGGGGGTTTTTTTACTATTGAGTTGTATGGGTTCCTTGGATATTTCATATAAGAACCCCCTTATTGGATATATGGTTTGCAAGTATTTTCTCCCATTCTGTAGGTGAACTTTTCATTTTGTTAATGGTTTCCTTTGCTGTGCAGAAACTTTTTAGTTTGCTATAGTCCCACATGTTTATTTTTGCTCTCGATGCCTTGCTTTTGGTGTCAAATCCAAAAAATCATTGCTAAGACCAATGTCAGGGAGCTGATCCTCTGTTTTCTTCTAGGAGTTTTATGGTTTCATGTCTTTAATCCATTTTTAGTTGATTTTTGTGTATGGTGTAAGATAGTGGTCCAGTTTGTTTTGTATATGGCTGTCCAGTTCTCCCAATACCATTTAATAAAGAGACTATCCTTTCTCTATTATATATTCTTGGCTTTATTGTTGTATATTAATTGGCTCCTTTTTCATAAACTGATATACACATGAGTTTATTTCTGAGCTCTCTGTTCCATTGATCTGTGTCTGTTTTTATGCCAGTACGATACTGTTTTGATTATTAGAGCTTTGTAACGTAGTTTGAAATCTGGAAGTGTGAGACCTCTGGCTTTGTTGTTGTTTCTCAATATTGCCATGGCTATTCAGGGTCTTTTTTTTTTTTTTTTTTGGTTCATACAATTTTTTTTAAGATTTTATTTATTTTAGAGAGAGAACAAGAGAGAGCACAAGCAGGGAGGGGAGTAGAGGGAGAGGGTCAAGCAGACTCTGTGCTGAGTGCACAGTCTGATGCAGGGCTTGATCCCAGGACCCTGAGATCAAAATCAAGAGTCAGATACTTAACTGACTGAGCCACCCAGGTGCCCCTGGTTCATACAAATTTTAGTTTTTTTTTCATATCTGTGAAAAATGGCATTGGAATTTTGATAAGGATTGTATTGGATCTATAGATTCCTTTAGGTAGTATGGACATTTTAACAATATTCTAATCCATGAATGTGGAATATCTTTCCACTTATTAGTGTTCAATTTCTTTCAATATCTAAGTTTTCAGTGTACAGATCTTTTACCTCCTTGGTTAAACTTATTCATAAGTATTTTATTCTTTTTGATGCTACTCTAAGTTGAATTGTTTTTTTAATTTTTCTCCTAGTTCATTGTTGCCAAGGAGTTTTATGGAGAAAGGCTTTAAATCCCTTAAAGGTCTGGAAGGAAGACCGGAATAAATGTAAAGAGATTTTTCATGGGTGAGATAATTTTTTAATGGTGAGAAATATACATAAAATTTACTATCTTAACCATTTCTAAGTATACAGTTATGTAGCATTCAGTATATTCACAGTGTTGTGCAACCATTCATCTCCAAAACTTAATCATTTTCTCAAACTGAAACTCTGTCCCCATCAAACACTAACTCCCATCCCCTATATCCCCAGCCCCTGGTAAGCACTGTTCTTTCTGTATGCATTTTACTACTCCAGGAATCTCCTATAAGTGGGATCATTCAGGATTTGTCCGTTTGCAACTTACTTTGCTTAACATGATGTCGTCAAGATGCATCCATATTATAGCATGTGTCAGAATTTTCTTCTCTTCCTTTTTAAGGCTGAATAATGTCCCATTGCACATGTATATAAATATACATTTATTCTATTGCCTGTGTACACATACATACACATACCACATTTTATTTATCTATTGATAGACATGGGTTATTTCTACCTTTTGGCTATTGCAAATGACATTGCTATGAACATGGGTTACAAATACCTGTTTGAGTCCCTGAGTCCCTGTTTTCAATTCTTTTGAGTATATACCTAGGAGTGGAATTGCTGGATTATATGGCAGGAGACTGCTCTTTAAGACCCTGAGTACAGAATCTGTGCTAGTCTGCTTGGGCTGCTATAACAAAATACCACAGACTGAGTGGTTTACATGACAGGCTTTTATTTTTCATAGTTCTGGAGGCAAGGAATTCTAATCAAGGTGCTAGGAGATTTGGTTCTTGGTGAAGGCTTTTTCAGAGGGTCATCTTCTTGTTGTGTGCTCACATGGCCTTTCTTTCTTGCTCTTCTTATAAGGGTACCATTCCCATCATGGATGTTCCACTCTGGTGACCTCCTCTAAACCCAATTACCTCCCAAAGAGGTTTTACCTCTAAATATCATCACACTGGGGATTAGGGCTTCAACACAGAAATTTGGGGGGACACAAACATATGGTCTATAATCGAATCCTTCTAGATTTTTATCCTAAATCTTTCACAATTTTCTCCCCTTTACTCATTTAATGGAAATTAACCCCTGGGTCACATTCTCTTTGTAAGACCTATTGAGGACTGTCTGTGTATTTGAATTTCATCAGTTTGCTTGACGTTGAAATGAATTACTTAATTAAAACAGGTTTAATCAGGTACAAATAGGTTTGGAAACAAACAAAGGTGACTCTTAAGCATTCAGTTCAACCTGTGGGGACAGAAGCAGGAATCCATTTCTCTCACTTTACAATGCATGTAGGTCGCCTGGAGATCTTATTAAAAGGCGGGTTCTGATTCAGTAAGTCTAGGATGAGGCCTGAGATTGTACAGTTCTGAGTGCTCCCAGTTGGTGCTGACGCTGCTGGTTCCCAGACCTTAGGCAGCAACGTTCTAGAAGGTCTCTTGCTGCTTTTGAGAATTCAGCAGAAGTGGGTGTCCTCTGTGTGTTCATCAGGGTTGAGAAAGCAATGGCTAATTTTGGGATTCAGTTGGTGGAGGTCAGTTAAGAGAGTATATTTGTCATGGTTTTAGTTAATCCTGGGGCGTAATAAGCCACCCTAAATTTAGTGGCATAAGACCTCCGCCTTTCTTGTTCTCACTGATTCTGTGGGTAATGAATCCCAGCAGGTCTTGTCTTTGCTCCTCGATGTTTGGGACCTCAGCTGGGAAGACTGGAAGGTTGGGGTTAGGAGTAACTTGACAGCTGGACTCAAAGTATCTGAAGACTCATTCACTCTCAAGTCTGGCTCCTTGCTGGGGTGGACTGAAGGACAAGACCCTGCCATTCAGAGGGCCTGTATATGGCCTTTCCACATAGCGGGTCTTCCTCACAGCCTGGCGGCCTTGGGGCAACCAGACTGCTGATGGCAATGGTCTTTGACCTAGCCCCAGAAGCCACAGTGTCCCTTCTGCCACATTCTTTTGGTTAAAAGTGAGACACAAGCTCATCTAAATTCAAGAGAGGGAATTAAACTCCAACTTTTATAGAGGAATGGAAAGATCTAGAAGAGCAAGAGGAATGGGACCTATTGTGGTGGCCATTTTTAGAAAGAAAATCCAATCTGCCAAAACTACTTTTGAGACTTTTTTTTTCTCTTCTAGATTAAGGTATTTTTGACAAGATGCACCTTTTCAGTACATCTCTTTGATGTTAAAATCATTTTATTAGTGGTTAAAATCTTGCTAAGGGACCCAGGAGTGGTGATGATGTATTCACACTGAAGTCTTCCCAAATGTATCACTCTGAGAGGACCTTGGTTCTCCTCCTTGCAGGCTTTTTTCTTTCTTTTGTTAAAGATTTTATTCATTTACTTGACACAGAGAGCGAGAGCGCACAAGCAGGGGGAGCAGCAGGCAGAAGGAGAGGGAGAAGCAGACTCCCCACCGAGCAAAGAGCCCAACATGGGGCTCCATCCCAGGACCGTGGGATCATGACCCCAGCCAAAGACAGATGCCCAACCCACTGAGCCACCCAGGAGCCTCCTCCTTTTAAGGCTTTCATCAGACCATTGCATCCTTGATAACTGTTCATTTTTGCATCACGGGCCTGTCCAGACAGGACCTCAGACAGCACAGAAATGCTATCAACTTGCAGTGGCCTTTGCGAAAATGTTAATCAGAGTCCTTGGGCACAACTTGCTTGCCTGCCTATACCTGTCCAGGTGTTCTCCTCTTCCACCAGGTGAGCAGTTCCAGCACTGTTCCCGTTGCCCAGGTCCCCCGCAGTTTGCAGACCCCAGCATTACTTCCTGCTGCCTCCCTCCTCTATCCAATCCTGACTCGCCATCTTGATCTCACTTCTCCCGCTCCCAGGTTAATGAGTCTAGTTGACAGTAATGTTAATTTCACTTCTTTGTTGTGACAAATGTGCCAGGTTATGTAAGATGTTGTCGTTAGGGGGAACTGGGTGACGGATCTGGAGGAACCCTGTATTGTTCTCGCAACTTTTCTGTAAGTCTGTAAACATCCCAAGTAGTGTGTGTGTGTGTGTGTGTGTATGTGTGTACAAGTACACGTAAGCACACACACAGATACAGGAAGTCTGCCACACTTCTTGGTACTTTTAAAAACATTTCAGTGATCTAGTCACTATTAGAAAGTTTTAATATTAACAGACGCAATGTTTGGCTAGCAGTGCATATCTGAATGTGGCAGATGATAAGTGGCTGATGGATGAATGACTTGCGGGGTTATTCCTACTTCCTTATTTAATAACTGGATTCTTAAGGGCTTCTTAAGCCTGAGTGACCCATGCTTTGTTGCAAGGCCTGGCCCAATGACCCCTACCAAGGCCCCTGTCCCAATTCGTCTATCAGAGAAAAATGAATCTATTTCAGGAGCTATCAGTCCTCATTATCTCTAATTGGGTCTGGCAGCTGGAGACGGGCCTCATTATTTTTAATTGGGGCCCATCATTCTAGAACAAAACGCCACCCAGTTGCATGCAGATCATGCAGGGATATGTGCTTGCAAGTTCAAAGTGAAATTGCATTGTGGGATTTCCAGGAAATCACACTATTTTCTGTCCTTTTGTTTCACCTAGGTTTATAGTTGTAGTCTTGGGTTGTTAAACCAAAAATAACAATTGAATTGGGACTGTCGGTGTTTATGTCAGAGGGTTTTTGTTGTTGTTAGCACGTGGGTAGTCATAATGGAAGTTTTTCTTTCAAAATTAATGAATATTATAATACTAGATATAATTTGGCAGATTGCTCACTTAAGTATCATTTAAATGCTGCTTTAGGCATGGTGTTATGCCATGGATAAATTTGCCTTGTTTCAAGGGACTCATTTTTGCTCATTCTAATTTACTACAAAATAGATAATCCTTTACATATCCCATGCTTTTGTGTTTCTTTGTTATCCTGCTAAATCATCCGTCCTTTCCTAACTTTCCGGAAGTAGAAAGTCCATTTTAGAAAAATCCAAAAGTGTCTAGCTCCAGTATTGATTTTTTTTTTAAGAGTTTTTGGCTGCCCCAGCTTTCGAAATATTTTAACGATCTAAGATGGCAAGTAATTTCTTTTTTGATAAGCTCGAATGCCTTCCAAAGGCTCTCAGAGGACTTGCTGCCACTGGACTTAGACGCTCTGAGGTCCAGCAAGGGTCCAATCCCCTGAGAGAGAGTGCCTGGATGGGGCGGGGGTCTCTCCGGTCCCCAGATGCCTTAGCAAACATTCAGACAAAAATCTGGGCCCTCTTTAGAGCCAAGAGCTGTAAGCAAAGCAGACCACCCTGGAAGGGGGATTTTAGTAGCAGCTTCTCCTTGCTTTTCTTCCTCAGGGATTCGTTTTAGACCTTTCAGAAAAGAAAGGCCAGGGCAGGCCTTCCATGGAATGTGAAAGGATCAATATGGCAAGGGTCAGTTCCTCCAGTCCCCATGCAATGATTTCTCCCACCCACACTCAGTTTTATGATGAGCTCCTGGGTTAGCTGGGGGTAGTGGCTTTTGTTTCATTTGCTATTAATGCTTTTCTGTAACCTGGTAGGGATTTTCTGCCACCCTCTCATGTTTGAGATTCCTTCTGAAATCTCTTTTTGTCTTGAGTAGATAGTCCGATTAGGTGCTATGTCTTTCAGTGACAAATTTGCCATATAAAGTACAGAGACTTGCCACAGATCTTTCTGAGGTACTCCTGAGCAGCTGTAGACTTATTTCCCACTTTTTAAGAAACAAAAAGAATAGGTCTTCTGGCATCCTTTGTTCTGTGGATACTTAGTGAATATTTACCAATGAGGAGGAAAGTAGATTGGTAGTTATTAATGTCTACAAACATGGGCACTATTGTCCGGGGATGGATGCAGAGCATGTTCCAAAAATAAGCTTGATGGGCCCCTGGCCCCCTCTTGAAGGGGGGAGTTTGTCCCCATATGGAGTGTCAGGCCTGTGTGCATGAACCTGGGAAGTAGATGTTATCCACTTTTTTGCAAATGAGACAATGTGGCTCAGAAAGGTTAAGCAGTTAGCAAAGCCAGAACTAGATCCACTGAAAACACCAGCTGAGGTTACTACACTTCTCACCATCTCCAGCTGCCTCCAGCTGCCTCACCAACAAACAGCTGCATTTCCTCCTCTTATATTTAGCATCCTTGTTAGTTCTGTGGTGAATATCTCTTCCCTGTTAGTTGCTATTCTTTTGTTTCTTTAAATAACAACTTTACTGAGATACAATTCACATACCGTTAAAATATGTACTTTTACTTATTTATTAAGTAATCTCTACCTGCAATGTGGGGCTCAAACTCATGACCCCAAGATCAAGAGTTACATGCTCTATCAACTGAGTGATTCAGGTATCCGAAATATGTACTTTTGAAGTGTACAACTCAGTTTTAGTATATATACAAAGTCATGCAGTCATCACCACTATTACAGACCATTTTTGTTACTTCAAAAAGAAAACCTGTACTCATTAGCAATCAATCCCCTTTTGTATCTCCCCTCAATCCCTGGCAACCACTAATCTACTTTGTCTCTATGGGTTTGCCTATTCCAGACGCTTCATATAAATTTTTACCTTTTGTGTCTGGTTTATTTCATTTAGCACAAAGTTTCCAAGATTTATCCATGTTGTAGCATGTGTCATGCCTCATTCTTTTTTGTAGCTGAGTAATATTCCATTGCATGTATATATCCTATTTGTTTATCCATTTATCACTTGATGGACATTTTTTTTTTCATGCTGTATAACTTAGTCCACGATTCCTACATGGTCTTTTGGAGGTTGGCTGGATTAGGAAACTTTGTGGCAAATGAAAACATTTCTTACAACATGTGTATAAATTACTTTGTTTTGTTTTTTTTTTGACAATACTGTACAGAATTGCTCTTTTTATAGTGTAAAAGGAATCAACCACAAATGAAAAATAAACTGAACAGCTACATAACCTCACCAGTATTCTGCAATACTTTTTTTCTGTCCACATCTAACTTTTTTTTTCAATAAGCTTTGAAGCACAACACAGCTGGGACTAGGGTGAGGCAAGTGAGGCACTTGTCTCAGGTGCAAAATTTCAGGGGTCATCAAAAAAATTCAATGTAATATTTTAATGCATTTTTTTAAAAAAATCACAATGCAAAAATCCATGATGAGTAAAAAAAATACTAAAAATTCAAGTATAGTATCTCTGCGTACCATACAGTATGATTAAGTTTATTATTGGTCATATACTACTTCTGGATAGTAACCAGACCTTAGACTTAGAGAACTTTGGGTCTAGAATGCAGTATCTTGAGACTTTTGTGCTGATGCTGCCCTGGTAACTGTGAAGGCCAGGATGTAAGCGAGAATATTTGGAAAAGTACGTCTCAGGTACAGTTTTGCATGTTGGGATTGGGTGGAAAGGAGAAAAGGGAACTTTTTTTTTTTTTTTTTTCTGAGACAACAAAGAGAAGGGTAAAGAGATTACAATAGTTAAAACAGGTAAGGGTTTGTTTCTTTGGGAATACAATATAATTAGCCTTGTAATCATCAGAAACCTATCAAAACCAAACCTGGAACCAAAAAGAATGGTTTTACATATTTTTTTAATGTTAAAACCTACTTGCAAGAAGAAAAGTGCAAGAATTAGTAGAAAGAAGACCCCTGCTCACTTTGCCCAGGTTCACCTATTGTTAAACTGCTTATCCCATTTGCTTTATCATTTGTGCTGCTTTTACCCCTAAGTCACTTTCTTTCTGGCATTTTTCCCATCCAGTACAGGATTCAGTGTGGGGTCAGGGATTACATTTAGTTGTCAGGTCTTTAGCCTCTTTATTTTTTTCAACCTTTTTTTTTTTCTTCCCCTTCCACCCCCCACCCCCGCTTTATTCCTTCTTTCCTCCCTTTAGCCTCTTTTAACTGGAACTTTTTCTCTTTAAAATATTGACATTATGGGGCCACCTGGGTGGCTCAGTCAGTTCAGTGTCTGATTCTTGATTTTGGCTCAATCATGATCTCAGGGTTGTAAGATCGAGCCTTACTTTGGGCTCTATGCTCAGCGCTGAGTCTGCTTGAGACACTCTCCCTTTCCCTTTGCTGGTCCCCCAGCTAGAGCTCCCTTTCTCTCTCTCAAATAAATAGATAAAATCTTAAAATACTGACATTTTTGGAAGAATACAGTCCCTCTCCATTTTATTCATAGAACATTCCTTGTGTTCTGCTTGTTCCCTCACAATTCAATTCTGGCTATGCATTCTTGGCCATAATACGGCACAGGTGATACTGCATCCTTCTTAGGGAATCCCACCTGGAGGCTCATAATGTCCATTTGCCCCTCATTGGTGATGCTAACTTTTGACACCCAGTGAAGATGTTGTCTGATTTCTCCATTGTATAATTACCATCTTCCTCCTTTCTGTTAATATGCTATCTGTGGGAAGATAACCTGCACCTCATCGAAATTTTTTCCCCTGGATTCAGTGTTCTTTGAGGATTCTAACTTGATCCCATCTTTTTTAAGATGGTTGTAAAATGCTAATTTAACTCTTTTTAAGAGCCCAAAGACAATAGGACAGAAAAGAGGGGAAAAAAGGAACTTTTTGTTTTGATTATATCGGGACCTGCTAAATGAGAGCCACCATACTTTCCCAACATCCAGTGCGGTGGCAGGCAGGAAAGGAGGAAAGAAAATCAGTCAATACTGGCTTGGATGTCTGCCCGCTAACACCGCTTACTAGCTGTGTGCCTTTGGGCAAGTTACTTGGTTTCTCAGATCTATAGCTTGCCCCTCTGCAAAATGAAGTTATTAATATTTGACTCAAGTTTCTAATGAGGTGTGATCGTTAATTTTATGTGTCCACTTGCCTAGGCTAAGGAATGCCCAGATAACTGGTAAAACATTAATTTCTGGGTGTGTCTGTGTGGTGTTTCCAGAAGAGTTTAGTACTTGAGTTGATAGACTGAATAAAATGGGCCTCATGTAATCTATTGAGGGCCTGAATAGAATCAAAAGGCAGAGGAAGGGTAAATTTGTGATTTTTGGTTGAGCTGGAGCATCCATCTTCTCCTGTCTCAGATATTGGTGCTCTTGGTTCTTGGGCCTTTGGATTTAGATTAGGACGTACACCATTAACTCCCTGGTTCTTAGGCCTGTGGGCTGAATTACCCCACCAGCTTTCCTGGTTCTCCAAATCACAGATGGCAGATCGTGGGACTTCTTGGACCCCTGAGATAGCATGAGCCAATTTCTATAATAAATCTCTTATGTACATATCTATATATCCTATTGGTTCTGTTTCTCTTGAGAATGTTGACTAATAAATATATAAGGGTTAGGTACAAAAAATGTATACACATTGCTTGGCATATATCGAGCACTTAGTAAGAGGGTACCTATTGTAGGTACACATCCCAAATAGAAAAAGCCTGGGGAATCCTATTTTTTAACCACCTAAACATTATTCCAGGCACTCCATGAACTCTCTCAATACATGTCCTATAAATTGACCACACGTCACCTTTTTCTTCTTTAATCCTCTCCTTAAAGCAACCTATATTTGTGATTTTTCTTTCTGGAGAATACATTCTAGAAGCAAAGGGACATACACACAGTGATCTAATAAATGCCAAGTAAAAGAATGAATGATTGATCTAAGGACTGCGATCCCAATCCAATTCACTCATTATTTACTTGGGTGGTGAACTTCAGCTTTTTCAAACTCCACTAATACCTCATTTACTGGGGTTTGGTAATAGGAGACAACATTCTGAGATCTGTGAATCTAGAATTGGCAGCACTTGCTAAGCATATAAATTAGGGTACTGGCTGAGTGCTGACATGGAGACCTCCAAAGGACAGAGCCTTAAGGATGATAGAAGCTATTTCTCTCAACAGTCCAGACGTAGGTGAATAGCCCAGTGTGGTTGGGTGTTTCTGCTCTACAGGGCCATCCAGGATCCCAGGCTTCTTCCATCTTGTTCTACCATCTCCTGGGGGTGGTCCTTGTTTGCATGGTCAAAGCTTACTACCAGGTCTATAAACCAACCTGTGGGAAGGGGAAAGATGGAGGGGGAAGCCACACAATTTCCTTTTTAGGAAAGTGATGTGGAATGTGCACACATTGCTTCTGCTCACATTCCATTGGTGAGTCACATGGCTACTCCTAACTGCAAGGGAGGTTGGGAAATGTAGTTTCTAGCTGGGCAGACATGTGCCTGCCTAATAGGGAAGGATTCTCTAGTCCTGAAAAGAGAAAGAGGGGAGGCATGCCACATAGAGTCCCTGTTGTTTGTAACATGGAAAGAAAAGAGAGATGTGCTTTCTACATATCAAAGACCTTACAAAGGACCACAGCAGGCTGACCACAGCTGACCTGTCTAGCCATTTGTTCCGAGGTATCCTGTATTCCACCCAAATCTAGACATTTGCTGATTTTCTGCCATTTTTTGGGGGGGGGGGGAGTGCTGGAAAGCATTTCTTACCCCATCCTTCAAAGACCATCTCCAATATCCCTCCTGTACAAAGGCTCCAAATAGATCTTGTCTACAGATAGCCCTTTGCTCATCTCTTTCTCTTGGTCTGGTATGTTGGTTACTAGTATTCTTGTCTCATCTGACCACATCTGCATTTTATGCTGCTTGGTGGGTATTTCTGTGTCTTGTATCTCCTGTATAGCAGGTGCTTATAAATGGGAGTGGCTGACATCATATGATAAGCCATCTTGGGCTCCATGGGCTAATTACCTCGTTCAATCCAAAGACAACACTGTGAGGTAGGGAATACTGTTTTTTTTCCCATTTCATGGATGCAAAAACTGAGGTCTAGCCAGATTAAGACACTTTCCCAAAGTCATTCAGTCAGGGAAGCAGTGGAGACAGACTTCCCTCCCAACTTATTGGATTCTGAAACTCTTTGTCCTCTTATCCTACAGCCTTCCCTGACTGATTTTCTTTCCTCCTTTCCTGCCTGCCTTCTTGCCTGCCTGCCTTCTTTTTGCCTGCCTCCCTCCCTCCCTTCCTTTCTAGATTCCATTCATTCATTTTGAGAGAGAGCGAGTGTGCGAGTGGGGGGAGGGGCAGAGAGAGAAGGAGAGAGAGAATCTCAGGCAGGCTCCACACTCAGTGCAGAGCCCGACACGGGGCTTGATCCCATGACCCTGAGATAAGAGATTAACCAACTGAGCTACCCAGGTGCCCCCTCCCTGATTTCTTGAAATGAATTGGATAACACTTGTGTGCATGTGTATGCATACGTGTAGGTGTGTGTATCAGGTTGGGGGCAACAGTGTTCTTGCCATAGTGCTTCTGTTTATAGAAGGCTTATATATTTTTCTTATATATTTTTCCATAAAGGAGTGGTTTGTTCATAGCACCTCATGGCTTCCTCTGTAAATTTTTAGGGGGAAAGGAGGGCTTCCTATTAGAAAGTAAACGTTCCTACCTGGAGCCATTGTTGTACTTCAAAGTCTAGAGCACTTAGTGTAGCAAAGGCCTTGATGAGCAAAATCCTAGCCTAGAAACCACTGAGGAAGAGACTTCGAATCAAATTTAACTGTATTCAAATAGAAAACAAATTTTGAAAAATCCTACATGTCAAAGGGCAAGGAACAAATGGAGATAATTTTTTGCAAATCCTGTCAAAGGGCCAAATTCCTTATGTTATAAAGAGTTCTTGCAAGTCAGTGAGAAAAGTCCATAATCCAAAAAGGAGTTGGGTGAGGTTGGGGGCTGGGGGGGGGGGCGGGCGGGGAGAAGTGGTGGATTAAAGACAAATTCATATGGGTTTTAGGCACGTGAAAAGAGACAACCTTCCTTACAATTAAAGGAATGCTCCTTTTTATCCCTCAGAGAGGTGACAAGCAAGACTTTTGGTAATACCTAGCAAGCCACGTTGTGATGGAAAGAACATGCATCTTTGGGTCCTGCTGGGAATGTAAATTTGTGCATCCTTCATGCAGGGCAGTGTGGCAATGTTGAGCAAAACATTAATGGCGCATAAACCTTGACTTAACAATTTCAGTTAGGAAATCAGTATTCTGCAGTTTTCCACATATTTGTGCCTCAGAGTCAGATGTATATTACAGTAGCAAAAACTTTAGAACACCTTAAATACTCACCTCCAGGTTCTGGGTCAATATTTTATTTTTTAAAGATCTATTTACTTTAGAGAGCGAGCATGCCCGCAAGCTGGGGGAGAGGGAGAGAGAGAATCTCAAGCAGACTCCCCACCGAGCATGGAGCCGGGGCAGGGCTTGATCCCAGGACCCTGAGATCATGACCTGAGCTGAAATCAAGAGTCGGACGCTTAACCGACTGAGCCATCCAGGCGCCACTGGGTCAATATTTTATGGTGACTCAGCACAACAGGAACCCACAGGGCCGTGAGAAAGAACACTAGACCGTACAGCTGCATACCTGGAAAGTATCTGGCACCTGCAGAGGTCACTTCTAACATCTTTCTTTTCTAGACAACAAAATTATTGTCTGTAGTAATCATGAAATGAAACAAATTACAGAATTGTCAGAAAATAAATGGAGTGTAATTTGAACTTTGTATATATAAATCATGCCAGTAAAACATTTCCAAATTAAAATATTACAGTCCAAAATAGGAAAAGAAGTAATGGATTGGTACTTTATAATCGCATTAAGGTATCTTTGGACCAAAGGGGGAAAAGGTTCTACCTGCCTATTTGTCACAATAATGAATATAAACTTTACATTATGATTTTAAACCTTAATTTCTGCATATTTGTCAATGACTTCAATAGTGATCTTTTTTTGCATATGCATGTTCAATAGATGTAAAGCAACAGATATACAAGCAGGAAGTCTTTTTTTTTTTTTTTTTTTTTAAGATTTTATTTTTGAGTAATCTCTACACCCAGCCTGGGGGTCGAACTCACAACCCTGAGCAAAATCCTAGCCTAGAAGGGTCACACACTCCACCAACTAAGCCCGCCAGGTGGCCCCAAGCAGGAAAAGTCTTAAATAAAAGGATAGATTGGGAGAGAATCACAAAAACTCCTTTTCACAGTACATTCCAGAAATGGCAGTATTATCCATGTCTTTGTATCTTCAGATCCGTTCTTGTAGCTTTCAGATGTCTCCATAGCTGAAAATTTCCACCAGAACAATTCACTAGAGAGTGCGTTACATTTAGTAAAAATTTCTGAAGTTTTTCTTCTACAGAAATCAGTTCATGGCTGATTGTTTTCTTTTGGTTGGTCTTTGTTTCTTTCCAGTCAAAGGCTATTTATTCAGAGCTTGCTGTAACAAGGGAGTTGGCCACCATTGCTTGTGTTTTGGCAGAGAATCTAAGGGAGACAGAGAAGTGGGAAAGTGTTATGGGGGGGGCAGGGGAGGAGAAAGGAAGGCTTTCAGTTAAGTTCAGAGTGGAGGCTGTGGGCACAGGAAGTTGAAGATGGACTATTAAGAAGGGCATTCTGGGGCACCTGGGTGGCTCAGTCGTTGAGCGTCTGCCTTCGGCTCAGGTCATGATCCCGGGGTCCTGGGATCGAGCCCTGCATCGGGCTCCCTGCTCAGTGGGAAGCCTGCTTCTCCTTCTCCCACTCCCCCTGCTTGTGTTCCCTCTCTCGCTGTGTCTCTCTCTGTCAAATAAATAAATAAAATCTTAAAAAAAAAAAAAAGGCATTCTGTGTGAGTGGTTAGGAAGCTTATCTGACTTTCCCCGGTTGGTCCTCAGTTGGAAGTGGAAACAGAAAGGGGGGACGGTTGGCAATTAGGAATCAAGTCCTGGCCATTTTGAGCTGATGGTGACAGGCGCCACTGCATGGTTTTCCTGGATTGTTAGCAGAGATAGGGAGCAGTCTGGCTCCTGGGAAGTCTCACCTAGCAGGCTGGCTTCCTGGGGCCAGATCGCTGCAGAGCTGTGGGTCAGGGTTCTGTTTTTATACACAGGCTGGTCATTGTCCTTTTGTAGTCAGTCTCTCATGATATTGACATCAAGGCATCCTTTGCTTTAGAACAAGCCTCTAGTTGAAGATGATAGAGACTTTTAAACCCTGTCATTTTTATTTCTACCAGTAAAACCAGCATCTTCTGCCATTTCTCCTGCTATTCTTCTTTGAAATTTTTTTTTCTATGTATGTATCCACTTCCTTACATTTTGTTGTTGCATAGTTATTGAATTTCTCCATTGCTAAAGCCACAGTTAGTGACTTTCACACAATTTTCTCTGTGAGGATCTTCAGGGTACAATTCTAAAGGCTGATTCTGGCTCTTCACAAATGTTTTTATGATTGACGAACTTCATTTAAAACTGCACGTGAGAAAAAGAACTCTGAAAAGAAAAAAAGAATGCATAAAGCTATCATTATTTCTAATCCATTGTTTAAGCCCAGAAATGGGTAAATACAACAGAACCTGGACGCACAGACCAGAGCCCAAAGTGAGCACAAACAATTCGAATTCAATATGATCTTACTCTGAATAGGAACACATGTGGTTGAGTCTCCGTGTGTCAGAGGATGACCACATAACTAGGAAATCTCCAAATTCTATGTAGAATTCCATGCCTTTTAGAGGATAATCCACAAAATGTGCTAATATGAAGCTTACAAATACATTATTAAAACTCAATAGAGTCGGGCTATAATCATTTAAGACTTAGATGAACAAAAGATTCTTTTGCAGAAGGACTATTTTATCCCTGACACTGCCTAGAATTGCTGGTGCCTAGCGATGATCTAAAAGCAGACGGACTTTTAGTTGATTTTATTATGATTTGTAAATACTCTATAGTCACCTGGGTGATCCTGCCATTCCCAGTTCCCCACCAGTCTGCCTCTGGAAGTGTACTAACACCACAGGATGACCACTAAGAGTGGGTAAGGGAAACCTCAAAAGCAAGGAGCACAGTGTGCCTACATTGTATGCTCCCGGGGACGTGTATGTTAAGTGAAGTATGCACTTCCATATACATACATACTTCAGCGTGGAATAACTCGCAGAACAGAAGACGTCATTCAAATGACTATTTCAAGAAGTCTGGGAAACTAAGGGGTGGGATGGGAGTTGGTCTCTGTCTAGTTGACTCTCTGGTGATGACTTCGGTTCACTAAGAGACTTTCCTGGATCTCAGCTGAGAAGTCAAGAGCATCTTTACTTTTCTTAAGGGTCCTGACTTCAATGTGCGGTAACTGGTCAGAAATGTAGGTGACTAATCAAAGATCAGCAGTGGCTATAACGTAATCCCTAGGGAGGTCCGGTTTCCAGTTCTTATCACTTGCAAGCAGCCCCGTGTGCCGCAGGTGGGAGGCCCTAGGGTGCAGTCACCGCCTCCTACGATGAATTATTAATACTGCCCCGCCAAGTGAACTAGAATCGCATCATACCTTGCTGTATGTGCTGAGAAGGCACAGACTTCTCATGCACAATGAAGAAACTCTAGCTACAGCCTGTCATCGATCCATGCATCGCAGGATCATAAGCCAACAGAGAGGAGGTTTTGAATGGCTCAAGCAGAGTAACCGTTAACAGCCCACGCTCTCTCCTTGCGGGATGGCATCCAAGGTAATGCGACTGGGAGGTGGCACCTTTTCTTCTATTGGGAGCTGTTGAAACAATAGTAAGCTGGGCCTCCAGGAGGCATGGAGTGAGAACTGGGCCCCCATTTAAGATTCTGAATTTATTTGGTGAGCATTTTGAGATGATTGGTAGATGTCCCCCTTTTATTGTTTGGGGAGGTGTGATCCCTTTGGATGGAAGTGTGGGGTGTTATCAATTCATTTGAAATGAGAGATGGAGCAGTGCTGTCGATTAACCTTTCTGTGATTATGGAAATTGTCTATATTCTCGACATCTGGTGCAGTAGTTGCCGGCCATGTGTGACTACGGAGTGCTTGGAATGTGGCTACTGTGCCTGGGAACCTGAATTCTCAATTTCACTTAATTTTAATTAATTCAAATAGCCACGTACAGCTAGTGACTGCTGTGTGGGGCAGCAGAGGTAGAACCTTAAATAATAGGTAGATATCCAACGTTGAAGAAAATCGTGGGTAGTAATGACCTTCACATATGAGACTGTTTGTAAATCTGTCCCAAGTACTTTGTCTTTACTTTTAGATGTGCTAGCGCCAAATTGTCCCAGGGAAAGAGCACCCTAAGAAGTTTAAACTGAGCTATTTTCCTAGGCATGTAGACAATGACAATAATTCTCCTGGGGCAATGGAAGACAGAATTTGAGTATGCCCTACTGGCTTTTTCCAGGAGTTCATTAAAAGCTTAAAGATGTAGAAGGACAATTTTTTCTCTGACCTTTTTTTTCTTTTGCTTGACCATCTCTAGTTAATTGCCTATTTGGAAAACATTATCTGTTGAAAAGATAATTTCTCCTTCTCTAGACAGCCAAAAAAGGTCACAGAAGCATTTATATATGTAGCTAGAATAATTTAGTAGCCAGGCACAGACTTCTCATGCACAATGAAGAAACTCTAGCTACAGCCTGTCATCGATCCATTCAGTCAATGATCCATTTCTATAGCACCTAATACCGTCGCCTTGGGAACTGGTGACTCCAAATGGCACTGTCCTTGACCGGAAATGTACGTGAACTCCCAGAGGTCCTGGTTTTACCTGCCATTCCTGCATTATGTCTCAGAATAGTAACTCTAGGAAACATGATTCATGGGGAGAAATAATTTGGTTCATTGGAGAGGAGTATTCACTGTGGAGCGGGTCTTGCAGAGGAAATGTAACAGGTAGGTCTATCCTCAAGCAAGGTGTCCTATGGCATCTCCCATTGTCATGGCTGTATGAAATTCATGTAGAAGTATACACGCAGATTCATCTATATGTGGTTATGCGTTCAAAAAAATGAAGGCAAGTTATGCTTCCTTAACTTGTGAATTAACTCCCAGATTCCTTTGGTAAATATTTGAGTGGAAATACTACTTCATAATAAGAATAAGCCAACCATTGATACATCCAGCGTCTTGGAGGGATCTCAAAGGCATTATGCTGAGTGAAAAAAAAGATAGTCTCAAAAGGTTATATACTCTGTGACTCCATTTACATATCCTTCTTAAAATAACATGGTTATAGGAGCGCCTGGGTGGCTCAGTCATTAAGCGTCTGCCTTCAGCTCAGGTCATGATCCCAGGGTTCTGGGATCGAGCCCCACATCAGGCTCCCTGCTCAGCAGGAAGCCTGCTTCTCCCTCTCCCACTCCCCCTGCTTGTGTTCCCTCTCTTGCTGTGTCTCTGTCAAGTAAATAAATAAAATCTTAAAAAAAAAAATAACATGGTTATAGAGCTGAAGAACAGAACACAGGTTGCCAGGAGTTGGAGAAACTGGTTGGTATGACTTTAGGAAATGACGGAGCAATTCTGGGTCTCGATTGTCATGGTGGTTACGTGAATACACACATGGGATAAAATTATATATAAGTACATGACATGACTACATATAAAAGTTAGTGAAATCTGAATAAAATCTGAAGATTGTCCTAGTGTTGATTTCCTGGTACTATAGTTACTGCTAACTTTGGGGGAGGCTGGATGAAGGGTACATGGGATCTTTCTGTACTAGTTTTGCAACTTCTTGTGAGTCTATAATTATTTCAAAATAAAAAGTTTTTTTAGAGCCCGATTCGGAAATTTTAGCAACGGAGCCATTAGAAATGACCTCTGAAGGAGTTGGACCAGATGAACCAAACAAAATGAGTAACGGTGCTAACATTAACTGAGCACTTGGTTCATGCCACTCAAGTGAACATCATTCATATGTTGGCATTTTTAGTTCATGGGTAATTTATTCAAAGCCTCACTTTGTGCAAATCATCTGGGCAGTTGCCTCTTTCCTCCAAGTTAGTCGAATTGTAGGAACTTGCCATTTGGTCAGAAATCAGGAAGCTCCCCTGCCAGATAATAAGAAAGCAACTCATGATTTCCAGCCATGTTCCATGTTTGTACAGAATGGATTCCACCCTGTTTCTTTCTTTCTTTTTACAGTCTTTGTTTTAAAGTCTGGTTTCTCCAATATAAGTATTGCTACTCTGGCTTTCTTTTGGCATCCATCCATAAATGTTTCACCATCCCCTCACTTTCAATCTGCAGGTGTCTCTAGGTCTAAAATGAGTCTCTTGTAGACAGCACATAGACGGGTCTTATTTATCCATTCTGACATCTTATGTCTTTTGATTGGAGCATTTAGTCCATTTACATTCAAAGTAATTATTGACAGAGGGGCCCCTGGGTGGCTCAGTCAGTTAAGCATCTAACTGTTGATTTTTGACTCAGGTCATGATATCAGGGTCGTGGGATTGAGCCCCTGTGTCATGCTCATTTGTTCACTCTCTCAAAAAAAAATATTGATAATTTTATTTTGCCACTTCATTACTTGTTTTGTCATTGTTTCTGGAGATTTGCTCTGATCCTTTCTTGTCTTTGGTCTCTCCTTTGCTGTTTTATGATGGAATGTTCAGAATATATCTGCTAAGTCCATCTGGTCCATGTGTCATTCAAAGCCATTGTTCCCTTGTTGATTTTCTGTTTAAATGATCTGTCCATTGATGTAAATGAGATGTTAAGGTCTCCGACTATTATTGTGTTATTATCAGTTCCTTTAGTTTGTTATATATTTGGGGGCTCCCATGTTAGGTGCATAAATATTTACAGTTGTGATATCTTCTTACTGGACTGTCCCCTTTATGACTATATAATGCCTTTCTTTGTCTCTTTTGACACACCATGTTTCAAATAATAAGTCCCTTGCCATAGTTCAAATATATTTTGGTGTCTATATATTTTTATGACTAACACATCAGAGACAAAAGCATGGGTCATTTTTTTTTAAACTTTTAAAATAATTACAGGCTCACAAAGTTGCAAAAATAGCACAGAGAGGTCCCATGTACACTTCATCCAGTGTCCCTCAATGGTTACCTCTTACATAACTGTCGTACGATATTTAAACCAGGACAGATTACATTGGTACGATGTGTGTCGGTAGTGACATGCCATTTTTGAACATTTGTAGATTTGTGGAACAGCTGCTACAATTAAGAGTAATCATTTTCACCCTGGTTATCTTAAGTGCTAATTCACTAAGTTCCTTACGCCTAGGATAGACTCATTTTCTTGTCTGGGTAGGAGGCAATGTCACTAGAAGAGAGGTAAAGTAGTACGTTGGATTCAGAGAATAATTGGGTTCAATAAGCTGTTGGCTCTTATTTCTGATGCCTACATTTAAAATTTTGCAACTCATTTTGATGCAGCTTATTTTAAAGCAAAACTTCATCTAAACAAGGCTGGTGTGGGGGGTGGGTGTGTGTGTTTGTATTACTACTATAAAAACTCTTTTGGGGCGCCTGGGTGGCTCAGTCGGTTAAGCGTCTGCCTACGATCTCAGGGTCCTGGGATCAAGCACTGCATCGGGCTCCCCTCCCTGCTCTGCAGAGAGCCTGCTTCTCCCTCCCCCTCTGCCTCCTCCCTCTGCTTGTGTTTTCTCTCTCTCTCTCAAATAAAATCACATCGTCCCTGGTGGTCTGGTGGTTAGAATTCGGCGCTCTCAAATAAATAAAATCTTAAAAAAAAAAAAAACAAAAAAACAAAAAACTTCTTTTGAACACTTGCCTCTCTTCAACCTCCACTATCTTCCCTTATCTTTTGACTAACGAAGCATTTTATATTGAAATGTTGAAGAAAAGCAAACACACAGTTTGACAGAAGGAACTTATACTATTTTAAGTAACTTCCTAATTAACTTTTTTATTGGAATCTAAAAGCCATTTAAAAGGTTAGGCATGGAGTCTTCACTGTGCCTATAATTGTGTTTTTATCTCTAAAGAGATTGTATGTTCCTGGGGACAAAGTGCTTCCCATAATACCTTGCACACATTAAATGTTCAGAAATTGTTTAATCGGGTGCTGTGTCCACATAGTTTTGATTTTGATTGTGCTCATAGTCCCTATTTATTAAAATCACTCAACTTTTGGGGCACCTGGCTGGCTCAGTCGGTAGAGCATGTGACTCTTGATGTCTGGGTTATAAGTTCAAGCCCCACATTGGATGTAGGCATTACTTAAAAATAAAATCTTTAAAAAAATGTCCCTCAACTTTCTAATCTGATCATTGGCTTCTTAAATAAACAATACAGACTCTACAGTCAACATTTCTAATAGTTTTAGCTGATTGGATAAAATGACCTCATTTTGTCTCTGCTTAAATCAAGCATCATCTAACACAAAGGATCCCATGGTGGTCAGAGAAGCTGGTTCTAATTATGCTGTTTTTCATCACTGTCAGAGAAGGTGAAACTCCATTTTCCCTCCCATATAGTTTCCTAGATATTCAGGATTCTGTCAGATGAGATTTGCTCTCTTTCTTTGCTTCAGAATTTTACTACCAAATGGAACAAGAAGGTGCTCTCAATATGTTACAGAAAATGAAGGGTTTTTTTCATCTTTCCAAGTGTCAGTCTCTTGTTACAGAAGTCCGGTTCTGTTCATAATTCCACTTTTAAGTGAGTCTTTAAAAGATGATACTTGGGGCGCCTAGGTGGCTCAGTCGTTAAGCGTCTGCCTTCGGCTCAGGTCGTGGTCCCAGGGTCCTGGGATCGAGCCCCTCACTGGGCTCCCTGCTTCACGGGAAGCCTGCTTCTCCCTCTCCCACTCCTCCGCTTGTGTTCCTCTCTCGCTGTGTCTCTGTCAAATAAATAAATAAATAAAATACTTAAAAAATAAATAAATAAAAATATGATACTTAACTGTTTTAACTTTTAATGAGGGCATCGGGGAGGGGCAGAGAGAATCTTTAAGCAGGTTTCACACCGAGCATGGAGCCCAACATGGGGCTCCATCTCACAACTCTGAGATCATGACCTGAGCTGAAATCAAGATCAGATGCTTAACCGACTGAGCCACCCAGGCACCCCAGTCATGTTATTTTTAAAAGATA
Source organism: Mirounga leonina (assembly GCF_011800145.1). NCBI lineage: Eukaryota > Metazoa > Chordata > Mammalia > Carnivora > Phocidae > Mirounga > Mirounga leonina. Next base: position 17,288,668 of record NW_023270436.1, on the reverse strand, counting down.
AAAAAAACCATGTATAAAACATTATCCCAGTATTTTTACATACACACATGCCTAGGGTGAGGAAGACTAGAAAGGAATATTCCAAAATGAAAACAGTGGGGATTTCTGAATGGTGATGATTTTTATTCTCTTTATTGTATTTTTCCAGAATGTCTAAAACGAATGTGTATTTCTTTTATAATCGGACAGAAAAAAGATACCATTTTAAAGAGCTGTATCTGTGGGGGCATTTAATAGATGTTTACTTTTTAAGTATATTTCTCAGTCTCCTTTCCCTACTTAATCTCATCATAAACCTATGTCAACAACAAAATCCAGAAAAGGCTTTTTTTTTTTTTTTCTTAAGTATAGTTGACAATGTTACATTAGTTTCATGCGTAGGAGATAGTGGTTCGACAAGTGTGTATATTACATATTACACTATCCCCACAGGTAGCAGCTACCATCTGTCCCCAGGCATTCCTATCACAATATCATTGACTCTATTCTGTATGCTGTGCCTTTTATTCCTGTGATTTACTCATTCCATAACTGGAAGCCTGTATTTCTGCAGAAAAGTAAATTTTAAAAAGCTGTACATATGTATCTTTATTTCGTGCATGTTTGTCCCCGAGAGGTGCCTGTTGCATGCTGTCTTTCTCCTCCTTTCCTATAAGAAGCCCTAGAAATCCCAGCCCAAAGACACCCAGGGTACAACTTGTTGGGAATTCTACCCTTTGTGGAGTGAACGTTTCCAATAAGTTTATCCAGCCCATGGCTAAAGAGCTTGTACATACGTTTTGTTTTTTAATTAAAAATTTGGGACAGGAAAAATTCGGAAAGGGGAAGCTGAAAGACTGGCAGTATCATTTTGGTTTTGGTGTCTACCTACCCTTTGCTTTTATAGATTTGAGAGGAGTCCTTTGGGGCCCACCTCCCCAGAAGGAAAAGAAAAAAAAAAAAAAAGGTGGGAGGAGGGTATGACCTGCCTCGCAAGTCCAATATCAGAAAAGGGAAATAACCTGGCTGGCATTGGACATGGGGGAAGAAAATCTCCAATCTCCATGGAGGATTGGAAAATCTCCAAAGAATTCCAGTCATAGGAAAAGAAAAACCATTGAACTTGCAGTTTGCATAAGCAGCAATAACCTTCTCAGGTGATGTTAATACTGCAGGTATACAAAGTACTAGCACACTTGAGGGAATGGGGTTCTAAGTACGGTCCTGGGCTGCCTGGACCTATTCATTGGGATGGCTTGGGGCACCTGTTAAACATCCAGGTTCCTGGGCCCACACTCTGTGTTTTCCCAGGCTTCGCCAGGTGATCCGCTGCCATATTCAAGTTGGAGAACCACAGTCTCCACTTTCAGTGATTTTTTTTTTTTTTTTAAGATTTTATTTATTTGAGAGAGAGAGAGAATGAGAGACAGAGAGCATGAGAGGGAGGAGGGTCAGAGGGAGAAACAGACTCCCCGCTGAGCAGGGAGCCCGATGCGGGACTCGATCCAGGGACTCCAGGATCATGACCTGAGCCGAAGGCAGTCGCTCAACCAACTGAGCCACCCAGGCGCCCTCCACTTTCAGTGATTTCTAAGCCTGCTGGAAGTCCTAGCTGTTTTCACCAGAGTGTTATTTAGGCACAGATGTCAGAATGGAGACTACTTAAAAGGCCACTTAGAAAGTTGTCTGCTGTGGGACGTCTGTTAATTTCCTCATTGTCCCCAGAGGGATGTGGACTGAGATGGAGGAGGGGAATATATCCTGGGAAAATTCCAAGCGACACTTTTGTGTTCCTTGATCCAAATAGGTTTTAGTGTAATCCATGGTCAATATCCAATTTCCGCTGAGTGTTTTTAAGGCTCCCAGATCATGAAATATCTTTTGTTCCGGGGAAAGCTAGCTGAGGATGCCAGGAAGATTCTTTTTTTTTTTTTTTTTTTTTTTAAGATTTTATTTATTTGACAGAGAGAGAGACAGCGAGAGAGGGAACACAAGCAGGTGGAGCGGGAGAGGGAGAAGCAGGCTTCCCGCGGAGCAGGGAGCCCAGTGCGGGGCTGGATCCCAGGACTCCGGGATTATGACCTGAGCCGAAGGCAGATGCTTAACGACTGAGCCACCCAGGCGCCCCCAGGAAGATTCTTAAGGCAAGAAAATGCCTCTTGTATAATTTTGTCTATAAACTCAGGGAAACAGGGTTTCTGGGTACTTCCATGGACTTCAGGAAAGGCAAAAAATATCAAATATCCTCAAATAAATATCCTCCGCTTACAACTGCCGTATTGCAGAATTATTAACAATAGCCAAAACATGGAAGCAATCTAGGTGTTGATCAGTGGATGAATGGATAAAGAAAGTGTGTGTGTGTGTGTGTGTGTGTATTGTTATTCAACCGTAAGAAGATTTTACCATTTGTGACAACATTAATGGCATTATGCTAAGTGAAACAAGTCAGATAAAGACAAATATTGAGGGCGCCTGGGTGGCTCAGTCGTTGAGCGTCTGCCTTAGGCTCAGGTCATGGTCCCAGGGTCCTAGGATCGAGTCCCATATCGGGCTCTCTGCTCCGCGGGAGGCCTGCTTCTCCCTTCTCCCATTCCCCCTTGCTTGTGTTCCCTCTCTCACTGTGTGTCTGTCAAATAAAATCTTAAAAAAAAAAAAAAAGACAAATATTGAATGATGTCACTCATATGTAGACTCCTAAAACAATGACAAAAACCAAGCATATAGATACACAGAACGGATTGTTGGTTGCCAGTGTTGGGGGCTGGGCAAAATGGGTGAAGGGGGTCAAAAGGAACAAACTTCCAGGGGTAAAATAAGTAAATCCTGTGGTTGTAATATACAGCATGGTGACTATAGTTAATAATATTGTACTGTATACTTGAAAGTTGCTAAGAGTAAATCTTTAAAAGTTCTCACAAAAAAGAGTTTTGTAACGGTGGTGATGGATGTTAACTAGACTTTTCCTGATCCTTTCATAGTGGATACAAATATTAAACTATGTTGCACATCTGAGATTAATATAATGTTACATGTCCATTACATCTCAATTTAAAAAATGTATACTATGGGAAAACTATGAATTTTCCAAGATCTTTTCTTCTAACATGTATTTAATTTATGGTTGGGAGTTCAGTGAGCAACATCTGTGTCTTGCATTCAGTATTTTTTTTAGCCCCTGCTTAGGCTGGAAGATATGGCCATATACTGTAACAGAAAATGTTTTCTCTACCTGCAACTCCCATGGGGCAGTTAAGAACCCATGAACTCCATTTTTCACTAGGAGACAATCTAATCCCTAAGGTAATTTAGGAGCATTATTCTGTTTGCTGATATTCATTATTATACTCATTCACTAGTGATTAAGAGGCTGCAGTTGGATAATAAAATGCCAACAGTCCCCTTGTCCTGAGACGAAAAGATAGTCCCTCATTTCAACTGTTGAGCTGTCACTGTTGAGCGAATCAGAGACCTAAAAACTTGCAGTATTATAATGCTTTTATCGCTCAAGTTCGATCCTTGTCAGTTCCACAGCTGAGACCCCTCGAATCAAAATATCTGACCATGGTCTCTTAATGGGCATTTTATTTAAATTTTAGCTGCCACTGAGGATGGCCATTCAGAATTGGGGACAGCACCTTCAGACGGGTTTCTTTTGAGAGCTAGACAAGTCTGCCTGCTCGGGGAGCAGACACTCTCTGAGTTCTATGCTTGAAACTGCTCCTGCTGTTTAAAGTGAATTTCTGGTGTCTGTTTGGGAAGGTAATGTCTCCACTCAAGTTCCAAATGACCTCATTTGTCAAGATTGTCAGGCACTGCAAAAGTGGAGCTGCTGGGAATCCAGAAAATCTTAATGAGGAAGTATCACACCTCCAGATCTGAACGACGTATCAACAAACCCTTGAACACTTATTTGGGAAGTGTTCTATTTGAAATTCCGCTTTGATTCTCTTGGTGCGTGCAGTTTTTTTTTGTTTTTGTTCTTTACAATTGATTCAGAAGTCTGGCTCCTAAGGAAAAGAGAAATGCATGCTAACCAAGAGACAGAGCAGGGATCAGCAAGCTTGTTCTGTAAAGGTCCAGATAGTAAGTATTTCAGGTTTTATGAGTCACACAGTCTCTTGTGTAAAAACAGCCACAGACTTGTTTATATACATATATATATATAAACAACAGTGAGCATGGCTGTGTTCCAATAAATGATGCTGAAATTGGAATTTCATAGAATTTTCTCATGTCATGAAATATTATGCTCTTGATTCCCCATCACCCCATCCCCCGACCATTTAAAAATGTAAAAACCATCTGTAGCTTGTGACCAAAACAGGCAGCTGTCTGGATTTGGCCCACAGGATGACACAGAGCCTCAAAGCCGTTTTTTTTGTTGTTGTCGTCGTTTGTTTGTTTTTAGAATTTCATTCTCCACTGGCCAAGCTCCTACAACTGGCTTCACGATGAATTTTGCTTTCTCCCTAAGTCCCCACTGATACAGCCCATCACATTCTTGCTGTTGGACTGTGACCAGAGGCAGTTTTCTATAGCACGTCATGATCATCAGAAGCAAGTGTAATGTTCAAACATCAGGATTGCTGTGATAGGAAAAAGAACAATAATACAGTGACGTGAGCCATTGCCTACTCGTGCCTGCCGGTTTCTTATGGAAACCAACAACAAGAACATTAATAGGTGGCGTACACCCTGCTTTGTGGAAACATCAGTGCATGCTGTATACCCTGCAGTTTATGCAGAGTAGAAATGATATTAGCAGAGTTTAGGTCTGTATCCCTGTACAATGAGCTATGTCCGCTCATCTGATGAGACTTGCAAGATGGGTTTTCTCCCCCGTTGTGTTAGTGAAGGATCCCCTGGTGTTCAACTATTTTACCCTGTTGAGAACAACCAAGAGAACGGCTCTAAGATAAGTATTTCCCAGCCTTTTCTACTAGCAGGCTTCTGTTAGTGAAATCTTTAAATGTAGACATTACAGGAATATACGTCCAGCCCCTCGGGAGTTGGCATGCAATCCCTTGCCGATGGAGCAAACGTGTCAAACTGACGTTCTTAAAGATAGTTTTTGGTGTCCGCCTGGGAGATGGCCCTTCACTACGGGAGGGTGGGAGGTGGTTGGGGCCTGCCCTGCTAACTAACCGATCTGCGGGCCGGATTTCTGGCCTGAACCCAGACGTTAGAGCGCCTCGTAGCTCCTAGGGAACCTGACAGGCAATTGTATTATGAAAGCTGACGTGCTGAATGGACTGCTTTTAACGATATTCTTTACCTGTCTCTTTGTGTTAAAGTGGGAACAAGCGAAGGAACAGAGTGGAGAGTCGGGGAAGGCGGGAGGGGGACAGCAGGTGGAATAAAATATCGGTGGTTTCATGTGTGGAGCTGATGTAGACTGGGTAACAAGAAAGGGTTGCACAGAACAAATCTCTTTTGTTCCCTGTCATCTTTAAATGAGTGTCAAAGTAGGCAGGGGGGCTTTGACCGTTAACCGCACAATTTAGCCGGCCTGTTGTGTCCTGCGGGCCCCACCTCCTTGGAGTTTCTCAGATTAGAAAAGAAGTCCCCAGCCCCTTATAAATGGGCCATCTCTTGTTCTTTGTGTCCAGACTGCCCAGTGTGAAATCCACAGTGACGTTAAATGTTTTCTAATGAATAATTCCTGAAAGGAAATGGGGGACTATATGTGTAATGGATTGTAGCGCATTAAAATGTTTTATTTTGCGCACAAAAATGTTGTCCTTCACAAGCACCATGATTGTTGCCAAAAGGCCTTTGTGACGGACCTGTTTCAATGGATTATCTGCAAGCGTTTCCATCCCAAATGGGAATCAAAGGCTGCCTTTGGCAAACTAATGTTTTTCAAGATGGCAGCCATGAAACACAGTTAGTATTTAAAGTTGCGGGTTTTAAAGGAATGTTTGAACTCGGGAGATTTTCTCACTTACTTTCCCCCCTTTTGATTTGAGAAAGTGAAGCGCCCCCCCCCCCCACCCCGACCTCTGTCCTGTTCTGGCGGCCGAATGGTCAGCCTTTACAAGATCCTTGGAGCCTATTTCTTAGAGACGAGCAAGAGGTCCCAGGAATGGGTGGTGGGCACTTTTTCTTTGGCTAAACTTCATTTTTCATCTTCTTCTTCTTCTTCTGGATGTGTGTGGATAAACATCACTGCGGGGAATTTCAAATGACATCTTGTTGTGATCTTAAGGCGTTCCTGGTGGGTTTCACTGGGAAAATTATTGGGATTTGAGCAGCTCTTCAATGTCTAAGTACAGGGACCCTTGGGTTTGTGGGCTAGCTCTGATCCGTTTATAACAAAACTAATGGGAGTTTCTGTGCTTCTTGAATTGGTTTGATGTCTGCTTCAGTTTCAGTGCTATTTGGTTGCCAGTTAGCCAGCCACCATGGCAAGGGTCTGCCCTCTCCCTGCCTCTGTCTCTGGAACTTTACTAATAGGGAGCTAGAGACAGAACAGCTGAGAGACTCAACTTCCGTGAAAGGTCTAGTTTTCCAACTTTTTGGTTATCTGTCTTCATAGGAGAGAGGGTAAGTGTGCTTGTTCCCCAGAAAAAAAGTCTCCTTGGCCCTCATGGAGGATGTGTGAAGTGTAGCCAAAAACATCTGCCATGTAGCTTTTCTCCACGAGAATGATGATAATGAAGTATCGTCGGAGAGAAGAAACCAGTAAACATTCTGCTTCTGTGAATTAGAGATGTCAACAGAAGTAGGTCTTGACTACAAGACTCTGCCCCAAATCCTTGTTGATTGTGAAGCTCTAGACATGTGCCTACCACAGGGTTCTGTGTTGGAGGAGAAAAAGAAACAAAAACCAACACTTTTAGAAAGTACCACAGAGAATTGATCTAGTCACTTTTCCACGTAATTCCCGTCTACCAAGTTGTTCTCTTTTCGTTTGTCCTATTTATCTGCCATCTCTACAAGCTTAACTGAATTTCCATATGAGACAAGACCTCTCAGCGATTTGGCTTCCCCACGTACAACTTTATAGAGAATAAGTGAATAATAAAAGCACGGAATTCATCACCGGGACTGCTGTGCTATATTCTCTTCCTTGAGAGGAAACACAACAGAATTAGGACATGTGATGTTTTTAAAAGGCTTTTTATTGTGGGATGTAACCCACATACTGAAAAGTGCATAAAATCAATGTGCAGCTTAATTATTATAAGGTACACACCGACCTAGAACATTCTAGCCCTCCAGAAACCCTTCATGTGCCTTTTTCACGCCATTTCCTTCATACCCACTTAAAGATAACCACTATTGGAATTTTCATGATCTATTTTTGAATCATTTGCTGAGCATTTACAAACAAAACTTCAGCTTTAAAAAAAAAAATCAGACTAGTTTCACAAAGTGGAAGCCTCTAGATGAGCATAGCCAGCGCAGAAATGAGCAGTTATGTGTTAATGTGCATTATGAAAAATAACGAGCAACCCCAAGGCATCACTGCTTAGGTACTATCACTTAGGACAAGATAAAAGTAGACCCTGTTGTTAACACTGCCTCGGTGTATGTCCACACACAAAAATCCAAACTGAAATGTACAGGATTCATTAGTAATTGGGGTTTTTTTTGGTGGGGGCGGGGAGTGGCTTGCTTTCTGTTTGAGTTTGGAAAGAGAAAGCAGACATCCAATGGCATTTATTGCTCAGCTACCAAAGCCTTTGTAAGTCTGTCCGCGAGAATGAGCGCTTTTACCCAAATACTACAAGTCACCAAATAATCACTGGGGAATATCAGGGTAAGCCGCGGGCCCTTGGTTATTTCAACGAGGGAAGGTGGGGCTCCGTTGACTGCGATTTACTGAACCAACATATCTCTGTATTCAATGTATGGTTTTACAGTCTGAGCTCTAGTGTGAGCCAAAACATCCTCTTTTTTTCTTCTGAATTTAAATTTTATTATAAAAAAAAAAAAAACACCTCTATCCGCTGTTTTTGTGTTTGGTTTCATTGGTTACACGCAACAGAAACAGTCCTCACTTATTCTGAAAAGGAATTACTTTTTTGCTTTTGACCTGAGATGCAGGCAGTGAAGATGGTGTGTCCCCAGTACCCATCACACCGTCACTATGGTCTTTGTAAAGCCTCTCTGCTGATTTGTTTTGCTTTATTCATCTCCACCATTTAGAGACTCCCCAGCCCCTGTGCATTTGGTATGCATCTTTAAATATGGCTATATCCATGTGCAGCATGCAGCTTTGCTGCTGTTGTTGGGTTTTTTTTTTTTTAAAGATGTTATTAGAGCATGTTCGTCGGTGGGGGGAGGGGCAGAGGGAGAGAGAATCCACAAGCAAACTCCTTGCTGAGCGTGGAGCCCGACATGGGGCTCTATCCCAGGACCCGCAGATCATGACATGAGCCAAAACCAAGAGTCAGCCGCTCAACTGACTGAGCCATCCAGGCGTCCCCATGCAGCTTTGTTTTGCATGTGAATTAACTGCTCGTGAGTTACACTTGTTTCTTTTCATAATGCATTTAATATCTTTCCACGACGCTGCGAGACTGTTCCCCAAGTGCCTCTCCCATGCTTACCCAGTCCCTAGTGGTAGACACTGAAGTTGCCTCCGAACTCAGATGTCGGCAATCGCCATTTTCCTTTTTTTTTTTTTTTTAAGATTTTATTTATTTGGCAGAGAGAGACACAGTGAGAGAGGGAACACAAGCAGGGGGAATGGGAGAGGGAGAAGCAGGCTCTCCGTGGAGCAGGGAGCCCGATGCGGGGCTCGATCCCAGGACCCTGGGATCATGACCTGAGGGGAAGGAAGACACTTAAGGACTGAGCCACCCAGGCGCCCCGGCCATTTTCCTTCTTTACACTTCTGTGGCCAAGATCTAAGTGCCTGGAGAGCGCAATCGGGAAGGCTGAGCTTTGTCTGCCACCTCCTCCTGGCTAGAGATGGGAACGTCTTGTTGGACTGTCCCACCTGAGCCCTTCCAGTCGGGAAGAGGACGTACCTCCGGGGCAAGCCAGAGGAGGAGGTACAGGTGCTGGGAGGGCGAACGCTGTTATTGAGCATCACAGTAGGAAAAAGAAGAAAGAATTCTCTCGGGCTCAGTGTGTGACCAGTCAGTGGGGAAAGTAGAGAGACATAGAAATGAGAATCCAGTATCGGCACGTGCCACCTCCCCTCCCCCTCCTGTAACTGTGTCTGGCCCCTGTCCCAGTCCAGGCTGGGTCCATAAGCATCCATATGCATACATATTTTGTAATTATAGGGCACTTGAACATTTGTATTCTGTGGCCCTCACTTAAAAGGGAGAAAACGTTGGTTACATAATCTTCATAAGCAGTATTTTAACATATGACAATGTTGCCTTTCTAAGGGATCGTCAAAATTTACAAGGCTACTCGTGGTACATTTGGTTGCAATTTCATCTCAGCCTTGCCGGTATTGTGTATTATTGTTTCCCTGGCCATTTTACAGTAATAACGTGGTGCTGTTACAGTTTTCCTCTGTATGAATTTAATTGATACCAATGTTGAGGACCAAAAGGCAATCTTTAGCCAGTGTTCCAGGAACCGAACTGGCAAAAGCAATAATACAGCTCAACACGGGGCATGTTTCCTTATTCTAATTTTGTTGCCTAACTGAAAATATTTCTTGGGCAGATGATGGTATCTAGGCAAAACCAAAGTAGACCAAGCTTCTATCTAGAAAGATGGTTTTGGGATGTTCTTCTGAGTCCTTTTCTTCCATCTCTTCCTTACCTGGGGCATCCAAGAGCCTCCCTGGAGATAGTGAGCATGGAACTGGGTGCAGGGCGTCCAAAGTCAAGTGGTTGGTATGAATCCTGCCTCCCTCATTTATCCCCTCTGGGTCTTGGATAGTTTAGCACAAGTTTTCCCTTGAAAAATCGAGGTACCAGCACTTATCTCACAGGAGGGAGCTTTGTGAGGATTAAAGGGGATGAGACCATCAACATGATTGAGGCTGTGGGCCTGGTGCCAACACGTGGGAAGCAGTTGTGACCCATCAGTCATGATAGGAGGGGGATGAGCTCTTTCTGTGGGCCTCCCCATCACCCAGATGTGCCTTCCCAGAACTTGTCATGCTTTTTCTTTTCAATTCTCTGCTTTTGCCAAAACTTCTTACAACCGCATCCCACCAGCCTTCATTTAAGCACTACCATTTAGCTCAAGCAAAAGGATCCAGAGATGAATTTTTATTTTTTTCAACTTAAAAATTTTTTTTTGTTTCAAATTTTTATTTAAATTTGAGAGATGAATTTTTAGCCGTGCTAAAGTTTATCCAAGATGCAGAAAGGTTCAGAGAAATTGGGGGAGTCTCTTTTCTATAGCTCTCAAGTCTAGCCATGTAGGGATCCTTGAAACTGCTCTAGGACTGTCTTAAGACCCATTGCAGCTGGGAGTTTTATCTTGTGGTTGAAGTAGAAGAGCAAACCTCAAGATTCCAGAATAATCTCCTGGCCATAGCTCTGGATGCAGGCCAAATGTGTGTGTGTGTGTGTGTGTGTGTTTTTCACTCAAATGCAGATAAACCTAATTATAAATTCAAAGGGAAAAAGTACAATGTTGAGCACTGAAACAGAGAACACTTGTATTTGCTATATAAGAGCCCAATTTGAATAGGGAAAGAGGGATGAGTTTGAAGTGACAGATGTGGGTTGAATCCGGGGCTCTGCCCCTTACTGGCTGTAGAAAGTTAGTCATTTCTCACTATTATTATGTCTTTCCGTATTTTATTATCTACTACTTCCAGAGGAGGGGCTCAGTTTTATTCGGTGACACATCTGTAGTTGCCTCCTTATGAAAGAAACATTATGACCCCACTTAGAAATGAGAAACGATTATATTATTTAGTTTCCAGGAACAAAAGCCCAGACAAGCGAGTTTGAGTTTATTTTGTTACAGATCACAAACTCCAAAGGATGCAAGAAGTAAATAGTGCTGGAGTCCTAGACCCTATAAAGGAAAATTTCAATTTTTTAAAAGATTTTATTTAGAGAAAGAGAGCATGAGCAGGGGGAGGGGCATAGGGAGAGGGAGAGAGAGAATCCCAAGCAGATTCCCCACTGAGAGCAGAGCCAGATGTGGGACTCGACCCTGAGACCCTGACCTGCGCCGAAATCGAGAGTCAGATGCTTAACTGACGGAGCCACCCAGGCGCCCCAAGGAAAAATTTTCATATAGTAAACCTCATCAGGTATTCCTCTGCAGGAAAAACTGGGTAAGCAAAATCAAAAGACAAATGACAAACTGGGAAAAATATTCCCAGCACGTGGCAAAGGGCTGATTTCCTAACTCCACAAAGAGGTCATTCAAATAAAAGACAAAAATAGTTCCTTATTAGAATCTAAGGAAGGATATGAGTGGGCAGATGATAGAAAAAGAAATACAAAAGCCCAATAGACATGCAAATATTAAAAACTCAATAAACTTGCAAAAAGATGCCTCCACATGCTTGCAATTCACAAAATGCTCCCATTCCCAGCTATGTGGTGACAGTGAAAAAGATCCATAGAGCAGTATTGGAGAGAGTTGGGGGGAAAACTGCATTTTCATATCCACTTTGTTGAAGGGGAAGTTGGAGTGATCTTTCTGATGCAAGTTTACTAAGCTGGCTCTCCAAATTGTCTTTTGATCCAGCAATTCCTCCACTGTAAAAAAAAAAAAAAAAAAAAAAAAAGCCAAGTTGCAACTGACAGGATGCCCATAACAAATGGTCCGTGACGCCAAAAACTAAAAATAACCTAATGTCCATCTGTAAGAATGTCAGCTCCTCAAGGTCAAGGCTATTTTTCTGGCCTGTTCATTGATGCATCCCAAGTGAAGCATCTAGAATGGGATTTGACACACAAAAAAATGAGCTCCATGAATGCTGGTGGATAATTGAAGGTAGTAAACAATGAGTATGCAGTCATTAAAAAAAAATAGGTTGTTCTTGTGGATATTAAAAGCTATCTAGATATATTAAGTGAGAAAAAAGCAAGAGGTAAAATGCCATGTAGTACACGGTTCTGTCTGTATAAATAGAAAAATGTTATGTGCAAATGTTCAAGGAGGACAACAGCAAACCTTTGGGGAGAGGGACTGAGGTTTTAAAAAATGAGAAAGTCTTATTTATTTGGGGGGACTGTTTGACATTTAAAAATTGAGTGACCCAGGTGCCCTGTATCTGTACAATCAGGTGGCATTCGACGCCTGATTTCGGTTCGAGTCATGATCTCAGGGTTGTGAGATCGAGTCCCACATCAGGCTCCACACTCAGCGGGTGTGGAGTCTGCTTGAGAGTGTCTCTCCCTCTGCCCCTCCCCCCCCCCCGCTGGCCCCTGCATGCGTGCTCTCTCTCAAATAAATAAAAATCTTTTAAAAAATTGTACAGACATACCAATCTGTACCGCCAATCCATGTCCTTGCTTCTACGTGGGCTAGCATGGCCCACATCACTGTGTTCATAACCTTGCAATTCTTACACCCCCGTGGTAAAAAGAATGGAGCCTCTTAGATGCCCCCGGCTGGATTCTGTCTCCTCGTTTAGGTCTATTCGCCTTCCCAGGGAAGAGCCATACCCTGGCCCACCTGTGACCAATCCAGTTCACCTCTTCAGCAGGAGTGGGAAGGAAGCAGATTCCCCTGGAAGAGACTGTAGGTGGGGAGGCAATTCTTGTCAGCCCTATCATGCTGAGGTTCAAAAGGGGCAATGACATGGTCAAAGTCACACAACTACACAGCAGTGGGTCTAGCCTATAGACTGATCCAAAGCCTGAGTCCTTTCTACAACCTCTCACTTAACTTCTGTTTCAACTTTCACCAAGGGAGAAAAATACCTTCTATGGGATGAGTTGTCATGGATATTTCATGAGATTGATATTTGTAAACAGCCCAGGTACCGTGCACTGTGCATAGTACATGCTCAGTAAATAGAAAGGACTATTACCCACATCAATATTATGTTTTATTGGCAGGAGGAATACATTTGGGTAAACCAGTGTTGATTATCTTTCTTTAAACTGTGTTATCTCCCAGACCAATGGCTTTAACTGCAATGCTGTCTCTCTGAATTCTCTAGATGGTTTCTTTTCTCTTTTCTTTCTTTTTTTTTCTTTTTACAGATTTTATTTATTTATTTGAGAGAAAGAGCGAGAGAGCACAAGCAGGGAGAGCAAGAGAGGGAGAGGGAGAAGCAGGCTCCCCGCTAAGCAGGGAGCCTGATGTGGGGCTTAATCCTAGGACCCTGGGTTCATGACCTGAGCTGGAAGGGATGCTTAAATGACTGAGCCACCCAGGCACCCTCTGGATTGTTTCTAATCTATACAAGGTACAGGATTGGCATAAAATTCTAATTCACTCAAATTTACTGAGCATCTCTTATGTGGCAAGAATGAACTAGAAGCTGGGGATACAACAATGCATAAGATTTACTCTTGAGAGGCTTCTAGAAAGGGTCAGCCTAAGATCCAAGAAATCATGTAATTAACTGCAAGTTGTAGAAAGTCCTATAAAAATGGGGTGCAGAGATCTTGACTATTAGGGACATTTACTTATTTCTAACTTTTGTTTTTGAATAGATAACACAGATACAACATAGAAAATCCAAAAGGTGCAGACAGGTGTACAATGAGAGTTAAGCCTCTTTCTCCAGAAGGAGCCACTGTTGCTAATCTCTTGGGCATCTTTCAGGGAGATGTCATGAATTTGTAAACATATATGTATGTGCATGTGTTATTTCTTAAAAATTGTGGCAATCTATTCAGGAGATTCTTTACCTCTATAGTATTCAACTGTATCATCTATACCATAATTTACTTGTTCCTTATTATTGGAAATGTAGATTTTGTCTAATGAAAAGGTTAGAGAGCTTATTTATAGGATAAATATCTAGAAATGAAATTGCTGCCTCAAAGAATAATTTTAAAAAACATATTATTAAATTATATTTCATAGAGGCTCTACAATATATAGACCCTCTCATGTGTAATAGACGTTAGTACTTTTTTTTTTTTAATTTATTTATTTGAGAGAGAGAGAAAGAGAGTGAGTGAGAGAGAGCACAAGCCAGGGGCGCAGCAGAGGAAGAGGGAGGAGCAGGCTACCCGATGAGCAAGGAGCCCAATGAGGGACTCGATCCCAGGACCCCGGGATCATGACCTGAGCTGAAGACAGACACTTAACGGACTGAGCCACCCAGGCGCCTGATGCCAGTGCTTCTTTGCTATACTCTCACCGAGAGTATGTTCTCAAACTTCTACCTATCAGATTGCCAAAAATGAAAAATGGTATCTCGATGCACTTTAATAGCATTTTCCTTTGAAGTTCAGTATTTTTTTCTTGTGTTTATAAGATAAATCTTCATTTTCTTTTATGTGAATTATTTATCCCTTGTCTATTTTTGATGTGTAAGTGTGTGTTTTTAGGAGGTGTTAGACATTGACTTATAGAAGCTCTTTATATATTAAGGAATCTAGTCATTTGTTTAGAATGCGAGTTGCAAATATTTTTTTCCAAAATTCTTTTTGTCCTTTGACTGTGCTTACAACATTTTTTCTAGGCAGAAATTTTTCTGCGTAGTTGAACTGATCAGTCTTTTTTTCTGTGTGTGTGTGGCTTCCTGAATTTTTTTTAAATCATACTTAGAACATTTCTTACTTGACCTATATTTTTTCTAGTATTTTTCTTTTTTAATTTTCTTTTTTAATGTTTGAATCCTTGATTCATCTGGACTTTGTTTTGGCATAAAGTATGAGGTAGATCTCCAACTTTTTTTTTTTTAAGTAACACTATCCAGTGTCCTAACACTAATTTTGGAAGTTAGGTTAATAAAGGTATAATTTATGTACAGTAAAATTCATCCTTCTTAGATGAGCAGCTCTGAGTTTTCAGAATTGTATAATGCCATTTGTTGAATAATTGATTTTTCTCACCACAAATTTGAAATGCTGCCTTAATCTTTTAATAAACCCACCTTTAAGTTTGGGACAAGCTCTAGCTTTTCTGTTCGGTTACATTGAATTGATTGTCTATTCATGAGCACACACTATTAGATTAACTTTATGTTTTAATATCTGTTTAGGCTGGTATTTTCCCATAAATTTTTTTGTTTATTTCAGGAATTTCCTGGGTATTCTTACTTACTTTTTCAAGATGAACTTTAGACTTAATTTTAGTACCCCCAAAATCATGGCATTAATTTTTAAGTAATCTCTATGCCCAACATGGGGCTTGAACAGAAGACCCTGAGATCAAGAGTTGCATGCTCAACCGACTGAGCCAGCCGGTAGTAATTTAAGTGAGATTTATTTATTTTATAGATGAACTTGGTGGAACTGAGATCTTTGTGGTATTGAATCTTCCCATACAACACGGTGTGTTTTTCCATTTGTTTCAGTCTTTTGTTGTCCTCAGGAGGATGTTAAAACTATTTTTATATAAACCTGACACATTTGCTGGTAAGATTATTTCTATATTTCATCTCTCTTGTGATATTTTAAGTAGAGTTCTTTTGTCCATTACATCTTCTAACTAATAACTATCTGGTTGTGCTAAAGCTGTTTATTTCTGATGATTAACTTTGTATTTGGCCTGGATTTATATATCATGCATAATTTTTAGTTGATATTCTTGGATTTTCCATATAAGCACAATCTGCAAATACTTTTATTTCTTTTTCTCTAGTATTTCTATCTCTCTTTCTTTCTTTTGTCTAATTGCACTGGCTAGTACTTCCAGAACAGTGTTAAATACGATGATAAAGGACATCTGTGTCTTCCTTATTTTAATAGGTATGCTTCTATATTTACTATTAGGTATGCGTCTATATTTACCATCAAGTATGGTGCTAGTGTAAAAAAAATAATGTTAAATAAGTATCTATTGCTTTTGATAAATGCAATTATTGAGAATGAAAGTTGAATTTTATCAAGTGCCTTTTCAAAATCAATGGATAGGTATAATCTTTCACTCTTGATCTACTGATATAGCAACAAATCTATTGTGTCTATTTTTAAGTCTGATTTCTCTATAATCTATTACTTATTTTTTATTAATAGATTTTCCACTGTTGAATTCTTATAACTGATTTTATTAATAAATTATCTAACACTGAATTTCTGGAATAAATCTGACTTGGTCATGTTTTACTATTCCTTTATTATTATTTTTTTAATGTCATTTTTTTAAAGATTTTATTTATTTATTTGAGAGAGAGGGGCAGAGGGGAAGGAGGAGAGAGAGAATTCCAAGCAGACTTCATGCTGAATGCAGAGCCTGACTCAGGGTCTCCATCTCATGACCCTGAGATCATGCCCTGAGTTGAAACCAAGAGTCGGATACTTAACCGATTGAGCCACCCAGTCACCCCTATTCCTTTATTATTTTATTAGGTTTGGTTTGCTAATCATTTATTGAGGAGTTTGTATGGATATACGTGAGTGAGATTGGTCTGTTTCTTTTATATTTCCATTAGAAAATATTCGTGGAGGGCGCCTGGGTGGCTCAGTTGGTTAAGCGACTGCCTTCGGCTCAGGTCATGATCCTGGAGTCCCTGGATCGAGTCCCGCATCAGGCTCCCTGCTCGGCAGGGAGCCTGCTTCTGCCTCTGACCCTCCTCCCTCTCATGTGCTCTCTCTTTCTCATTCTCTCTGTCTCAAATAAATAAATAAATAAAATCTTTAAAAAAAAATATTCGTGGAGAA
The DNA here is from genome assembly GCF_011800145.1 of Mirounga leonina. Classification (NCBI taxonomy): domain Eukaryota; kingdom Metazoa; phylum Chordata; class Mammalia; order Carnivora; family Phocidae; genus Mirounga; species Mirounga leonina. The sequence goes on along the minus strand of NW_023270436.1, from coordinate 17,272,007 downwards.
GAGTATATACAATATATGTATAACTTAAACAATACTAAACACCTGTATGCCTCTACCCAGTGGAATATCTGAAGCACAATCCTTGGTTTCCTTGGGAGTTTTGCCAGCTATGCATGTATCCTCAAGCAGTATATTGCTTGATTTTGCTTGTTTGGGACATTTGTTAAAAGAGAATCAAAGCGTATATATGACTTGCTTTCTCTGAACAAGGCTGGTTGTGAGATTAACCCATGCTGATGAGCATCATGGTGATCCATTCACCTTTACAGCTGTGCATAGCATAATGGTTGAATTAAACATCTTTATTGACTCTCCCTACCCAGGATTTGGCATGTATTTCTGTTTCTTAAAGTCTTCTTTCGTGCCCTTCTGGAGTGTGTTAAAAACAGCATGGATTCTGGAGTCTGGCTATTTAGGTTTGAATCTTGGTTGACATGTACTGGTTATGTGGCAAGTTATTTGATTTCCCCGTGCCTCAATTTCCCCACCTATAAAATGAGAGCTAAAGTACCTATTACCTCCTAAGTCTGTTGAAAGGTTTCGCATGAATTCATATATGAAAAGCCCTTGAGACAGCGGCTGGCGCATTGTAACTCTATATATGACTGTCAGAGGTCGGACGACACCACTAGCCAACAGCAATAGTAATGTATTCTATCAAATGGGGATGTTACAGATGCTGCTGGGCACCTCTTGTACTCGTCCCCCACTACACATAAACAAGGGGAATGAAGTTGCTTGGTCACAGGAGATACGTCTCCAACCTTACCCGGCTATGCTAAACTGTTTTCCGAAGTAGTTGTGCCCATTTACACTCCTCCTCACAGAGTGTGAGTGTTTCTGTTGCTCAGCATCCTTTGGACGAACTGCCAGACTGTTTTTGCAAAGTGTCCATGCCATTTTACATTCCCACCAACAGTGGGGCGGGGGGGGTTCCAGTTTTCCCACTTCCTCACCAACACTGGTTCTTGCCTGACATTTTGATTGTAGCCATCCCGATGGGTGTGAAGCGGTATCTCACTGTGGTTTTGGTTTTCCTCTTTCATCTCTTTACTTTTTTTTTTATTGATGTGTAGTTGATACACAATGTTACATCAGTTCCGGATGTACAGTAGAGTGATTGGACAACTCTATACATTGTGCTCTGATCACCCCAGGCGTAGCTCCCAGCTGCCCCATATACCACCGTTACAACACCATTGCCAGGGCGCCTGGGTGGCTCAGTCAGTTAAGCGACTGCCTTCGGCTCAGGTCATGATCCTGGAGTCCCGGAATCGAGTCCCGCATTGGGCTCCCTGCTCAGTGGGGAGTCTGCTTCTCCCTCTGACCCTCCTCCCTCTTGTGCTCTCTGTCTCTCATTCTCTCTCTCGCAAATAAATAAATAAAATCTTTAAAAAAAAAAAAAAAAAACAACACCATTGCCTATATTCCCTTTGCTGTACCTTTCATCTGCAGGACTGTACCTCCCACTCCCCTCCCTCATTTTGCCCATCCCCTCAGCCCCTTTCATCTCTTTTTTTTTTTTAAGATTTTATTTATTTATATGAGAGAGAACATGAGAGGGAAGAGGATCAGAGGGAGAAGCAGACTCCCCGCCGATCAGGGAGCCCGATGCGGGACTCGATCCTGGGACTCCAGGATCATGACCTGAGCCGAAGGCAGTCACTTAACCAACTGAGCCAGCCACCCGGGCGCCCGTCTTTCATCTCTCTTAATATACAAGTTCCCTTGTGCTTTTCTTGGGGAAAAAAAAAAAAAAAGTTGAGCCTGGATAGTTTGTCCCGTAGACTTTTCCATTCTGGATTTAGGTGATTGTATACTGTAGCATTGCTTAGTGTTTCTCATTCTTTGTTGTCCTTCAAATGGGAAGTTAGTTCTAGGCCTGTGCTGTTTAAATTAGTTGAAATTAAATTTCAATTCCTCAGTCTTACTCATCATTTTTTTTTTTTAAGATTTTTATTTATTGAGAGAGAGAGAGAGAGCATGGACAATGGGAGGGGCCAAGGGAGAGGGAGGAGCAGGCTTCCCGCTGAGCAAGGAGCCCAATGCGGGGCTCGATCCCAGGACCCTGGGATCATGACCTGAGCCGAAGGCAGATGCTTAATGACTGAGCCACCCAGGCGCCCCAAACTATAGAGCTTTCTATTGGACTGTTGACCTAGATGCTTTGTATGACATAAAGCCTTTGAGATTTGCCTTATGGCCCAGGCTGTGGTCAACTTTTGTAAATATTCTATGTGCTTTTGAAAGAAAATGTATACTCTGCAATGTCTGGGTGCAGTGTCCTACTTGTGGTAGTTAATTGTGTTGTTCAGATTTTCTGTGTCCTACAGATTTTTTTCTTTTTTTTTTGCCATTGTTTTCTCTCAGTTTCTGAGAAAGGTTAGTCAAGCTCTTCCTCTATGGGACTATTTGAATAAACTACAGTGTAGAACAGACATGCAATGGAGTACGTTGCAACTCTGAAAAGGCAAGAGTAATGTTGTTATAAACCACTTTGAAGTGATCACCAGGAGATTTCCTAGTGAAAGACAAATTGGAAAAATGGAATGTAGAATTTGCAAATATATGCATAAGAAAGGAGGGAAACAAACCTACAGGTGCTTGCTAATATTTAAGAAACAGTTTTAGCATTTTAATAATTTTTAAATCGTTATTTACAGAAAACAGAAGGGAATAGGGCTGAAGGGACAGTGATAGGAGCTAGTTTTTGAATATGCCTGATTTTGTTCTTGGAAGCCTTTTAAAATGTTTACATGATTACAGAATAAAATAAAATTTAAAAAATAATCTCAAGTAAGGAAGCGAAATAAACCTCAATGTGTATCTAGTTGCTAATATGGCCACATAGAGATCAACTATTTCAAGGGAGCTTAAAAACGCAGTGATTTGCCTACATAACCCCCAACAAAGTACACTCCAAACACACATAATTCAAAAAATTTCAAACTATTTTCAGTAATTATATTGGGGATCGTGTTAGTATTATTACTTTGGAGCTATGATGTGTGTATTATGGGGGGAAAAAGCCAATGCATAATTGTGTCACTGAACTGGGATTTTGGATAGGAGAAAGGGGAAGTAATATAAGAAAGATAAGGCTAAGGACAAACCCCTTAGCTATGTATTTGAATTGATAGAATGAACTCATCATGCATTTTGAGAGATACTTTCTTGCTTCCTTTAAGATGGGGAGCAAGACAAAATGCCCACTCTCACCACTCGTATTCGACATAAGACTGGAAGTCCTAGCCAGAGCAATCAGGCAAGCAAAAGAAATAAAAGGTGTCAGAATTGGAAAAGAGGAAGTAAAACTGGCTCTATTTGCAGGTGGTATGATTTTACATAGAGAAAATCCTAAAGACTCCATCAAAAAATGGTTAGATCTAATGACCAAACCCAGTAAACTGGCAGGATACAAAATTGACATACAGAAATCAATAGCATTTCTCTACGCTATCCATGAATTATCTGGAAAGGAAAGAAAAAAAATCCCATAAAGAATACTTTCTCATTCTCTCTACTGAGAAGACAGAAGCAATGACCAACCCAGTAGCAATGAGTTTCCCTAAGGTCAGATTATTGTACTTTCCCCTTTCCCACAAAGAAACCAGAGCTCATGAGAATATATAAGATAAGCCTGAGACAACTTGGCTTCCTGATAAGTAAGGAAGCTCTGAAAGACTATGAAGGCCATGTCAAAAGAACACAAGAAAAAAAAAAAAAAGAGTCCATTTAATAGGTTCCCACTAGCCAAAAATGAGATACTCTGAGCATCATTAAGGATAATTACTATCATGGGATGAAACCCATCAAAACACTTAAATCCATGAGTTCAAAATGACATTAAAAACTGATAGTCACCTTGGGAGGATGCTATGGAACCAGCTCATTATTCTGAAAACTGGTAAATCAAACGTTTATCCTGCCTTGCCTATTTAAACTGTACCTCAGGGCATCCAAATAGTTTATGGAAAGGTCCCAGCTAATAAATGAGGAAGGAGCAGTAGAACTGGAATATTACCATTTTTTACAAACTCCTAAGAAAATGACCTGTGTGGGAACATCGACTTCTTTATTTTTTTGTTATTTAATTATATTAATTATATTAAATATATTAAATATATTAATATATTAATAATATAATAAATATATTAATCCCCATACATTACATCATTAGTTTTAGATGTAGTGTTCCATGATTCATTGTTTGCGTATAACACCCAGTGTTCCATGCAGAACGTGCCCTCTTTAATATCCATCACCAGGCTAACCCATCCCCCCAACCCCTTCCCCTCTAGAACCCTCAGTTTGTTTTTCAGAGTCCAGAGTCTCTCATGGTTCATTTCCCCCTCCGATTTCCCCCTTCATTCTTCCCCTCTGCTATCTTCTTCTTCTTCTTTTTTTAAACATATAATGTATTATTTGTTTCAGAGGTACAGATCTGTGATTCATCAGTCTTACACAATTCACAGCGCTCACCATAGCACATACCCCCACCAATGTCCATCACCCAGCCACCCAATCCCTCCCACCCTCCACCACTCCAGCAACCCTCAGTTTGTTTCCTGAGATTAAGAATTCCTCATATCAGTGAGGTTATATGATACATGTCTTTCTCTGATTGACTTATTTCACTCAGCATAATACCCTCCAGGGAACAATGATTTCTTAAAAGACAGCCAGACCTTATGTGTCTTTTGCTGGAAGTACAATTCACTGCTTATAAAGTCTTTTGGCCAAAACAAATCAGTCCTGTATCTGATCAAGCCCCTCGATTAAACTACCAGTTTTCAGGAAATGCAGGAGAAAGAGGACCATCTGAAATGAACTCAGAAGAATGCAATCAACAAAATCCAGAATGTGGACGAATTGTCCACTTTCTTCTAGTTGCAAGAAAATAAAGGGGGAGGGGACCCTATAGAATAAGAAACTTGGGAGACACATCAACTAAATACAATATGTGGACCTTGTTAGGATACTGATTTGAACAAACCAATAGTAAAAAAAAAAACAAAGTTGAACATTGGGTATGATAACTAAGAAATTATTGGGGCACCTGCATGGCTCAGTCAGTTGAGCATCCAACTCTTGATTTTTGGCTTGGTCATGATTTCAGGGTCGTGGGATCAAGCCCTGCGTCAGGCTCTGTGCTCAGTGGGGAGTCTGCTTGAGATTCTCTCTCTCCCTCTGCTCCTCCCTCCTGTATGTGCTCTCTCTCTCTCTCAACTAAATAAATCTTGAAAAAAAATTAATTTGAAGTCCTTTATGTATGACAATGGTACTGTGTACGTATATTTTGAAAGAATTCTTATCTTTTAGAGATACCTACTGAAATATTTATAAAGTGATATGCAGTTTGTGACTTTGCACGAATCCATTGTTGGGAGGAGAGGTGGGCATAATTGAAATAACAGAGGCCATAGGTTGTTATTTATTGAAGCTGGATAATGGGTACATTGGGTTTGTTGTGCTTTTGATGCTTTACTTTTATGTGTGAACATCTTTCATAATAAAAGCTATAACTGTATATATTTACAGGAAAAAACTAAAGAAATTATGAGGTAAAAGAGTAACACTGGGGCGCCTGGGTGGCTCAGTTGGTTAAGTGTCTGCCTTCGGCTCAGGTCATGATCCCTGGGCCCTAGGATCAAGCCCCACATCGGGCTCCCTGCTCAGCGGGGAGCCTGCTTCTCCCTCTGCCTCTGCCCCTCCACCCTACAGCTCGTGCTTATTCTCTCTCTGTGTGTGTCAAATAAATAAAATCTTTATAAAAAAATTAAAATAAGACTGGTGGTGCACAGATAGGACTATAAATGTGAAGGAAGTACTCAACGAAGCCTAGGGCACAGGAATCAGGAGATATGGAGGGGCTTGCCAACTCTCCTCTGCCCTGGGGCTTCCCACACTTTCTCCCACATGCCCATGGGTAACCTGGTAAGACTTTCCCCTTTAACCAGAAAGGCTTTGCTTTCCTTAATTTTACATATTGAGGTTTCTTAGGACTTCACTTGAAAAAAGTGGTCCCGAAGCATAAAATGTCAAAAGCTACCACTCTAGGGCTTACCTTCACCCCTTAAAAAATGCTCCCCTTCTCATATTCCAAAGTTCAGAGTAGTAGCCGGAACAGGTGACAGAGTTGAACATGCAAGAGCTGTGACTCACAGTCAAAGTGCTGTTCTCCCAATGGAAAAACCCTTTTCTGCATGTATATGAGTCAGGATAAGCAGCCTTCAGCTGCAATAACAAACAGCCCCCAATTCTCAGAAGTTTGCCATAACAGGAATTTATTTCTTGCTTACACAAAGCCTACTGTGGGTCTTGATTTTTTTTTGAGAGAGAGAGCAAGGAGCAAGCAAGTATGGTGGGGGGTGGGAGGGGGAGAGGGAGAGAGAGAGAGAGAGAGAATCCCAAGCAGGCTCCATACTCAGCATGGAACCCAATGCAGAGCTCGATCTCATGACCCTGAGATCGTGACCTGAGCTGAAATCAAGAGTCAGATGCTTAACCGACTGAGCCACCCAGGAGCTCCTGGGTCTTGATGATTCTTTAGAAGATCTCTCTTCCCTGTGACGACTCAGGAATCTAGGCTATATTGATTTTGTAGCTCGTCCATTCAACAAGAGAAATTCTCACTGTGGCCTCGCAGGAGTCCAGATAACCCAAAGAACTGGCACAAATGTCACTTCTATTCACAACCTGTTGGCCAAAATTAGTCATGTGAGTCCACCTAACTGCAAGGGGAAATGTTGGGAAATGCATGGAATGTGTGACAGGCATTTTGGTTTCTGTCACTGCATTTAGCCATCTTGCTATCCACGGTGCCCCCTCCCACCCACCCATACACACACTGGGTCTAGCGCTAGGTCATGTAGAAGGTGATAGTTTTCAGGTCACCATGGAGTATATGAGGCTTCCAAGATAACGGTCCTGGTGGGAGCATCTCTTTGAATCTCCCACCTGCGGATAAGTGAAATATCTAAACCATTTGGGACAAAGGGTGTCTAGCTTGCTTTTGGCCAGTGTCCCACCGGACTAAATATGTGCAACAGGATTTCACATAGAAATTCTAAACTACTGACTTTTCTTGAATAATTAGAAGGCCCGGCAACACGGGCCATACATTCATACCTGGTGTCACCTAGTGGAGCCAAGCCTTGGCTACACAGCCTAGATGCCTATTCATTCCCTAGTCTAAGTGAATCCCCACCACCCAGCAGCTTGACTCAGTCCTAGTCCTTGCCCAGGACCCTGCAGGCAGCAGGCTGTGAGCCCTGATCTGGAAGCTTGCCCAGCAGCATCCCCTACAAAGTTGTATCACCCCGAAGATGTTCGTTCTTAGGTGTCATAAAAATCTCTCTCTTGAATTTCTTCTCTCTTATTTGATCACTTCTGGATTTAATAATCTCTTTGTGATAAAATCTTTTAGTCCTCTTCTTTTTGGTCAAAACTGAACCACTAGAATTTTTTTATCCCCCTATCCCTTTCTGCCCCAATATCCATCCCTTTGACTGTTCCTGTCAGCCATATTAGGACCCTCTGGTTTCCTCAAGTCCTTTTAAGATATTTGGAAGTGAACTAGATAAAAGGAACCCAGAAATAGGAATTGAAATGTTGCAGCAAACAAAAGTCCAGTCTGAAGTGGATAGTGTGCTTTGGCCCTTGCAAGTTAAAATCACTATCCCATCCCTTAATCTTCCAAGGTTTTGTCAAATCTTTTTGGGCTGCAAGTCACATAAAGCCCTAGGTACCGACTGCAGAGCTCACTCTGGCAAGAACACACCTACCTCTAGGACTCGGACAAGAAAGCTTTTTAATTTCCTCACCCACCACCTGCAGAGATCAGTCTGTGGTGATATTTGTGGGCATAGCTCCAGACATGATTTCAGACTCCACTCCCCATTCAATAGGGGCTTGCCAACTACTAGCCAGCACATTTTTTCGCTTTATTTTCTTGTTTCTAATAATCGTATTAGCAATACTAATGAGGATAGAAGCGAGGACTCACAGAGCTGACATTGTATCTGGCACTGTTCCAAGTGCTTTCCATGGTCTGTTCAAACCAACAACCCTGTGAAGTAGGTACAATTATGTTTCCATTTTATAGGCATGAAACAGAGGGTCTTGGAGAGGTAGACTTTCCCAAGGTTGTACCACCAGGAAGCAACAGAGAGGCGGGATTTAAACTCCAGGCGGGCTCATGTTCCAGAGTCCTTGTGCCTAATCACGATGCTATACCACGTCTCTTATACACACACTTTAAGATGGGGCTATTTGGAATCACTAAAATATTCTTTGATCTACACGCATTGTTCTCATCCTTAGCAGGTGCTTGATCTAGCTCCATTTGACAAGTGTAGAGAGACACCTGGTGGCCATTCTGGTTTTTTAAACTTTTTATGACGCAAAACTTCAAATACATACAAAGTACACAGAATTATACGATAAATCCCCCTTACACCCATCACCCAGCTTCAACAATTCTTTACCGTTCTGCCATTCTGTTTCCATTTAGATCTCCACCCACTCTCCATCCCCTCCCCACTTCTCTTTTGTGGTCCTTTTTAAAATAAAATTTACATATGTGGAAATACACAAAGTCTTAACAAGGTATCTTGACCAAGAGACACACCCATGTAACTCACAGCCCTATCAAGACAAAGAATATTTCCATCACTCTAAAACTGTCCTTTGTCAGACAATCCCGCTAACCAGGCGACAATTGTTCTGATTTTTCACTGCAGATTAGTTTTGCTTCTAGAATTTCATATAAATTGAATCGTAGGGCATGCACTCTTTTGTGTCTGAGTTCTTTCACTCAGCATAATGTCTGTGAGAGTCATCCGTGTCGTGCGTACCAGTCATTTCTCTTTTAGCGCTGTACCCATTCTATTGTATAGATTCTACATCCATTCTCCCGTTGGTGGAAATTTGGATTATTTCCAGTTTGGGGGCCATTATGAATCAAGTGGCTGTAAACCTTTATGTTGGAGTCTTTTTGTGACTATATGTTTACATTTCCCTTATGTAAATACTTAGGAAGGGAACAGCTGGATCAAAGGATGGAGGCATGGTTAACTTTATTAGAAACTGCCAGACCTTTCCCCAAAGTGATTCTATCATTTTGCATTCCTACCAGCAATGTAGGAGCGTTCCATCTGTTCCACGTCCTGGCTCATGGTTGATGTTGTCAGTCTCTTTCATTCGAACTATTCTGGGGCTTATCTCACTGTGATTCTAACTCGCATTTGCCCAATGACTAATGACATTGAGTGTTGTCCCACTTAGTTACCATTTGTCTATCTTCCGTCTTGAAGTGTCCGTTCAAGTCTTCTGCCCAATATTTACTGGGTTTGACTTTTTGTTATTAAGCCATAGGAGTCTGGATACAAATCCTTTGCAGGTATATATTTTGGGAAGACTTTCTGCCAGTCCCCGGCTTGCCTATTTGTTCTCTTCTGGAAGAAGTTTTATATTTGATGAAGTCAAGTTTCTTTTTTTTTTTTTTTTAGGATTTTATTTATTTATTTGACAGAGAGAGATACAGTGAGAGAAGGAACACAAGCAGGGGGAGTAGGAGAGGGAGAAGCAGGCTTCCCACCGAACAGGGAGCCCGATGCAGGGCTCGATCCCAGGACCCTGGGATCATGACCTGAGCCAAAGGCAGATGCTTAACAACTGAGCCACCCAGGCGCCCCTGATGAAGTCAAGTTTCTTATTTTTTTTCTTTTATAGTTATTTCTTCCTGTGTCATAAGAAAACTTTTCCTTCCTCTGGTTGCAGAGATATTCCCCTCTGTTTTCTCCTTGAAGCTTTATAGATTATGCATCTACATTTAGGTCTAAGATTCATCTCAAGTTTTTATATATACAAATAAAATGTTATAATATGTATAACATACGTGTTTTTGTAAATTTGTATCTTCATATGTGATGAAATAGGAATTATATATAAAGTTTATATACAATAATTTTCTCTATACAGTTTCATATATCAGTTTATATAGTATATAGCTATATAAAGTTCTATATAGTTTTACATATGTAAGTTTATACAGTGTATAGATATATTAAAAAGTTCTATGTATAGGGCGCCTGGGTGGCTCAGTTGGTTAAGCGACTGCCTTCGGCTCAGGTCATGATCCTGGAGTCCCGGGATCGAGTCCCGCACGGGCTCCCTGCTCGGCGGGGAGTCTGCTTCTCCCTCTGACCCTCCTCCCTCTCATGTGCGCTCTCTCTCTCTCATTCTCGCTCTCTCAAATAAATAAAATCTTAAAAAAAAAAAAAAGTTCTATGTATAGTTTTATGTATATAAGTTTATATAATATATAAATTTATTAAATAATGAACATATTTTGTAAGATGTTATTAAAATGTGTTATATTTTATAATAAAAATATGCAAAAATATTATGAGGGAGGAGTTGAAATGAAATTTATTTCATTACAATAGCTAGTTATTCCTGCACTATTGAAAAGATTTTCCTTTTCTGCACTGAATTGTTTTAGTACCTTTGTTAAAAGTCAATCGACACATGGTCTTGATTAGTTCAAGTGAAGATGTGTGAGTCCTCTGGCTTTGTTTTCCTTTTCCAAGGCTGCTTCAGCTACTCTAGAACCTCTGCACACCCCAAAATAGCAGGTGTCAATTTCCTGTCTCTCAGATCCAGATTCATCCTCTGCCCCTGCTCCGTTATAACAAATTGGCCTCCTTAGGGGCGCTGGCCTCCTTAGGGGCGCCTGAGTGGCTCAGTCCTTGGGCGTCTGCCTTCAGCTCAGGTCATGATCTCAGGGTCCTGGAATCGAGCCCCACATCGGACTCCCTGCTCCGCGGGAAGCCTGCTTCTCCCTCTCCCACTCCCCCTGCTTGTGTTCCCTCTCTCGCTGTCTCTTTCTCTGTGTCAAATAAATAAAATCTTTAAAAAAAAAAACCCAACAAATTGGCCTCCTTAGGCATTTCTCCTGGAAGGGAGCATATTAATCTTTGTCACTAGAGGGCACTGGAGGGACACTGCGAGAGCCAGAGGTTCGTCTTCCTTTCTCCCTTTGCTATGTTTTGCTTGTTCTTTTCCACTGCACAGCCACCTGCACCGCAGTCCATGGGTGGGGGACATGCAGCAACTGTGATCAACCGTGTGCTCAGAGCACAGTCCCTGGGTGCCCTTGCAGCTTGGGTCAGGTGACCGCCTTGTGCAATCCTCCCAACACATACCTCTCACCCCCACCCCCCAGGCCACCACCTATAGCCATGACCCCCACTCTTTCTGTACACCCTCCAGTCTCCAGCCTCAGCTTGCCCAAGACCTGGGAGCTGTTTCCCACGGCGATCCTGACTCAAGCACCACTGGTGCTGATCTGATTCCCTTTGCTCACCTGTGCCCGGTGTGGGGGGAGGGGTTCCGCTGCCTCCTGACAATGTACCAGCTCTGCCCCCTAGTGACACAGTGAGATTCTGCACTGTCCAGTGGGCGAGCAAACTGCTCCTTTTCCAGGGAGGTCTGAAGCCCAGCCTTGGGGAGACGAACCTCCAGGTTTGTCCTTCCTTGAGTACTCACTCCCCTGAAACAAGAAATTCCCGTTCCAACCAAACTCCTCATCACTCATGTCAGAATTACACAGCAAATTTGGGCAACTAACATCCAGTTGAGTAAGGGATGGTCGGAAAAGAGGGCTCTGGGGCCAGACTGTCTGGGTTCGTATCCTGGCTCTGCCCTTTTGGCAGGACATATGCATGTTTTGTAATGTCTCTCCTCAGTTTCCACATCTGTTAAATGGGCACGGTAATAGCCCTTACTTCATAGGGTCAGAATGAGGGTTAAGGGAGATAATACAGGTCAAGTATTTAGCGTAGTACCTAACAGGGTACCTGCTCAGCTCTGGTCAGCTGCCGCTGTTACTGTTAATGCTTTTATTACCATCCCCTTGTACCCCTAACCAGATGGTAGACTCTTAACTGAGAGCAAATCTCATCTCAGTGCTCTACCGTCCCCAGGGTTGAGTATCTTGTTATGTCCGTATTACATGAGCAACAGGAACTCCGGAATAAGTGAGTTGCTGAGGAATGTTCTGTTTGCTGCAGAAAGAAGTGAGGAGGAAGCACATTCGTTTGCACATGGAAGGCGCGCTGACGGCCAGGGACAAGGTTGGAGTGCAGGATTTTGTGCTGTTGGACGCCTACACCAGCGAATCTGCTTTTCTGGACAATCTTCGCAAGCGTTTCAGCGAGAACCTCATCTATGTAACGTAACCCTTTTCTCAGCTGTTTTCCTAGACTGGTGGTTCCCCACCCCCACCCCACCCCACCCCTGCCTGTCTTCACAGCCTTGATGATAGTGAACAAAATCCCTCTGTTAGGTTAGTCCTTAAAGGGACGAGTGAAGGGACCACTGCCAGATGCACCCCGATCCTTCATATTTGGCCTTTAGGGCTGCCAGTGACAGAGACCCAGTTTAAACAGGCCTAACCCCCAAGACGGAATCTATCAACCTATGTCACTTTAGGGACCAGAAATAGATCTAGGGTCTAGGGTGATGAGTCTCGAAGAGCCTTGAGGGCTCTTTCTCCATCTGGAGGACTGTTTCCCACCTCTCTGCTCACTTTTGCAATGGTCTCTTTCTGGAGCCAACTCTGCAAGGTGACAAGGTGGTCAGCAGGACCAGGCTGATGTTGGTTCAGAGACTATAGCAAGTCTTCCCGGAGACATAGACATTGGTTGCCTCTGATTGGCCCAAGTGGGGTCATGTCTCTACCTCTGAACCAATCCCCATAGCTAGGATGAGGATTATTCTGATTGGCCAGGCTATTTACCCAGGCCCAGTCCTGGAAGTGAGGGGCGAGGTCAGTGTGCACCTGACAGTAGGATATGGCCTGGAGAAGGTTCCTCAAAGGAATCTGCTGCAAGAAGGGGGTCTAGATACCAGACAGGCAAGCATAAGAGATGTCCACCGCCTCCCATGAATCTTCAAGGCTGCAACATTTTACCAGAACTGTTCTTAGCTTGGGTTGGTTGCTTCTAGTGGTAGTCAGTTTTTAACTTCTCCATTTATCACCCCACCTTGATTTGATTGATCAGTTTTCAGGTAAATTCCTTTAGGGTAAACTCCACAGTGTCTCTATGTGTGTGGTGGGGTGTTAGTAAATGTAATTAACTTTATTGAGATCTTATTAGCTTTTGCTCAGGGTAAATTAGACAATCAAAAACAATGTAAAAATATTTGTCTCGCAGCTATTTTGTTCTTAATGGTGACTGTGACTTAGTTTGCATGTTGGAACCAAGGTTACTAGGAGAAATAAGCAAAGGGCTTCTCACAGTATATATTTTTAATTGTGGAAATAGATTTTATGCATGAGCAAAGGAGAAAGAGCGTGGCGTGGAGAAGTATACATGGGATGATAGGATCATCATGAATAAATTGTTTCCAGTTTGAACAGATAGACTTCAGAAACTATATTCTACCCTGGAAGATTTCTACTGATGGAAGCAATGCAGATTTTTAGTCAAAATACGGTATTCTTATCTGTTCTAGTTCTCTGTGTGACTTGGTCCTAGAGATTAGAAATGTTCGTTAGCATGATTTCAGGTGTAATTTAGCATAACCTTGGGAACCTCCAAAATGGAGACTCTGGAATGAAAACCCGTAACAAACTCAGAATTGGAAAACTCCGGATGCATTTTCAAAGGAGCCCAAATGTTTTCTTTCTTTCTTTTTTTTTTTCTTCTTTTCTCTTTCAGAGGTTAGAGCTTTGTTTATTCCTAACTGTATGCCAAGAAGCTTTTCCATTAGTAGTTTTATTACAAATGGAAGCACTTGAAAAACTTGACTCGTAACAGAATCCCGCATTGAAATCCAGGGAAATAGCAGCGGGAGTGTGTTACCCAACTGGGGACGGCTGGGATGCATACCCACCCTGCTTTCACCCAGTGGCCAGAGAGACCTCTGGGACGCATAAACAAATCAGATCGAGGTGCTCCCTTCTTAAAGCTATCCATCTGACGTAACAGCTTACGGCAGCCATTTCATACAGTAGGGAGAGTGGTGTCTCCACTATGCACTGCAGTTGGAATAAACCCCCAATTCTTCATGCCCTGTGATCTGAACTTGCTCCCTCTCGGACATCAGGTCTTACCATTTCCGTTCTCCCCTCCCCCACTGGGCTCCAGGACAGTCAGCCTGCCACATGTGTCCCCTCAGCCCGACGTGCCCTTTCCTGCTTCCTTTTTTCCTGACTGGCTCCTCATCCTTTCAAGTCTCAGCTCAGGGTAACCCCCTTAAAGAAGACTTCCCTAAGCCCAACAGCTAAGGTGGCCTTCCTGAGTCAGACGCGTTCTCATTACCCTATGTACACCTTTCTTGCCATTCTAACTGAAGCAGTATTGATCCCTTGGTTGGTTGTCTGGCCCCGCTGCCCCGCCCCATGCACACACATGGAAGCTTCATGACAGCAGAGACACCACCTGTCTTATTTATTGTTTTATATCCCCAGCGTGGAATGAATGCATGGGGATCATAGCATGTGATGGTCTTTGGCTATAGCCATTTGCACCCCAGAATTCCTCACTTGTGCTTTGGTCTGTTCCTCTAGACCTATATTGGGACCCTCCTTGTGTCTGTGAATCCATACCAGGAGCTTGGAATCTACACTGTGAGCCAGATGGAACTTTATCAAGGGGTCAATTTCTTTGAACTGCCACCGCATGTGTAAGTAGCACGTACGAGGGTCATCGACAGTATTTTTCTCTTTCTTTCATCTCTCCCTCCTTACTACTCATCCACCCATCCACCCACCCATCAGTCCAAATCCTCGATGAATGCTCATTAGGTTCTGTACCTCACTTAAACGGCTGCCTTCTTGTGAAATGTCTTTCAGTGCAGCGGAAAACATCAGATCATTGTTGAGTCTCAGCTTAAAAATCACGAGAGGTGGAATCTTTTGTAACTACCGAGAGATCCGAGAGCGTGGCTAGAGAGGGGTCTGTCTTTTCCGCAGAGGTTTGCTATAGTCCCATCTACTGGTGTCTGGGTATCATGGCGGCTAAGGAGCATCCCCGTTGGTAGCAGGACTTCACATCCATAGGACAAGCAATTTCCTGTCTGATCTATATGTGACTCAGGCTTTGCTGAATTTCTCAGTTCTCCCTGGTTGACTTCTGGACTAGTATTTAGGCTCTCCCTCCATTTTTCTTGGTGATTCCTCTATTCGCCTCCTAAGGCATTTATAAACCTTTCTGCATCACTACCACCAACAGTTTCCCAAATAGCCAGCTTTCAAACTCCGCCACGTGGGAAGATGAGTGTCTTGGGAGATTTTCATGCTTTGGTTTCTGATCTTGAAGATAAAGCCCTTATAATAGCTTTATGTCTTGTCCTTTAGATATCACAGAGCTTTTAAGATATTTTCAGTTTCCTGTCTCTGTACTCTTAATACAGTAGGTTTTGAGGGAAAGAGGAAACATGAGATCTTAGTATATCCACTGAGCGTTTAAAATATTCAGACGGGGCGCCTGGGTGGCTCAGTTGGTTAAGCGACTGCCTTCAGCTCAGGTCATGATTCCAGGGTCCTGGGATCGAGTCCCGCATCGGGCTCCCTGCTCTGCGGGGAGCCTGCTTCTCCCGCTCCCACTCCCCCTGCTTGTGTTACCTCTCTCGCTGTGTCTCTCTCTGTCAAATAAATAAATAAAAATCTTTAAAAAAAATAAAATAAAATATTCAGACAAGATGTTATTTCCACCTACAGTTAATAGAGCATCTCCTGGGGATATAATTTAATATCTGGCTTATTCTTGTAAGAAATGTTGGATTTTTCCAAATAAATTCTTTCCATTAGGAAATGTCCATTATTGCTCACATTCTCCATTTTAACTCAACTGTTTTGAGTATTGATTTCTAGAACACTTTATGCGTGATCAGTCAGTGGGGTCGTGGTCGAGTCTGATATCTGAGCTCAGTGTCTTGTACCGCTTGTCTGGATGTGGTTTCCTGGAGGCAGGGAGCTCTGATGACGTCACCACTGAGTAAGCAGCATCCCGGCCACTTCGCACTCCTTCCATTTCTGCCCCTACTCCTTCTCCAGCTACGCCATAGCCAACAACGCGTACCGCATGATGTGCTCTGAGCTAAATAACCACTTCATCCTCATTTCTGGAGAGAGTGGGGCAGGGAAAACAGAGGCCTCCAAGAAGATTCTGCAGTATTTTGCTGTGACCTGCCCAATGACCGAGGCGCTACAAATAGCCCGTGACAGATTGCTGCTCTCCAATCCAGTTTTGGAGGTAAGTGATCTTTGGGGACCTGTGGAAGGGGCAGTTCTAGGGAGGCTACTCAGCAAGAAGAATCCTCTGCCTGGGCAGGTCAGTCAAAATGGGCAGGTCACCATCCGGGAGTTAAGCAGAGGGGTCTCAAGGGCAGGATCGTGGTTAAGGGTGTAACTTTGATGTCCAGCAGGCATGGCTGCCAATCCCAGGGCAGCCATGTGCCAGCAAGTTTCAGCAAATCACTCCACGTCCTAGATCCTGTTTGCCTTTCTGTGGAATGGGTCTATTCAAAGTTTCTACCTCTTAGGGAGCTTTTGAGGCTAAAACAAGATGGATGCATAAAAAGCACCTGGCAGAATTAGTAGGCACTAAAGTCATTAATATTTTTCTTATTTAATTGGAATCATCTTGATTATTCTGCCATTGCAATTCACTCACTTGCTGGATGATTTTGAACAAGGTGTTTTATTCTGGGTTTTTGTTGCCCTTCATGTTAAAGATGTTTGTGGTTGAAGGAACTTTCCCAATGGACCTATGGCCTGAACAATTTACCTCTTTGATATAAAAAGGGGTCTGGTACTGTATGTTCTAGAAGAGCAAGGACGTGGGCTCCTCTATAGCTGTCCATAGTCATTCCTAGATTGGATGCCACAGAGAAGATATTTTTCCCTCCACTCTAGCTCCATCCTAGTATTTGGCATCAAATCCTCTATACTTAGTGGTTCCTTCTTAGAAGATAAAGTATGGCTTTCATCCCTGGCTCCCCTTCTCTCCTCCATTTTCATAATCATGGCATTTGGGGTTAGGAAGTTGACGAGCACAGTGAGCTTAAATGACCATTCATCACAGTTTGGTTCAGTCTGTCCCTGTCTCCTTCACTTTGTATTCCAAGGCTTTTGGAAATGCCAGAACACTCCGGAACGACAACTCCAGCAGATTTGGAAAATACATGGACATACAGTTTGACTATAAGGTACACTGAAGTTCCTATTACTGCTTCATGGGGACCCCATAACTGACCAGTGACAGAAACCTGACCCAAGGTACCTTAAGCGAGGAAGGGCTTTATTGGCTCAAATAATCGAAAAATCCAGGGTTAGGGCTATTTTGGGAAATGCAAATAAAGACCACAATGAGATACCATTTCATACTTTCTAGGGGGGCAAAACTTAAGAAGTCTGGTGATACCAGCTATTGGTGAAAATGTGGATAATTAGGAACTCTAACACATTGCCAGTGGGGTGTACATTGGTGCAACCCATTTGGAAAACAGTATATTATCTCGTGGAAGTTGAAATCCACATAATCTAAGGTGGAGCCATTCCACCGCTAGAGATACTCCTATAGATTTGCAAGCATGCCCACAAGAGCCCTGCTCATCATGGTAAAAGGACTGGAAATGGCAACACATTTGGAGGACTGAGTGTCCATTGACACAATGGCTAAATGGTGGGATGTCCACCCAGTGAAGCGTCACATAGCGAGAGCAAATGCATGGCATCTAGCTACACATAACACGGTCAAGTCTTAGGAATGTCCTGTGTGTCGGGGTGATGCCATTTCGTACAAAGCCTGAGAACAATCCCATGTAAACAATGTATTGTTTAGGCATGCATAATTATACAGCATAGGTCGGCAAACGTTTTCGGCTAGGGCCAGGTGGTCAATTTTTAGACTTTGCGGACCATATCGTTTCGGTCACAACTACTTGGCTCTGCAGTTGTGGGATGGAAGCAACCAGAAACCATCCCTAATGAAAGAGTATGGTTGTTGCACAGAATTTAAACGGGGCTAATGCAGGTCGGGGAAGGTCGACAGAGTTCTCAAGGACCTAGAATTGCATGTGACAAAGCACGTCACTTGGACTAGAGAACGGTCGTTGGCTGAGCATTGAGTGTAGTGATGACAGACTGGCTAAGGCTTTTCCGGAGCCTGGTACGTGGACTTCTGGCGAAGTGTGCCTAGACTTTGGAAAAAATTGAATAGTTACATCTGTCTTAAAACTTCTTATTAAAATTCAACACACATACTAAAAAGGACTCAAGTCGTAAGTACAGCTTGGTGAGTTTTACGTGTGTGTATCTGCCTGTGATAACCGACACTCGGATCAAGATAGAAGAAGTTCTAAGGATGCCTGGGTGGCTCAGCTGGTTAAGTCTCTGTCTTCAGCTCAGGTCATGATCCTGGGGTCCTGGGATCAAGTCCCATATCAGGCTCCTTGCTCAGCGGGGAGCCTGCTTCTCCCTCTCCCTCTGCTCCCCCTGCTCGTGTGTTCTCTCTCTCTCTCTCTGACAAATAGATAAATAAAATCTTTTAAAAAGAGTGTATGAAAGAAGATATAAAAATTCCTAGTACCTAGAAGAATCTCCTACCCTTCTCTGAAAATACCTGCCTTCCCAAAGGTTACCAACTGTTCTGACCTCTATAATCAGATTAATTTTGCTGGTTCTTGAGCCTCATGTAAATAGAATTATACAGTATGTTCTATTTTGTGTCTGGCTCCTTTCAATCAACATTCTGTCAGATTCATTCATGTCACTTCATTTAGTGGTTGGGCATTTTTGGCTTATGTGACCTCTTCACTATTTATCTGTTCTGTTGATGGACATTTGGCTTTTCCGATTTGGGGCTATTGCAAATAGTGCTCTGAACTTCCTTGCCCGTGTCTTTGAGTAGATATTAGTGCTCACTTACGTTGGGCACATGCTCAGAAGTGGCGTTGCTGAGTTCTCACCAGCAATATTATGACAATAACAGTTCCCGTTGCGAGCAGGGTTCTCTACACCCTTGTCAACATTTGGTGTTGCCAGTCCTCTTGGTCTGAGACATTCTGGTGGAGTAGAGTGGTTTCCAGCTGTGATTAACTTTTGTGTTTTCCTGATTATAAATGAAGTCCTGATAACTGGCCAATTAAAAATTTTGTGTTAGAGCCTTTTGCCCCACTTTTAATTAGGTTGTTTTTCTCCTATTGATTTGCAGGAGTTCTATATATGTTCTGGAATACAAATCCTCTACTGGAATATTCTTAAAAATAGTGTGGGGGCACCTGGGTGACTCAGTTGGTTAAGCATCTGCCTTTGGCTCAGGCAGGTCATGATCTCCGGGTCCTGGGATCGAGTCCCATGTCGGGCTCCCTAATCAGCAGGGAGCCTGCTTCTCCCTCACCCTCTGCCACTCCCCCTGCTTGTGCTCTCTCTCTCTCTCAAATAAATAAATAAAATCTTTAAAAGAAAATAAAACCGTGTGCTGCTGGCACAAGGATGTATAAACCGGCCAGTGGACCAGAATGGAGTCTACAAAGACTTCCCCGTATGATATGGTCACTTGGCTTATGACAAAGACACCACTGTAATTGAATAGGGATAGGATTGCCTTTCCAATAAGTGGTGCTATCAATTGGAAATCCATGTGAATAAGACGAACTTTGACGCTCTACCTCACTCCATACACAAAATTTCAATCCCAGTCCCAAACATGAATGGTAAAATAATCACACTTCTAGACAGAAGTATAGAAAATATCACTCATGACCTCAGGGTAGGCAAAAATATTTTTAAAATGAGCCCAGAAAACACTAGGCTTAGAAGAATCATTGTTTGAATTCAGAATTTCTGTTCCTCAGAAGACACCAGCAAGAGAATGGCTTAGTTATTGTTGTCATTGTGCATTTTTTTGTTGTGTTCTCAAGGGCATTCCTGTTGGTGGGCATATCATCAGCTACCTGATAGAAAAGTCTCGAGTCGTCTATCAAAACCAGGGCGAGAGGAACTTCCACATTTTCTACCAGCTGCTGGAGGGTGGTGAAGAGGAGCTCCTTGCTTACTTGGGACTTGAGCGGGACCCCCAGCTGTATAAATACCTCTCACAGGTTGGAAAGACCAGCACCTGGCTTGGGTGGCCCTTTGGAGGCAGGGATCAAGGGTGTTAGTGAGGGTTTCTAGGGGATGGTCAAGAACTTTCTCATTACCATTCTGGAGGAATCCTACGGACTGGTTTGTTGACACTTAGCATAACCCCTCTGTTTATACTTGGCAGGTAGACGGTAGATCATCTTGGTAAAGCAACCAATCTTTAGGTGAGTGGTTCTCAGCACTGGCTGATATTAGAATCACCTGAGGAGGTTTTTTCCCAACACACACCCACCCACCCACCCCTGGGCCCTACCCTCCAGAGATTCAGATCTAATTGGTCTAGGGTGGGACGTGGACATCGGGGTTGTGTTAAACACTCCCCTGTGATTCAGTGTAATTAAAGGAATCCCTGGTGATTCTAATGCACAGCGGAAGTGAGAACTGCTGGTCTGGGTGTGAGAGTAACTTGCTGTCCGTCCGTGTCCCCAGCCTGTGCTGCGTCCTTCTGCTTTCAAAACTAGTTAGGAAAAGACTCTCCGCCTCCTTGCCTCCTGTTCTGAGACTTGTTGGCAGCAAAATGAACATACTTCCTTACAGAAGGAGTTCAGGCGATTCCCATAAGCAGTCCTGGGGTCCAGTGCTGTGAAATGGAATTTCAGAATGTAACCTCCTCCCCTACCATTGCTCTTTCTGCAGCCAACACAGAGGCTCTAGAAGGTCTAGATTGTATAGCACCTACCAATCTTTGATGTTCCTAGCACCTTCCTGCCCCAAGATTTTTGGGTTTTTCTCTTCTTTACTGGGCCTGGCTTCGAATGGAGGTCACTTGGCAGAGTGCGAGTGGGGACATCATTTGAGAAAGAGAACAAGGTCTTATGAAGTGGATCTTGTAAAAGGAGGACCAACATTTCATAGTGAGTCATGGAGGAAGAGTAGACATGACTGAAATTGATCTTGAAAAATGAAGCTATATAATGAAGATAAAAGAATCCCATAATCTCCTTTTTACAGACTTTGTACTAATTGTTAGAATGAAGAGTAATTCAGGGCGCCTGGGTGGCTCAGTCGTTAAGCGCCTGCCTTCGGCTCAGGTCATGATCCCAGGGTCCTGGGATCGAGCCCCACATCGGGCTCCCTGCTCGGCGGGAGGCCTGCTTCTCCCTCTCCCGCTCCCCCTGCTTGTGTTCCTGCTCTCGCTGTCTCTCTCTCTGTCAAATAAATAAATAAAATCTTTAAAAAAAAAAAAAGAATGAAGAGTAATTCAAATTTGATTTTTTTTCTTTAAAGGACCTAATTTTTCTAACAAAGCTGTATGGTAGCATCACATTTGACTTTTTTTTTTTTTTTAAAGATTTTATTTATTTATTTGACAGAGAGAGAGACAGCGAGAGCAGGAACACAAGCAGGGGGAGCGGGAGAGGGAGAAGCAGGCCTCCCGCCGAGCAGGGAGCCCGATGCGGGGCTCGATCCCAGGACCCTGGGCTCATGACCTGAGCCGAAGGCAGGCGCTTAACGACTGAGCCACCCAGGCGCCCCACATTTGACTTTTTATAACATGATCAGAGAGGGTCAATTTATAAAAAGTATTTGTGGGCTTCATTCTTTTTCCCAAGGGCTTCTTCCAACCCTTTGATATTCAAATCATTCCCTTTTGGAATGTATCTCGTCTTTATCCTTGCAGATTTTTTTCTAGTCTGTTTAATTTGGACAGATCCTCATGCCACAGTGGCTTTGGGAATAGTTCAAGCAATTCGCCAGTATTATTTTGTTCAGTTTTGTGTTCTACCGTAACTTTGACAAACTTTGTGGCTTTATTTGGCAGTATATCCACACTGCTTCTAAACCTCTAGGTGTCCTCCAAGGACTGACCTAAGCTGGCCCCACCCTTAGGGGTGGGAGCACATCTGCTGGTTGAATGGGAAGGGATATTTGGGAGGATGCAGATTTAACAGCGGCCAGTTCACTGGTGAATATTTTCATGCTATGGCACCTCTGGTTTCCCCATGCAAAATCTTTGAAGATGATAAATCTTCAGATGCCCAGGAATCCAGGAAACACCTTGTACTACAAAAGCAAAACAATAAAAAACCCACAAAACCCTCATCTAGAACATCTTCCCTTTAAATTGTGACATTTGGTGGTGTGTGTCTTACCTAAAAGACAACTTCTAAGGTAGTGGGAAGTCTCATCACTTCTCTGCTGGTGATCAGTATCCATATAACCCGCCTTTCTCTAAATGCCAAACTTTTATTTTCTTGAGTGAGGGTCTCCTTTTACCTAGTCCTGCACTGCAGTTTCTGCTGGAGGTTGTAAGTGCATCAAGATGCTTTCTGAATTTCAGTGCTGTCCTCTCCCTGCTTATTTTAGCAGATGTTTCTTGAGTCAAACATCTTCAATTTATTTGGCAAATAGGACAAGAAAAACTATTTTAAAAAATGCATTCAAAGAGATATACTAATGTGTACATTTGAAATGTGTACCTTTGAAAGTTTTCCCTGGAGAGAGATAAAATTCTAAATAAATTTGAAAAAAGCAGCAGTTAGCAAATCATCCTTCCCTAGACGATTAGTTGAACCTACCTTTTTACAATCCAGAACATTATAGAACCAGCTCTTGCGTGCTGGTAGAGAAAACCATTTCAATTCAAGACTAGCTGTGGGCATGCCTCACTGCCCTTATAAAAATGACATTAGGCAACCCAATTCTGTGTCAACAGGGTCATTGTGCCAAAGATTCGTCTATCAACGACAAGAACAACTGGAAAACTGTTTCCAGTGCCTTTTCTGTCATCGATTTTACTGAAGATGACCTCGAGGTATGAGCCCCAAGGGCGGAACTGCTGGTCAGTCGGGTGTGGGATTGACAAAATAATCCTGGTATCTTGGTGGCCACCTAGTAGGGTTGCCAGATTCAGCCAATAAAAACACAGCACACCTAGCTACATTTTAATGGTCACCATTATTTGGGGTTACCATTGGGGACCAAAATTAGTCATTGCTTATCTGAAATTCAAATGTTAACTGTGCGTTCTGCATTTCATCTGGCAGACAAAAGATTTCCCAGTGCTGTATGCAAGGAGGAGGTCATGTTTCGTCCTTCTCTCAAATTCAATCTCAAATATTTAGATGTTCTAGAACTGCAGGATTATCATTTATTTACACTTCTATTTTTGAACAAAGTGGAGCAAATTGTGACTTTATAAACATTGTGTTTTTATACCCCCTTTTTTTTTTGATGGTTAAAACTATTCTTTCAAGAGCCGGAATTTAAAATATTATATATATATATACATTATATATATATATAATGTATATATATACATATATATATAATCTGTATATATCTGGGATCATGGCATTTGCATATAAAATGGTTTATTGGTGGGGAGGGGTGGGGAAGATATAAAAATAGAAGTGTCCTGTGTCAGAGATTGGGGGGAGGCATCCTCCCCACCCTGTGCTGAGGCTCTTTATCCCTCTTCCCTTGACACCTGTCCTGTGATGACATTCATCAGTTAGGTGGCTGCCCTTCTCTCCCTGTTCTCCTCGCCCTTTCCCACGTTCCTAGAATCTCTTCGGGATTATCGCCAGCGTCCTGCACCTGGGGAACATTGGTTTTGAAGAGAACCACCAAGGCTCTGCCACCATACCAGACACCCATGAGATCAAATGGATCGCCAAGGTGATGTTGCACTTTTGAAGAGCACAGGAAAGGCCTGGCCCTTTTTGGAGGTGGAAGGGCAGGAGAGGGGAGCTCGAGGCAGCTGGATGCCCAGGTCCCAAGTGGCTAACAACGGGTCCATCCGGCTGATACTGCCTAAGAGAATTAAAGAGCGTGGGGACAGGTGAGGGAGTGGGCAAAAGCCAGCTTGTCAAAAGATCGAATGTGATCTGTTTTGCATTTAAGCAAGATTATCAGTCAGGGCATATAATCGTGGGTCTGGAAATTGCACCAGTTCTTTGTAAATTGGCAAAAAATCCAATCCAGTCACTGAATGGCATTTTGGTTTCCATTTTGACAGCTCTTGGGGGTGCACCCGTCCATCCTTCTGGAAGCTCTCACTCACAGAAAGATTGAAGCCAAAACTGAGGAGGTAAAAATGGCTCTAGGTGGAAATGCACCTGCCTTTCCTGCTACAGCTGCTGCCTGCCTCATAGAAGAGCAGGATGGTGGTCCTGGAGGAGGCCAGACCCCAGCCTTCCAGCTCCTGCAGGGGTCTCCTGCCTCAGCCTCCCCATCCCCAACAATTACACTAAACTCTCCATGCCTCCCTTTCACCATGTCTTTCCTCCATGAGGTCTTTGCACATCCTGTTCCCTCTGTTTGAACACAGTTCCCTGTGCTTCTCTAATTAATACCTTCTCATCCTTCAGTTCCTGGGGTCATGTCCTCAAAGAGCCTTCCTGATCATCCCACCCCTATCCTAAAGCACCATAGGTATCTCCTCACATTGCTCTGAGCTCGCAGCATGACTGTGTGTGAATCGTGAATGTCCCATCCCCAAACTGTGAGCCCACAGATGCTAGAACTATTTGTCTCGGTCACGGCTGTATCTCAGCAGCTCCATGCCTGGCACATAGTAGGCTCTCAAGAAATAGCTCCTGCCTGGATGCTTGCAGGTGGGGTTGGTGTCTTGCCCCCAGTACATATCCTTCACTGACCGTCATTAAAGGCTAATTTGAAAACTCAGGAGGGGGTGGGCTTTTTTTTTTTTTTTTTTTTTTAACCACTATAGTGATGCACTTGTTGTTTTTCTCAGGTAATATGCCCATTGACACTAGAACTCTCTGTCTACGCTAGAGATGCAATGGCCAAGGCCGTTTACGGACGAACATTTACATGGCTGGTCAACAAAATCAATTCCTCCTTAGTGAACAAGGTTCGTCCACATATTTTTGGTTGACTCACTCTCAGTAACGTGGTAATGTTTTATAACTGACAGCATCACTCTAAAGAATTTGTAAGCATTAGCCGTTGGCTCCTGATGGGCAGGGTTGGTGTCCTTCAGCGTCTACATTTCCAGCACACAGTAGGCTCACAAAAATGCCCGCTAAATGATTGTGCCTCAAAGTGTGGGATGCACAGTATTTGCAGTATGCCAGATGGCTTTTGTTGTACACAGAAATTTTTTACTTTAACAGTAGTATGTTTTAACATGTATAAGAAAAAAATATGAGTCCTTCAAATTTACCCTAAGTGGAATTATTTAAGTCATAAGGGGGGAGTTTATTCAAAGCTAGAAATTAAGGAAAGGGTGCTGGGGCACAGAGTACATTATTGTAAAACTCAAGGAGGTCGTATGTAAAGGACAGATTTGGAAGGCTCAGGATACCATACAGGATGTTAAATTGTGGCCCTTTCAGAAAAAATAGTCCTAATCTCTTTAAATATCCTTCCTGTCTGACAGCACTTAGTCCTCTGTTTAAAATGATATTCAAACCACCTGTCCTGTCTCCTGGGTAAACCTCTCCTTTGCTGCTGTCTGTGGAGGTCTCGCTCTTTCTTTGGGATTGATGTGGCCTCGGGAGACCGAGAAGAAGCAAGGGAATGAGTCAGGAGAGGAAGGTCTCACTTCTCGGGTGGGTAGACACGGAGCCTGCAGGGGGATGCTGAGAGGCTTCAAGCCAGAGGAGTGCACTGGGAAAGTCATTTCCATCCTACGATTCCTCTGTGAGCCAATGTTGGAAGGAGAGAAGGTGGGAGCTGTATAAGCAAGTCCCAGCCTTGGAGGCAGCTACTGGGTCTTAAGAGTCATTAAGTAAATGACCTAACAACAAGCAATGTGTGCTACCTTGACTAGGATTTCACCAAGAAAACTGTGATCGGATTGCTGGATATCTATGGGTTTGAGGTCTTGGACAAGAATGGGTGAGTTTGTCATTACTTACTGGTCCTCTGTTCTTCTTCAAGGTCTGAGTCTGGTTTAAGGCATCTCTAGTGTTACTGGAATTGGTTTTCCCATCCTCAGAAATTCTCTGGGTTTCTATAGCCACTAATTCATAGACTGTTCCAGAATTGGAATAACCATAAAAAATGAAAATGTTGGGCGCCTGGGTGGCTCAGTTGGTTAAGCGACTGCCTTCGGCTCAGGTCATGATCCCAGGGTCCTGGGATCGAGTCCCGCATCGGGCTCCCGGCTCGGCGGGGAGCCTGCTTCTCCCTCTGACCCTCTCCTCTCTCATGCTGTTTCTCTCTCGCTCGCTCTCTAATAAATAAATAAATAAATAAAATCTTTAAAAAAAAAAAATGAAAATGTTGGGATGCCTGGTTAAGCGTCTGCCTTTGGCTCAGGTCATGATCCCAGGATCCTGGGACCGAGTCCCATATCGGGCTCCTTGCTCAATGGGGAGCCTCCTTCTCACTCTGTCTGCCGCTTCCCCTGCTTGTGCTCTCTCTCTCTCTTCCTGACAAATAAATAAAATCTTAAAAAAAAATGCAAACATCTTTTAGCTTGACTCTTCGGATCTATTTAGTAAATGATGTAATTAATAAGAACTTTGCTTTCTCTGTTAAAAAGCATCTTTAGGGCGCCTGGGTGGCTCAGTCGGTTGAGCAGCTGCCTTCGGCTCAGGTCATGATCCTGGAGTCCCAGGATCGAGTCCCACATCGGGCTCCCTGCTTGGCGGGGAGTCTGCTTCTCCCTCTGACCCTCCTCCCTCTCATGCTCTCTGTCTCTCATTCTCTCTCTCTCAAATAAATAAATAAAATCTTAAAAAAAAAAAAGCATCTTTAAAAATAAGTAAATACAGTTTTTAATTGGTCTACATGTGTAGCTCTAGTTATTTAAATTTTGCATCTCGAGGCACATGGGTGGCTCAATCGGTTAAGCGTCTGCCTTCAGTTCAGGTCATGATCCCAGGGTCCTGGGATGGAGCCCTGCTTCGGGCTCCCTGCTCGGTGGGGAGCTTGCTTCTCCCTCTCCAGCTCCCCCTGCTTCTGCTTTGTTTCTCCATCTGTCTCTCTGTCAAATAAATAAAATCTTTTAAATAAATTTTTGCATCTCCAGTTTTGAACAGTTCTGCATCAATTACTGCAACGAGAAACTCCAGCAACTGTTAATTGAGAGAACCCTAAAAGCAGAACAGGCAGAATATGAAATGGAAGGTATAGAGGTAAAACATTTTAATATTTTCTCCTCATTTGATTTCCTACTCTAGCAAAAGTGATTCGCTTGAGCAATAATATTTCACTGGAGATTTTATCCTCATTAGTACTGGGAATTATTTTTTACTCTTTCTCTGAGTATTTCCTAGGAAATTACTCTGACATTCAGAAAGTTTTTTTTTTAATGTTGGAGATAAAAATCAGATTTTGGAAAAATAACATTGGAAAATCACTTTAAAAGAGAGATTTTATGTTCATCTAAATCCTCCTTGGAGAATTCTTTCCTCTTTGTCATTTTAGTGGGAGCCAATTCAGTATTTCAACAACAAGATCATCTGTGATTTGGTGGACGAGAGACACAAAGGAATCATTTCCATTCTGGTGAGAAAATTAATGTTGGCTTAGAGTCTTCGTACGGTGTTGCCAACACGCAGAAGAATTTCCCCCCGGGCTTCAAAGGGTTGCTTAGCCTGAGCGGAAAACCAGAAAACATAAAGGAAGGTTTTACAAAGAACGTCCGTTGATCCTGAGCTGAGGCTCCTTGGGATGCACCTGTGACTTTATCTTAAACGGTTGCACCTTCTGAGAACACCCATGGCCACCAATCCACAGTTGTTCCAATTTAGACATCACTGTTTTTAAATCTAAAGGCCGATGAAAAATTATTTCTTTGCCTTTCCATTTGCGATCATCTCCCTTCTAACAAAAATAACAGGTCTCTTTTCTCCTCCTGCCCCCTCCTCCACCTAACTGTTGTGGGAACAAGATTCTAAAGCCCAATAGGGACATTAATGGGTGGTGACTGTAGTTACCAGGGACATGGGCACCACCTGAACTCAGATCCCAGCCCCCCCCCCCCCCCCATTGCTTACTAGCTATGTAAACTTAGGTGGGTGGTTTAACCTCTCTGAGCTCCAATCTCCTTGTCTTTAAGTGGCTGCAATGATATAGTACTCAGAATTATTTTTCACTCTTTCTCTGAGTATTTCCTGGGAAATACTTAAGAGGAGTTGTAAGGACGAGTTGAGATTGTATATGCACAGGGCTTAGAATTATGCTGCTGTGTGGTAAGCATTCAGACTATTCACTCAACAGATACTCATCAGTGCTTACTTGGTACCATGATTGTACCTTGTGCTTTGGGACGCAGCAGTGGACAAAACAGATCAAAACCACTACACACATGAGGCTTTAAATTCTAGCACAGAGACTGGCAAGAAACAGGTTAATGGGCAAAATTAGTAAGTTGTACAATGAAGGAAAAAACAGACAAGATTAGATGTGGTGGGGAGGACGATTCAATTTTAGGTAAGATGGTCTGGGAAGAGCCGTGTGGACCTCTGGAGAAGCACGTTCCAGGAAGTGCAGACTGACCTCAGCTATTCTGTGTCACTCCATGCTCATACAGATTCCTAGACTAATATTTTTAAATATTTTAGTGATAAATACTTGTTTCTATGTGGTTTTCCATAGATGGAATCAGGAAGCATAGAGATGCTACTTAGAGAGTTGCCTCACCAAACTGAACCCTGGTGGGTTTTTTTTTTTCTTGCTGTTTTAATAAAAACTGCAGGGTTGATTCATTTTTTAAGATGGTCCATTAAATGCTAACAATGTTAAGGACCCGAAATAGGAATTAGACACAGCTGGAGAAATGTGAAAAATTAGACGCAGCTTTCTTGCCATGAAGATTTTGCTCCTAGTAAAAGGGGGTATGTTTTTGGCCAGCAATGACTGGTTAAGAGAAAATGAGGTGGTATGTTTAAGTAAGCTGGTCATGGAGGCTGTGGAATGTTCTTGGGAAGACTCTGGAAATATGGCAGTCCGATGGGTGGGAGAGTTGATTTTTCAAAGAATTTCCCATCCCTCTGAGACGCTAGGCACATGTAATGGATCGCTGCCCTCCCACCCCCAATGTTCACCTGAACTTGTGTTAGATGACAAGATTTTAGTCCAGTACATTCTGCCACAGCTGATAAGGACATTTAAACTTAGAATTGATGGCATGTGATGGATGCTATAGATTGAGTCCTCTCCTTTTCTCTGGCAGGATGAAGAATGTATCCGTCCTGGTCCTGCTACAGACTTGAGTTTCCTGGAGAAATTGGAAGAGAAAGTAGGCAAGCATGCACACTTCCAAACGTATGTATCTTACTTGACAAGCTGTTGTATGGGGAAGCTCATCGTATATCCACTTTCTTGGGTATCTGTGCAGTGGACCCCATAGTTATTCTTCATTCACTTCTTCATACATTGAAATGTGATGCACCATAATGATACACCAAGTCATATATATGTATACCTTTTGTTAGTAGAAATCAAATTCAAATGAATTCCAGGTAGAATGTTCTAAGATTTTGTATCTTTCTTTATGATTGTTACATTTTGGATGGGGTCACGTGCATCAGATAGTCTTTTTTAATGGTCTTTTTTAAAGTTAGGTTTAAAATATAAAATACATATAGTGATATGTGTATATCTGAAGTATACAACCCAATGAATCTTTACATTGTATGTACCTCCCTCATCACCACCACCAGATCAAGATATAGAGCATTTATAACATCCCAGAAAATTGACTAGAAATTTAATTTAGTCTTTGAGACAAGGAAGAGAGAGTTGAATATATCATGCTCCGGAGTCCTAAAGCCCTGGTCTTAGATCCCAGCTCAGCCACTTATAAGACATGTGACTTACTGGGCGCCTGGGTGGCTCAGTTGGTTAAGCAACTGCCTTCGGCTCAGGTCATGATCCTGGAGTCCTGGGATCGAGTCCCGCATCGGGCTCCCTGCTCAGCGGGGAGTCTGCTTCTCCCTCTGACCCTCCCCCCTCTCATGCTCTCTCTATCTCATTCTCTCTCTCAAATAAGTAAATAAAATCTTTAAAAAAAAAAAAAAAAAGACATGTGACTTACTATACCAAGCAGGTAGCTACATAAATTATCTAATACACAAATTATCTAATAAATATCTGTCCGTGGCAAAGACTCAGTAAATGGTAGTGGCTTTATCAGAGCTTTTGTGGAATATTGCAAGGATAAGTAAATGAATCGGAAATGGAAAAACTAATCATGGTATGTTCACAAATGGAATAATAGATAGCCATGAGAATATACAATCTGTAACTACATGCAGTGATGTGGGTAAATCACAGAACATGTAAACGAGAACTCAGACACAAAAGAATATATACTGTACGATTCCATTTCTGTAAAGTATAAAACCAGATAAAAACCAACCTGTTGTGTTAGATGTCAGGTCATAACTGGAAAGGGCTCAAGGTGGTGGTGGGGGTAATTCTCAGGGGGCTGGTAATATTCTGTTTCTTGATCTGGGTGCTGGTTCCATGGATGTGATTATTGTGCCAGAATTCACTGAACTGTATACTTAGGATATCTGCGCTATCAATATATATGCATATACATTTCAAGAAAAGGCTATAAAAAATTAGGAATCACGAAAATCTGAAAAATGACCTTTTGTGACTATTTTAGTCACTCAACATCATAAGAATGTAAGGCAGTAAAATTGTTTCTTAGTTGTCACCTAGAAAAAAAGAGAAGTTATTTCACTGTATAAGAAAGTGTTTCTGGGGCTCACATATGTTTCTTTAATTCCTCAGTTCTTAGAAAAAGGATCTAATTTTTAAGTTTTTATTTCAATTCCAGTTAGTTAACATACAGTATAAAATTAGCTTCCGGTGTACAATATAGTGATTCAACATTTCCATACATCACCCCTGGTGCTCATCACCACACGTGCCCTCCTTCGTCCGCATCCCTATTTCCCCCATTCCCCCCATTCCCCCACCCGCCTCCCCCCCGTCACCATCAGTATGTTCTCTGTAGTTAAGAGTCTGTTTCTTGATCTTTCTTTTTTTCCCCTTTGTTCATTTGTTTCTTAAATTCTACATATGAGTGAAATCATATGGTGTCTTTCTCTGACTTCACTTAGCATTATTGTCCCTAGCTCCATCCATGTTGTTGCAAATGGCAAGATTCTATTCTTTTTTATGGCCGAGTAATATTCCATTGTGTATCTATACACCGTATCTTCTTTATCCACGCATCAATCGATGGACACTTGGGCTGCTTCCATAATTTGGCTATTGTAGTTCATGTTGCTTATATAAACATCGGGGTGGGGGGGCATGTATTCCTTTTGAATTAGTGTTTTTGTTTTCTTGGGGTAAACACCTAGTGGTGCAATTTGCTGGATCGTGAGGTAGTTCTATTTTAACCTTTGGAGGAAACTGCACCAGCTTGCATTCCCACCACCAGTGCAAGAGCCTTCCCCTTTCTGCACAGAGCGGGATCTAATACTAGAGAGACCTTCGCGTGTTTGTCAAGGCTTCCCTCGCGCTCTTCGCTCCATGTATCCGTGCCTTTTGTTGCGTGACCTTGAACGGTTCCATTCGTGTCTATTTCTGTCTTGCCGCAGCCGGAAGCTGGCGGGGCCCAAGGGCTGGAAGAGGATTGGCTGGATGGAGTTCCAGCTCTCCCACTACGCTGGGGAGGTCACCTACTGCACCCAAGGCGAGTGTCGCAGCCGCGCAGGTGCCCCTGTGTCCACGGAAGACCTGGCTGTCCGTCCATCCCAAACGCTCGCTCGCCCTGCTTGCAGGCATGCCACCTGAAGGGTTTTTTGTTTTTTTTTTTAAGATTTTATTTATTTATTTGAGAGAGAGGATGAGAGGAGAGAGCACATGAGAGGGGGGAGGGTCAGAGGGAGAAGCAGACTCCCTGCTGAGCAGGGAGCCCGATGGCGGGACTCAATCCAGGGACTCCAGGATCATGACCTGAGCCGAAGGCAGTCGCTCAACCAACTGAGCCACCCAAGCGCCCCGCCACCTGAAGGGTTTTATTCATGACTTACCGTCCAACCACTTCATTTCACCCATTTAGTTACACAACCATCACCACAGTGCATTTTAGAACACTTCACCCCCAAAAAGAAGCCCCGCATGCATTAGCAACCACTCCATTTGCCCCAGCCCCCTCCCCCACAGCCCTAGGTTACGAACTGCTCTGTTTTCTGTCTCTGCAGATTTGCCCCTTCTGAGTATTTCATATAGATGGGGTCTCACAATATGTGGTCTTTTGTGTCTGGCTTCTTTCACTTACCATCGTGTTTTTGAGGTTCTCCCATGTTAATTATGTTTATTGCTAAATCATATTCCATTCTCCGGATAGACCCCATTTTGTTTATCCTTTCATCAGTTGATGGGTGTTTGGGTTTGTTCACACTTTTGAGCTATTAGTAATAAGGCTCCTGTGAACATTTTCTTTCACAGCGTTTAAAACACATTTTCCTTGGTCACTTCTGCTTTAGGTTCTGAATTATTTTCACTTCTTTCTTTTCTTTTTTTTTACATTTTTTAAAATTTAGTACATCATTGGTTTTGATATGATGTTCAGTGATTTGTTGGTTGCATATAACACACGGTGCTTATTTTTTTTTTAAAGTAGGCTCCGTGCCCACCGTGGGGCTTGAACTCATGACCCTGAAATCGGGAGTCACATGCTCTACCGACTGAGCCAGCCAGGCCCCCCTAAATCATTTTCACTTCTAAGTAAGTTTATTTTGCTAAAAATCTTTAAAAATCAATACATTTTTTTCTCTTAAATTCCCAGTGGTATAAAAACAGAAAACATTTAAAAATAGGATGACTCTCTCTGTGGAGATAATCAACCGATTTTTGTTTAAAGAATAATATACATGTAAGGCTGGAAGTTGCTGTCCATACAGAAAAGTACAAAAAGGAAACCAAAAGCCCCTTTTACTCCTAGCTTCTCCCTGAGGTAACCACAAGAACCAACAGTTTCTTGTACTTTTTCAGGAAAATAGAAATCTACATGCGGGGGCGCCTGGGTGGCTCAGTCGTTAAGCGTCTGCCTTCGGCTCAGGTCATGATCCCAGGTCCTGGGATTGTGCCCCGCATCGGGCTCCCTGCTCGGCGGGAAGCCTGCTCCTCCCTCTCCCTCTCCCACTCCCCCTGCCTGTGTTCCCTCTCTCGCTGTGTCTCTCTCTCTCAAATAAATAAAATCTATAAAAAAAAAGAAAAGAAAAGAAAAGAAAAGAAATATACATGCGGGTGCACACATACACATCCAAACAGCACACATGTGCACCCAAAACTAACACAGGTTATTATTTTGTGTTCTCTATTTTGCATCTTTTCATTTAATGACTATTAGAGATCATTTGGATTCCAGTTAACACTCAGTGAGCACTTACTGGGGGCCAGGCACTGTCCCAGTGCTTGACCTCTGTTGTTCACTTAAAGCTCACAGAACCCTTTTATTATTATTATCATATATTATCCATTCTTCACAGTAGCCTACAGATCCCATCACGTTTCTTTTGAGAGACTACAGGCACTCCCTCTAGGGCTGTGTCCTTTGACCCATTTGATGGACACTGCTTGTTTCCAGCTTTGTCTCTTGTAGACACTGCTGTGTTTGCGTCTTTGCATATTTCACTTGGCTCATCGCAGCATGTTCTATACATAGGCTGAGTTCCCAGAACCAGAAGTGGCGCCTTGCTCATTTAAAGGTGCTATCAGGGGGCGCCTGGGTGGCTCCGTCGGTTAATCGGCTGCCTTCGGCTCTGGTCATGATCCCTGGGTCCTGGGATTGAGCCCTGCATCGGGCTCCCTGCTCAGCGGAGAGCCTGCTTCTCCCTCTCCCTCTGCCTGCCGCTCTGCCTACTTCTGCTTGCTCGCTCTCTCTCTGTCAAATAAATAAATAAAAATTAAAAAAAAATAAAGCTTCTAGCAGAAGTTAGTTTGGACCTCTTGTAGGTGTGTACCTGAAGAGAGCAGGGACTTGAACAGATATTTGTACACCCACATTCATAGCAGCATTATTCACAGTAGCCAAAAGATGAAAACAAGGGTCCATGAATGGCTGCATGGGTCGAGCTCTACATAAACAGCCGGAACATTATTCGGTCCTAGAAAGGAAAGGAGTTCTGATACGTCATGCCACACGGATGAAACCTTGAAAAAAAACCTATGTTAATTGAAATCAGCCAGTCACAAAAAGGACAAAAACTGTATGATTCTAATGACAAGGTGCCTAGAGTGGCCAAACTCATTGAGACAGAAAGTAGAAAAGTGGGTCTCAGGGGGAGGGGAAATGGGGAATTAGCGTTTAATGGGGTCAGAGTTTTCAGTTTGAGAAAATGCGTTCTGGAGACAGATGGTGGTGATGGTTGCACGAGAATGTGACTGTACTTAATGCCGCCAAACACTTAAAAATAGCTAAAATGCTGAATTTTAAGTTATTTATATTTTACCGTAATAAAAATGTTAGTTTTGATAGCTCCAAATAGTCTTCTCAAAAGGTTGTATCTTAGATGTTTTTGATACATGTCTTTTTTTTTAGCAGGTTTTGATTTTTTTATTTTTTAAGTAGACTCCATGCCAGGCGTAGATCCCATCGTGGGGCTTGAACTCACAACCCTGAGATCAAGACCTGAGCTGAGATCAAGAGTCGGACGCTTAACCGACTGAGCCACCCAGGTGCCTCTGGTGTTGATTTTGTAATGTCATTTAGTTACTAATATTATTAACTGACTAGGTTTTAAGTGAGCACTTAAAAACCAAATTTTAACATTGGAAATGGCACGTCCTCCTTTGTATGAAGATACTGTTGGGTCCCTCTAGTCCTAATGCTTCAGTTTCACTTTCCTCAGCGGTGGGGATCATTTTTCTCACCTGGCTTCCCCTGGCCACTCTTGAAATTCAATACTCCCTCCATTGTTTTGATGTCATTCCTTTTTTTTTTTTTTTTTTAGATTTGACTTATTCATTTATTTTAGAGATAGCGTGCAAATATGGGGAGGAGAAGAGGGAGAGGGCAAGCAGACTCCAAGCTGAGTGCAGAGCCTGACACAGGGCTCAATCCCATGACCCTGGGATCAGGACGTGAGCCAGAAGGAAGAGTTGGACGTTCAACCGACTGAGCAACCCAGGCGCCCCTCGATGTCATTCCTTATTTGCATAGCTCTTTGCTACTGGACTAGGACATGTGTATAATACTTAGCATAAAGGCTCTACATTCGTGTGATAGCTCGTGAGAGGTTAGACGACAGTGTGTGTGTGCCATAAATTCAATTCTGAGGACCTTGTTCTCAACCAGGGATGGGATTAGTCTTCCAGGAACATCTGGCAATGTCTGGAGACAAATTTGGTTTTCCCAGCTGGGGAAGGTGCTGCTGGCATCGAGTGGGTAGAGGTCAGGGATGCTGCTAACCATCTTACAATTCACAAGACAGTCCCCACAATAAAGAATTCTCCAGCCCCCAAATGTCAGTAGTGCCGAGGCTGAGAAACTCTGATCTGAGCCTAGGAGATGATTCGCAGGATTTCCCTTTGCAGTCAATTGGGATGGAGTTGCATTTTTAGGCAAAACCAGTGATTCAAATAATTTTCAATGTTTTACAGGATTCTTAGAGAAAAACAATGATCTCCTCTACAGACATCTGAAAGAAGTAAGTCTGGAATTTAACTATATGTATTTCTGATGGTATCACCCGTGACACTGATTTGGGGGTAGATTTGGCCTTCTGGATTTTTCTGTTCAATGCATTACGTTAGAACTCCATCATGTCGGGTGCCTGGGTGGCTAAGTTGGTTGAGCGGCTGCCTTCAGCTCAGGTCATGATCTCAGGGTCCTGGGATCGAGTCCCACATCGGGCTCCCTGCTCAGCGGAGAGCCTGCTTCTCCCTCTCCCTCTGCCTGCCTCTCTGCCTACTTGTACTCTCTATCTCTATGTCAAATAAATAAATAAAATCTTAAAAAAAAAAAAAAAAGAACTCCATCATGTCATGCCCAGAACAGATATTCAAGATCATCTGTATGATATGCCCTTGATTCAAGAATGTGTGTTGGCCATGCTGTGTGCTGGGCTAGTTCTAGGCAGTCCTCATTCTCATGGGGCTTTCCATGGGGGCAGGGAGTGGCCAAGAATATATATGTACAGTTGACCCTTGAACAACATGACCCTGCTAATCCCCTGTGCAGTCAAAAATCCACATGTAACTTTTAACTCTCCCAAAACTTAACTACCAGTAGCCTACTGTTGACCGGAAGCCTTGCTGATACATAAATAGTCAATGAACACATATTTTGTATGTTCTGTATTATATACTATATACTGTGTTCTTACAATGAAATAAGCTAGAGAAAAGAGAATATTATTAAGAAAGTCCTAAGAAAAATACATTTACAGTCCTGTACTGTAAAAAAAAAAAAAAAAATCTGTGTATAAGGGGATCCACATGATTCAAACCCATTTTGTTCAAGGGTCAACTGTACACGAATAAGTTACCCATTGGTGAGAAGTGCTACAAAGAAAGTAAGGAAACACGATTGAGAGGGATATTTTTAATTTAGTTTAGGAGATCAGAGAAAACACCCCTATGGAGGTGACTTTGGCTGAAACCTGAGTGAGAATGGTATTGGCTGTGGAAAGATCGGGCTGACTCCAGATTGAGGGCCCGATGTGTGCAAAGGCCCTGAGGCCCAGATGAGTTCAGTGTGTGTTCAGTGAGGGGTATAATGTTAGGAGAGGGGACTGAGCCCAGCAGGGTCATGTCCCCAGGGAGGAGCAGAGATTTTTATTCTGGTGCAGTGGGAATATACCGGGTTAGCATGAATAGAGGATGAGAAAACTGAGACCGAGAAGTCTCGACTTGCTCAGGGTCACATCATGAAGCAGAGCTGGAGCTGAGATTAGCCCCTGAGGCTGCCACTGCAAGTCCCAGTCTCCTTCCATATTCCTCACTGATCAGAAAAACCTTGGGTGTTTTGAAGCCTTACTTTGTATTGAAACAGTTACCTGTTTTATAAAAATTGGGTTTTAGTTAATTAGCTTGGTATACAAAAAGCTTAAATGTAGGGAGACCTTTTCAGAGTGAACACACAGACTGTTCACTTCAGGAGTACCTTCTGGCCTTTCCCCATCTTTCTCTGCCCAATCTCTGGGCTTCAGGATAGAGAGCTATTCCTAACTTTGGATCTCTGCTCTAGGCTGAGTGTTGGCCCCACCTCTTCCCAACGGGGGGTTCTTGAGCAGATTTCCTCATTGGTGGGGTGGGTCTGGTGGTGCCTCCCTCCCAGAGTTGTGAATGACACGGGAGTGGAAGGGCCCGGCTGACCCAGGGAACGCAGTGCCAGGCTTTAGGCTTTGCCTCTGCACACCACGCCCATGCCCTTCACAAACCCACCCACGGAGGGTGCTCTCCGTGGAAAACTCTCAGAGTCTGTCACTTCACCAGCCAGGGTTGACGCTCCTTGCCCTTTCTTTTGACTTCAAGATGGGTCGTTTCTAATGTGTTCACTCCTGTCCACAAATTGCCCTTTCATGCCATCGTTAAGTGCAGAATTAGAGTGGAATAAACGTATTTTTTTTTATAGGTTAACTGGAGAGGCAGGGGTTTTTTTTTTTAAGATTTTATTTATTGAGAGCAAGAGCGAGAGCACAAGCAGGTGGAGAAGCAGGCTCCCCAGTGAGCAGGGAGCCCGACGTGGGGCTCAATCCCAGGACCCTGAGATCATGACCTAAGCCTGAGCCGAAGGCAGACGCTTAACCGACCGAGCCACCCAGGTGCCCCTAAACAAATTTTTTTTTTTAATTTAAAGAAACATTGAATTGTGGTAAAATGCATGTACCATAAAATTTACCATCTCAACTGTTTTTAAATGTGCATTTCGGTAGCTTTAAGCACCGTCCCATCATTGCACAACCAACCTTCAGGATCCTTTTCGTCTTGGAAAACTGAAACTCTGCCCCCGTTTAAAACACTAACTCCCCGTTCCTCCTCCCTCAGCCCCTGCAGCCACCACCTTACTTCCCGTCTCTCTGAATTTGATTCCTCTAGGAACCTCATGTAAGTGGGGTCATACAGTATTTGTCCTTCTGTGTCTCATTTCTGTCCCTTAGCATAAGGTTCTCAGTTTCATCCATGCCCCCACACGTGTCACAATTTTCTTCCTTCTTAAAGGTCAAATGATATTTCGTTGTGTGGATATAAAGAAAAGAATTTTAGTATCGAATTAATTGTTTTTTACTTAAAGATTTTTGGGGCACCTGGGTGGCTCAGTTGAATGTCCTCCTCTTGATTTCGGCTCAGGTCATGATCTCAGGGTCATGAGATTGAACCCTGAGTTGGGCTCCACACTGAGCGTGGAGCCTGCTTAAGATTCTCTCTCTTCCTCTCCCTTTGCCCCCCCCCCCACTCTCTCTCAAATCTTTTAAAAATATAAATTAAAGATTTTTGGTAATGCAGATTATTTTGAGAATGTGTGCACAGGGGGGAAAAATCAAACTGCCCTAAAGCTGGTGTCCTTGACCCCATGTCACCAACACTCACTCTCTCTTGAGAGCCAGCTGTTCTAGGCATTTGATTGTGTATCTTTCCAGGGATGGTACAGACCAAGAGGTGTGTGTATCTCCCTCTTTTTCCTTTCTCTTCATACAATAATCACACACTGTACATGTGGTCCTCGTCTTATTTTGTTTTTTTTTTGTTTTTTTTTTTTTTACTTAACGCCGTATCTTGGAGATCATTCTTCAAGAGCTGGTTCTTTCTCTAGCAGCTGGACTAGGAACAGAGATAGCTTCACTGTGTCAGAGGAAAAACGATCCGACGGCCTCACCTTATAGACAGAACAGTGGATCTAGGATTTAAATATTTCCTTCCATGTTTGTCTTTTTTCCCATCTTGTTCAAGTGCTCCCAAAGCAAATGGCTCTGGGCTGTTGTGTGCACTTCACGCAAGTTTCCTGAACACAGCTTAGGGACTTCTGAAGCAGTGAATGCGGAGCTCATTTCCTTTACTTGCAGGTGCTGTGCAAGTCCAAAAACCGTATCCTGAAGGAATGCTTCCTGGTGGCCGAGTTAGAAAACCGGAGAAGGCCACCAACGGTGAGTGGGGGGGAAATGCCCATGCGGAATTGGAAAGGTGGTAAAAATCAGCCAGAGGGTGCAAT
Organism: Mirounga leonina; assembly: GCF_011800145.1. Classification (NCBI taxonomy): domain Eukaryota; kingdom Metazoa; phylum Chordata; class Mammalia; order Carnivora; family Phocidae; genus Mirounga; species Mirounga leonina. The sequence goes on along the minus strand of NW_023270436.1, from coordinate 17,232,804 downwards.
GATTCTCAGTTACCTGTACATTTTAAACTGTCCTTCCTTTTTCTGAAAGCGTCACTCTCTAACACATACTACTAAATACATATTTTCCGAGTGTAGCAACCATTGTGTTTATTTGCAGACACTCACTGAGCGCCCACTGTGTGTCAGGCACTTTGTGGGGGGCACGAGATTTAGCAATAACGGAATGGATGAGGTCCCTGTTCTCATGGGGCGTATAATCTAGTGGGAGAGAGTATAGGAAAACACCATCAAAGAAAGAAGGAACTTAGCACAAATGTCAAAAAGGAAGCTTGGTAACAAGGAAATGGGAGGCCGATGGGCGTAATGGTCTCAGTGGCGATTCTGACTCCCACGAGGTGCTCACCACGTATTTGCTGAGTAAGGAAAGCACCCTGGGCAGGTGCTTGTCCAACCTCTGCTTGACCAGCCTGAGCTTGCACTTATCAGGCCAGAACACCCAAAACCTTCTCTTAGTGGGCAAGATGGTAACGGGTAGGGCAGTATGTCGGGGGCTGGGATCTAAAGAGCTGGAGTCTTGTGCCCTAGCCAATTTTCTCTGTATTTACTGGAAGAAGCAATATCTACCTAGCTCATTCTCTCTCTCTCTGAAGGTGGGGACTCAGTTCAAAAACAGCCTGAGCAGCCTTCTGGAAATCCTCATCTCTAAGGAACCTTCGTACATCCGTTGCATCAAGCCCAATGAGAGGAAAGAACCCAGTGAGTCGTGAATCATTCTGAACATTGAGCTCAGGGAAATGAGGCTGGGAGGAAAGCCCAGATGGCAGTGGGTTAAAATCCTTAAAAAAAAAAAAAAAAAAAAAAAAACCCCACAGCCTTGCTCCATGTCCTTTGTACATGAATTCTTTTCATTTTTAAATAATAGAAGGCAAATGAATAGGGAGGGAGAGTTTTTCTGACGGTCCTGAGTGAGCATTGCTCAGAGCCTGGCCAGTTTCAGGAGCAACACAGCTGAGTCATACAGATGTCAGAGGTGAGGGGAGCAGTGTTGTTTCTCTCCAGCCAGGGAACGGTCTTCCGAGATGGTCTATGACTTGGGCATCTTCCAAGCTCATGCCGTACAACACTGTTGTACAGAAGGCAGGCAGGAAGAGCAAATGAGTGAAGCAGACTGGATGTAAGGCAATAGGGAGTGGAGGGGACTGTGGCAAACTGCAAAGGGTACATGCTGTCCAAAGGGGCAGCCCTCTTCCCTTCCAACCAGTTGTTGCCATGTGGAACTCTAGCCCAGAATGGCCAGATATCATGGTTTTTTAAAGAGAAAGCAGAAATCCAGATTTTCCTGTAAAATTCCCCCTCATTAAAACACACACACACACACACACACACACAATTAGGACCTGACAAAATTTGTCCGTGGCCAGATCCAGCCCACGGATGGTCAGCTTGCAGCCTGTGGTCTGTCTTGGTTGAAACAGAGCCGTGGGGTCCTTTACTGTCACTCTCCCTTGTGTGTTTCTAAAGACAAGTTTGACGACTTGCTTATAAGGCATCAGATCAAGTACCTGGGACTGATGGAGCACCTTCGGGTGAGACGGGCGGGCTTTGCATACCGGCGGAAATACGAGCATTTCTTGCAAAGGTAACATTTGTTTTGTTGATCCTAAGCTGGTCCAGTCAAAAACCTACTGTGTGGGGAGTCTCTGGGTGTGGCCATGAATCAAAGGCCCTCCCCCAGGGAACTCAGTTGGGTTCTTCTGTAACTGTGATGAACACTAGCATTTTGGAGAATAAGAAGCTGACTCAGTTTACCTCCTTCCCTTCATCCCCCAAGCCTGTATCTTCTTGGAGTCCAGGAAGCGCAAGGCTGATGCGTAGGCCGGTCATGAGGGGGCAGACGTGGGCAGGACACCGCTTGCGTCTGTTAGTGCCAGCAGCCTGGGAGCGATCCTCTCAGCCTCATGGGCTATCCGGAGAAGCAAGTGTAGTGGGGGGAACATGGGCACTGAAGCCACACAAACCTGGGTGGGAACCCCCATCTGGTCTCTTCTAGCCATGACCTATTTCCTAATGGGTAACAGAGAGATTAAATTGTCTGCTCTTAGGGAGCTCATCAGGATTTAATGATATAACCCACCGCCACCCAAATTGCTTGTGCACTAATACTTCATTGGTGATGGGCTGTAGGTGAACTGTGCAAAAAAAATCAACACATTCTCGCACCCCCAAGGGAAGCATAATGGTTATTTTTTGAAGGTCGACATGGTTGAATGTTGGCAATTTCATATTTCTTTTTTTTTTTTTAAGATTTTATTTATTCATTTGAGACACAGAGATACAGAGAGAGAGAGAGAGCATGAGCAGTGGGAGAGGCAGAGGGAGAGGGAGAAGCAGACTCCCAGCCGAGCCAGGAGCCCGATGGGGGGCTCGATCCCAGGACCCCGGGATCATGACCTGAGCAGAAGGCAGACGCTTAACCATCTGAGCCACCCAGGCGCCCCGGCAATTTCATATTTCAACCTGATTACTAGGCTTCTTTGGAACTACAGCTTTATAAAAGTCATGTACATGAGCTTACATTTTTCATCTAATTTCTTGTATTTTGCAATTTATGTCAAGATATTCTGCCTTTTGAAACTTGAGCATTTCCTAGCAGCTCTTATTTTTAGCCCCTGATTTAGTGATCTCAGATCCTTCTTTACAAGGATCATGCTGGTTTTTCTCCCATGAGTCTCATGTCTTGGTAAGTGCTATCTGCTTATTTGCATTTATTAAGTAATAATCTATTTCCTCACTGTTATTTTTATTTAGCTTCAAGTTAGTTAATATATAGTGCAATATTGGTTTCTGGAGTAGAATTCAGTGATTCATCACTTATGTACAAGACCCAGTGCTCCTCACAACAAGTGCCCTCCTTAATCCCCATCCCCCATCTAGCCCATCCCCCACCCACATCCCTCCATCAACCCTCAGTTCTCTGTCGTCAAGAATCTCTTATGGCTTGTTTCCCTCTCTCCTTTTTTTCTTCTCCCCCTTCCCATATGTTCATCTGCTTTCTTTCTTAAATTACACATGTGAGGGGCGCCTGGGTGGCTCAGCCGTTAAGCGTCTTTATTTGGCTCAGTTCATGGTCCCAGGGTCCTGGGATCGAGCCCCACATCGGGCTCCCGGCTCCACGGGAAGCCTGCTTCTCCCTCTCCCACTCCCCCTGCTTGTCTTTCCCTCTCTCGCTGTGTCTTTCTCTGTCAAGTAAATAAAATCTTAAAAAAAAATAACACGTGAGATCATATGGTGTTTGTCTTTCTCCGACTGACTTATTTTGCTTAGCATAATACACTCTAGTTCTATCCACGTCCTTGCAAATGGTACGATTTCATTCTTTTTGTTGGCTGTGTAGTATTCCATTGTATGTATATACCACATCTTCTTTATCCATTCATCTGTTGATGGACATTTGGGCTTTTACCATAGTTTGGCTATTGTTGATAATGCTGCTATAAACATCGGGGTGCATGTGACCCTTCAAATCTGTATTTTTATCTCCTTTGGGTAAATACCCAGTAGTGTGATTGCTGGATCATAGGGTAGTTGTCTTTTTAGCTTTTTGAGGAACCTCCACACTGTTCTCCAGCCTCACTGTTATGTTAATGATTTATATACCTGCTGATACCCTTTAGCTATAACCCCCTTATCTCCTTACCACCCCAGCCCCAACCCTAAGCAACCACTAACATACTTCCTGTCCCTAGAATAGATTTCCCTATTCTGGAAATTTCATATGCATGGAATCATACAGTACGTAGCCTTTTGTGACTGGTTTCTGTCACTTTGCAGTGTTTTCAGGGTTCATCTCTGTGGTAGCATGTCAGTATTTCATTCCATTTTAGGGCCGAATCATACTCTGTTGTGTGGATAGACCACATTTTATATATCAGTTGATGGGCATTGGGGTGGTTTCCACTCAGGGCTATTATGAATAACGCTGCTAGGAACATGCATGTACAGGTATTTAGGTGGACATGTGTTTTTATGTTGGGGGAAGGCGTATACCCAGGAGTAGATTACTAGGTCATATGATAACTCAGTGTTTAATTGGTTGAGGAACTACCAGCCTATTTGCCTTTTTTTTTTTTTAACGTACCTCCCTTGCACCCCGTTTTTGCTTGTCAGGTATTAGTTCATTTTTTTTCCCACATATTCATTTCTTCTGAATCTGACTTCCGGTGGAGATGGCCAGAATCAGTAGCCACTGCCCACCCCACCCCACCCCACCCCCAGCACATGTGCAGGGCATGTTCCCTTTTTTCTGCAGTTTTTGCACTTCATACATCTTTTTTCTACTTTGTCATCATCTGAGGCTCATTGACTCTGTTGGTAAATACTAGCAAGGTGGGAACTGGGCAGACTGCAGGACCAGCCAGGAGGGCCGGCATGGCCGCAGGTCATGGAGGGGCTGGAGATGCTCAGGGCCGTGCACCCTGCCTGGCACCGCTTCCCTTGATCAGGAAGCAACTGCATCTCAGAGCTGAAATGTCCCTGTCCCTCTACCTGGGGGTGTTGAGGACATCTCCCCATTCCCCGCCTTTTGTGTCTGCCCCATGTCTGGACAGCTTTGATGGTATGTGCTAGTGATGAGCGTGGACTGGCCAGGTGGGAGCAGGGCCTGAGGTCGTACTGTGGTCCCTGGGGTAGGCATGCACCTGCGCCTTGGTGTGTGTGCCTGGACCGAGAGAGGTCATCGTGGAAGAACATGGGACACTTAATGTCTGTCTTCATTCGGGCTGCTGTAACAAAGTACCATAGCCTGGGTGGCTTATAAACAACGGAGAAGTACTTCTCACAGTTTTGGAGGCCGGAAATCCGAGATCAAGATACCAGCATGATCATGTCCTGGGGAGAACCCCCTCTGGGTTGCATGCAGACTGCCCTTCTCTTGGGTAGGTGGAAAGAGGGCGAGGGAGCTCTCTGGGATCTCTCTTATATAAGAGCACTGACCCCATTCATGCGAGCTCCAGCCTCACGACCTCATCACCTCCCAAAAGGCCCTCACCCCCTAATACCATCACGTGGTGGGTTAGGAGTTCAGCCTGTGAGTTTAGGATGAGGAGACGACATAGACATTCATTCCATGACAATGCCCTTAGTGGACTTTTTCATAAAGTATAGTTCCAGGAAAATAAACTTTTTTTTAAAGATTTTATTTATTTATTTGAGAGAGAGAGAAAGAGCACAAGAGGGGGGAGCGGGAGAGGGAGAAGCAGACTCCCTGCTGAGCAGGGAGCCCGATGCGGGACTCGATCCCGGGACTCCAGGATCATGACCTGAGCCGAAGGCAGTCGCTTAACCAACTGAGCCACCCAGGCGCCCGAAAATAAATATGTGTTTAACAGTTTAAAATTTTAAAATAGAACAAACCACATCACAGTATTAAGGGTAAGAAGCACAGTAGGAACACCGTAGCTAACATTTTTGGAAGTCTTGGACTGTGCCCAGTACTCTCCATGGATTATCTCACTTCGACCTCATGACGGCCCCACGAGGAAGGTCTTGTTACTTGCTCACGTTGCAGAGGTGAGGACGCAAAGTGACTTGTCCAGCTCCTGAGCTGGACTTGACCCCAGGCAGTGTGGACCCGATCCAGTGGCTCCAGGTGTCTAGCTTCTAGCCTTTAGTACATAGGCACTTTGAATTCTGCATTCTCTTATTTCATTATGTTACAGACCATATGGGTTTTTTTTTTTTATGGTGACTACATCCTAGAAATACATGCTGAAATCAGGATCTTAAGTCATCACTGGATCCAAGTCCCTCATTACTTACCAGGCATGGCACCTTTTCTTCCTGTGCTGACCCATGTTTATTTTATCCATTCATTCATCAGCAGACGGACATTTGGGTTGTTTCTACCTTTTGTCTGTGATGAATAATGACACTGTGATGCTGTAAGCGTTCATGTATGAGCTTGTGTTTGGACGTCTGGTTTCATGTCTCTGCGTATATACTTAGGAGTGGAATGGAGTTTCTTGGGTGGAGAGTCTGATGATGTCATTGTTCCACGAAGACAGGCCAGACCCACCCTACTGAAACGGTTTCCCCCTTTTATCTTTCTTGCCAAGTGTATATTGTTGCATTCAAGGGAGTTGGTGTGACGAGTCCCCTAGATTGTGCTGAGTGACTGGCATGTTATAGCTGAGCAAAGCTGACCTCTGGCAGGGGGTGGGGGGCGAGTGTCGGGTCCGATGGCTTTCTAGAGGGCCTCTCCTCTCTGCAGGTACAAGTCCCTGTGCCCAGACACCTGGCCACACTGGCGTGGACCCCCAGCCGAGGGCGTGGAACGGCTAATCCAGTACATCGGCTACACACCGGAAGAGTACAAGTTAGGGAGGTAAGCAGCCAGGGAATCCCCGTTCGAAAGTTCTGTAAAGGAAAAACGCCTGTGTGTGCCTGCTCTCTGTACTTTGCTCACACCCAGAACATTCCACAATACTTCTGAGAGTAGCTGGGTGTCCTACACTTCTATTCTGACACTTTCCACCCCTGGAGGTGTCAGATGCGCAAGGTAAGGACTCAGTCCCACAGGACTGTCTATCTCCCACTTCAGATGCCAATTGCAAGTCCCCACTGTCACCTGGGCTTCTGACGGCCAACTGGATATCTGTTGGTGGTTCCCAGGACCCCCTCTGTGGGTTTGACGGATTTGCTAGAGAGACTCACAGAACTCAGAAGACATTTTACTTACTGGATCACCGGCTTATTACACAAGGATAGAACTCAGGAACAGCCAGATGAAAGAGATGCCTAGGGCGGGGTATAGGGAAAAAGCACAGAGCTTCCATGCTCTCTCCGGGTGCACCCAGAACATCAAACCATGTCCTTTTTGGGGTTTTATGGGAGCTTCATTACACGGCGTGGTTGATAAAACCATTGGCCGTTTGGTCATCACTTCAACCCCCAGCCCCTCTCCCCTACCTGGAGGTGGGGCTGAAAGTTCTGAGCCTCTCATTTCAAGATTGGTTCCCCTGACAACCAGCCCCCATCCTTAGGTTATCCAGGGGACTTGGCGGACATCACCTCCTTTGCATAAACTCAGGTGTGGTGTGGTCGAAAGGGATCTGTTATAAGTAGCAAGACACCCATTTCACTTTCATCACTTTGAAACTATCTCAGGAACAAAGTCCAAATATTATAACAAAAGGTGCCCCTAGTGCTCTAATTATAAGGGTTTGGGGACCTATGGCTCTAGAATGGGACAAAGACAAAATACGTATTTCTTATTATGAATCACAGCATCACAAGCTCCAGGTGGTTGGAAGGATGTTGGAGAAGATGAAGTTAGGAAGGAACCCTGTTTTCTGAAGCTGACCGAGGGCTGGGTTGCACCTCTTTGCCTGCAAAACGAGTTTGCCTGGTCGTCTTATTGTTCAAATGCACGCAGGACCTCTCAGAGGGGGTTTTAGGACTTAAAGTGTTGTGAAAGTTTCTGTGGCATCCCGGAAGGTGGTGTTCCAGAACTGTGAGCACATCACTATAGCTGTAGCTGTCTAGGAGCAGGAGAACTTTAGAACACGTTGATAGCGTTGAGGCAAACTCTGTGGGGTGAACTGGGAAGATTTTAGTCTGTCCTGTTAGTCATTTTGGTCAGGGTTGATGCGGTCGTAAGGAACAGTGCCCCAGGATGTAGAGGGGGCATTCCCAGGCTGCAGAAAATTTCTGCCTTCGAATCCATCAGTGGAATTTGCCTGCCAACCCCTAACTCCCACTTGTCTATAGCCCTCTGTGGCCACCCTGGTCCTTTTCCATCCTTACACTTCTGTCCCGGGCCCTGCTTCAAGAATTAATTACATTTGCAAGCCAGATCCCCGAGGAGATCCTGAGGGAGGCTGACCACGGAGGTCATAGGTGGTCATAGGTGGTATCTGTCCCGATTCCGTAATCTGGGATGGGGATGTGGGATCACGCGGCATGAGGCACTGCTGCCCCCTGGTGGCTTCCCTGGGAAGTTTCCCTCACAGGGTGGGTAGGCCAGGCAGGAAGTGATGGACATCGATAATTATTTTTCTTAAGATTTTATTTATTTATTTGACAGAGAGAGACACAGCAAGAGAGGGAACACAAGCAGGGGGAGTGGGAGAGGGAGAAGCAGGCTTCCTACAGAGCAGGGAGCCTGATGTGGAGCTCGATCCCAGGACCTTGGGATCATGACCTGAGCTGAAGGCAGATGCTTAATGACTGAGCCACCCAGGCGCCCGAGGACATTGATGATTGATCTTTGCTGGTCGATGGGATCTTCTTTATAATTAGACTCCTATTCCTTGTCATCAATTTTCAAAGCCCAGGGAAGTAACGTCAGGTTAAATCGGTGTCCTAGTTTCTTGAGGCTGGTTAACAAAGGACCACAGACTGGCTGGCTTAAAACAACAGGAAAGTACTCTCTCACGGTTAGTTGTCAAGGCTTGAAGTCCAAAATCAAGGTGTCGGCGGGCTCTGCGGGAGGATCCTTCCATGCCTTTTCCAGCTTTTGCTGACTCCTGACATTCCTTGGCTTGTGGCCCTGTCCCTCCAGTCTCTGCCCCGTCTTCACATGAACTTCCCTGTATTTGTGTATCCCTTTCTGTCTCTTATAGGCACACGCTCATTGGGTTTAGGTCACCCCCAATTCCGTACAATCTCCTCTCAGTCCCTATCTTTTTTTTTTTTAAGACTTTTTTTTTTTTATTCATGAGAGAGAGAGCGAGAGAGAAAGGCAGAGGGGGAAACAGGCTCCCAAGGAGCAGGGAGCCCGATGTGGGACTCGATCCCAGGACCCTGAGATCATGACCTGAGCCGAAGGCAGACGCTTAACCATCTGAGCCACCCAGGCGCCCCTCTCAGTCCCTATCTTGATGATGTCTGCAAAGACCCTATTTCCTAATAAGATCACATTCTGAGGCTCCAGGGGGAGGGAATACTACTGAAACCAGTGCAGGATTAACCAACCAAGTTAATCATTACAACAATCTCTCTTTTCACTTCTAGAACCAAAATATTCATTCGTTTCCCCAGAACTCTGTTTGCCACCGAAGATGCCTTTGAATTTAGTAAACATCAATTAGGTATGATTTTCTCTGTCCTGACTTCAGTAGAATGTGAAACGAACCAGTTTAGCTTGGGAGACGCCTTACACGTGGTATCCGATACAGTTTCAGAAGCGCTGGCTTTGGGAACCCAAAACAGGATACGGGGTTATAAGACACACAGGGATGTATGCCTTAATGCCTGTTTGGAGGGCAGTCATGGATGCGCCCAGACACTTAAACACTGGATTTGTGTCCCAGTTCTCGTTAGGAGCCAACTCTTGTGCTTCACCAGGGCCTAAGCTTTGAAAACTTCATTCGTACGGGTATCTGATGTTGGAAGGTATTGCTTCGAAGCCTACAGCTGGGGGCGGGGGGTGGGGGGCTGTGAACAGTCAAGGGGGAAAGTTATGGGGTGGGGGTAGGGGAGTGCAAAATCTTTTTTAAGCTACTGGAGGGGGGTGGGGCTTCTCCCTTGAAATCTCAACTGTTTTGTTGAGATCTACCCTGTTGAGTGATGAGTGCTTGCTGCATATTAAGTCCTCTGCACTCAGGACCTCGGTGTTTTTTTGTTTTTTGTTTTAAAGATTTTATTTATTTATTCGACAGAGAGAGAGAGAGCGCGAGAGAGGGAACACAAGCAGGGGGAGTGGGAGAGGGAGAAGCAGGCTTCCTGTTGAGCAGGGAGCCCGATGTGGGGCTAGATCCCAGGACCCCGGGATCATGACCTGAGCCGAAGGCAGCCGATTAACGCCTGAGCTACCCAGGCGCCCCCTCGGTGTGTTCTTAGAACAAACCTACATGGTCATAGTATCTCCGCTTTACATTCCGGGAAACTGAGGTCCAAGATGTCGGTAACTTGCTGAAGGCTGCACAGCTAGTAAGCGGCAGAGCTGGGGTTTGAACGTGGGTCTTTCTGGCTTCCGGACCTGGGCTTGTAACCACTGTGCTTGCTGATCTCATTTGTTGTTGTTGTTGTTGTTTTGTTTTTGGCCCTGACAGCAGCACGCACTGATCCCGGGACCTGGGACTGGGTGGGTGCTGGCTGCGGGTGGGGCAGGGGCACGCTCAGTCAGCGTTTCTAATCAGCCTCCAGGGGGATGGCATGCCGCTGGTCTGCAGGGGGGCCCTGGATGGGCTTGGCTTGTGGTGGGGACTCGGTCCCCAGGTGGAGGGAGGTGGTGGGAGAAGCTCCAGGGTGAGTGTCCCTGTGGTCCCGCATCCCTGGGTTCACACTCCTCCTCAGTAGTCGCACTGCGGTGCCCTGCAGGTAGGTGTCTCCATCGCCCGAGGCTGCATGCCCATTTGTAGCATGTACTTGACACCTGCCTCGAGGGGTGGGTGTGCAGATGAAACAGTGCCTAGCCTGGAACCCAGCGCCAGCAGGCCCTCAGTAGACCGGGTGGGCAGCTCTTACCACTGAGTCTGTTCTTTACCTTGAGGGAGGGAGCCAGGAGCTTCTGGTAGCCAGGCTTCCTGTACCCCAGCCCCTCCCACCCCTGCCCGGCTGCACCCCGAGGCCTCTTCTGACCTCCCCTCTGAAGAGCACAACTACACAGTTGCCCAACTGAAAGCCATTTCACCAACACTCTTATTTTCAGTTGCGAGGATCCAAGCCACATACAAAGCCTGCCTAGAAAGGAGAGCGTATGTGAAAAAAAGACAAGCAGGTAAGAATGACACAGAATCCTGCCCGATTGCGAAGAGCCAGAGTTCTGTGTCTCTCACCCGTGCGGCACCTAGAGGCACAGTCTCCTTTGTGGCTTTTCTCCCCCTGCCTGTCCTTGGAACCCGGGTGTGGCTCGTCTTTATTCTGTGGACCCGAGATTGTAACCCAGTGGCCCGTATTGGGTCCCACAGTTGTGGCTTATTTCATCCACAGCATGTGCTCGTTTAAAGAATAATTTTTTTAAAAGGATACTAACCCTGCAAGTACCCGGGAACCTGTCCCCTGTGGCACTCCAGTCCCTTCTCCACCCCTCACCCACGTCACTCTTCTGAATTTTGCCTTTATCCTTCCCTTTTCTTGATAATTTTACCATCTATGGATGCATCACTGAACGATATATTTAGTGGCTGGCATGTTTTGAACTTCGTAAAATTATACCATTTGTATTTTTAGGGACGTTTTTGTTCCCGAAATTCAACCAGTTGGCCATGTGCAGATTTGGTCGTTTAGTTTCGTAGCTGCACAGGATCGCACGAGTTCAGACATTGGAAAACTTTTTCTTCAAGGCCAGATGATCCTTGAGACTTGTGGGTCATCTGGCCCCTCACGGCTTCTCAACGCTGACGTTGTAGCAGGAAGGGACTTTAGGCAATACATAAATAAATGGGCAGAGTCCTGTTGCAATAGAACTTCATTGACAAAAACAGATGGCCGGCCTGAGGGCCATAGCTTGCCGACCGCTGTGCTGTATGAGTATACCACAATCCAGCCGTTCTGTTGATGGACATGTGGGTTTTTGCAGCTATTTGTTTTTGGAACAGAAACAGCGCTGCTATGATAAGGAATAAAACCATTTTTTTTAAAAAAGATTTTATTCATCCATTTATTTGAGACAGGGAGAGAGAGAATCTCAAGCAGACTCCGCGCTGAACACAGAGCCTGATGCAGGGCTCGATCCCACAACCCATGAGATCACGACCTGAACTGAAGCCAAGAGTCGGACGCTTAACCGACTGAGCCCCCCAGGTGCCCCAGAAAACATTTTTTTAAAAAATTGGAATACTGAACGAAATATGAAAAGCATTAAAAATTGGGAAACAAGCCAGAAATCTGTGTGTCCCAAATGATGTGTGTCCATTTTTAAGTGTAGACAACTAAAGCATACATTGGATGAGACCAGCCAAATGCAGCCCCACGACTAACGTGTGCCCCTCGAGACGACCTGGGGAAACTCTGACCCCCTCACACAATTTCAGGGCTCTTCTTGAAGGCTCCCACAGCATCGCCGGGATTCCTCGGTTGCCCTGGTTCGGTGGCCTGAGCACCCCCAGATAGGAACTTGCTACACTCACTTAGCAACCCCGGGGAGGGGGGTGTGGGCTGAGAGTGCGGAGGTGGGCGTCTGGATGTCTGGGGGAGGGCGTGAGCAGTTCTGAAGAAAGCCTTTTGTATGTAAATGTGATTGTGCCATCTTCTAATGCTAGCAGTGAACTCTTTCAGCCATCAGACTGGAAGCGCACTGGCGTGGGGCCCTGGCTCGGAAGGCGGCCAGAAGGAGAAAGTGGGCTGTGCGGACCGTGAGGAAGTGAGTTCTCTGCAGAAGGTGATCGCGGCCTTGGTTGAGTTCTTCGGCTTTGTGCAGAAAGCTAAGCTTCCGTCCAGGATGTCAGGCCTTAGGGAGTCCGCTCCGTGGCTTTCCTCCGAGCTCCCTAATCTGACGGTGATCACAATTCACTATGCTCGTTAGTTTCTCTTAGTTCAGAAGTCTCAAGGTCGGCTGCCTTCTGATGCCAGTTGCTGTTAGCAACTAATTCAAACTGCTCAAAACAAACAAAAAAAATGGTGTGGGTGAAATAGAACCTATCTTTGGGGCAGACTTGACCCATGGGCTACGTGACTGTCGCCCTGCATGGGGACCAAAGCAATCTCTACCGTTTTGGCCTCCTTTGAAATCAAACAGGTGGAGAGAGTCCCAGTGCAGAAATGGGCCAGAAAGCTAACAAAACGCTTGCCTCTTCAGGTTCATAAAGGGATTCATCAACCGCAACCAACCCCTCTGCCCCGACAATGAGGAGTTTATCGTGTTCATGCGGAAGAATTACATCTTGAATCTTCGGTATCATGTCCCAAAGAATGTCTTGGACAAGAGCTGGCTGAGGCCTCCCGGCATCTTGGAAAATGTGAGGACCGAATGGCGACTCCTGTTGCAAGTGACTCGGGCATTGGCGGGGCTCAGCTTTTTTGTGTGTCTTCGTGCAGCTTCCCTTGGCTGGAAAGGGTTGCCCTTAGTAAAGCACTTCTTTGCAAGGCTGTTACACAAGAAATGTCACTCCTCTAAATTCATACTCTAAAGCCAACAGAGGTCTGTTTGCACAGAGCACTTGTCAATAGTTCCTATCCTGATGTAGCCTTCCCGATGGCTTTTTATGACTGTCACCTGGAAAAGTGTTTCTCAAAAGACCGTTCCGAGGACCCTGTGTCTAGAGCACAGGGTGGGGCCACTGTAAGATCCTGGGTCCCAGCCTGGGTCTACGGAGGATCTTTAAGAGTCCTTTTCTTTTTTGCCAGGTCCTCGGATGATTCAAACACATTCAAATTTAAGAACCAGTGATTTAGCAACAGTGAAAAAGTAGTGCAAGATTGGCAGAAGAGCTGCCTTCTTGGAGTTTAAAATACTAATGCTGTACTTTAATTTCTTTATATAAAAATTTTCATTTACTTGTTTGACAGAGAGGCGGAGAGAGCGCACAAGCAGGGGGAGCGGGAGGGAGAGGGAGAAGCAGACTTCCCGCCGAGCAGGGAGCCCGATGTGGGGCTCGATCCCGGGCCCCTGGGATCATGACCTGAGCCGAAGGCAGACGCTCAACTGACTGAGCCACCCAGGCGCCCCTAATGCTGTATTTTACATGAGACTGGATTCAACCGTGCTTTCAAAGCCTCGGTCTTGGTGGCCACAGCCAAGAACTGGGTGTGCGCAAGGCGGGTGGGACAGAAGTGTGTTCTCCACACAGGCGTCGGACCTGCTCAGGAAAATGTGCACAAGGAACCTGGTCCGGAAGTACTGTTGCGGGATCACAGCCGAGAGGAAAGCGCTGGTAGGGACGGGGCGGGGGGCGCACGGGCAGGTGGCCAGGTGGGGGAGGGGCCGGGGCTGGTCTTACCTGGGAGGCGAGGGTCGCACTGTTCCATGCCTCGAACGTGTATTGAGGACTAAACACGCCTAGGCCACTTGGCACAGAGCCCTGGCTCCAGGGCAGCTGTTACAAATAATGCTGCTCGTATTGTTGCCATGGGAACAGGACCCAGATGGTCCCCTACGCTGCCCAGAATGCAGGACGCCTTCTCTGCTGCAGGGTTTGGTTTATACTTATCTGCAGGTCGGCAGACTTTCTCTGTAAGGCACTAGAGTAGTATCTTGGGGTCTGCGGGCCACATGATCGCTGTTAGAATCACTCGACTCTGCCAGCAGAGCATGACAAGCTGCCAGGGACAACATATAAATGGATGGCAGAGCCGTGCTGCCAAAAACGAACAACAAAGCCCAAAAACTTACCCAAAAAAGTGGGCAGCAGGCTGGATTTGGCCCTCGGGTTGTAGTTTGCAGATCTCTGACCTCGAAGAAAGGAACTGCTCTCTGAAATTCTGAAACTTCCACTTCTGGGAAGAGCATGCAGTGGACCAGCCTTAAGTGTCAGCTCTGGTCTCTGCTGGTATAATTTTTAGGGCATTTTGGCCAAAGCCTGGAACCTGTTATGATTTCTGTGCCAAAGGAGGACGAGGCCACTACAGCTTATCAAGGAAAGTAAGCTGTCCTGTGGACCTAAGGGGCCTCTGCGCCAAGGATCCTCGTGGCTACCACTTTGTACTTCCAATTCTGTATTACCAGATGCAGCAAAAGGTGGTTACAAGTGAGCTCTTCAGGGGAAAGAAAGAAGGTTATGCAGAAGTCTTAAGCCAGCCCTTTGCCAACAGTCGGATCGGCAAGTACATTTTTCCATCTGTGCTTCTATTTTAAGAGTTGAAAGAAGGTGCCTGACTCCGTAGCATGTCCTGACCGTAGCTGAGATCTTGGGTCACAGAGGGGCGTAAACCCAGCAGATACCAGTGGCTTTTGGCACCAACGTGGTATTTAGTGACGACTGCTGTGCTCTGCTTCCCTCCCCAGATGAAGGAGACATTAACCCCAAAGTGCTTCAACTCATTAGCAATGAGAAAATCCAGGTAAGGAAACGTGGGTCCTTGGGTCCAACAGGATTCCCTTAACAAGGTCTGCTTTCTGTATGAAGAGTGTCTGGAAGCACTGTTGAAATGCAGGGGTGCATGTGGGTGGGCTGGGCTCTCGACTGTAATGCTCTGGGTATTAACGAAGACTGTGGGGCCCACGTGACCACTAGGTACCTATTGCTGTTCTTACGGTCCTTATCGGTCACCCTAGAAACTGGGTTCGGTTTTCTTTCTTTTTAAAAAGATTTTATTTATTTGAGAGAACACGGGCAGGGGGGAGGGGTAGAGGGAGAGGAAGAAGCAGGCTCCCCGCCAAGCAGGGAGCCCGATGCGGGACTCAATCCCAGGACCCCGGGATCATGACCTGAGCCGAAGGCAGCTGCTTCACCGACTCAGCCACCCAGGCACCCCATGGGTTTGGTTTTCTATGAAATTGAGCGAAATGCAGCTGAACCCCCCCTATTAGAAGTGGTGTGGCAGGGTGCCGACACGGGCTTCGTAACTTAGCTGAGCGCCATCTGGGCAGGTTCCTTAAGCTCTTGCTGCCTCTGTGCTTCTGCGAGTGGGGATGGTGGGGGTCTTGAGAGGCCGAAGCAGTCGATGGTGGGAAGCGCTGTATGGTAGTACCAGTTTATCTGAGCCTCTCTGTGAGTGCTTGAAGTAACTGGTCTTAGCAGTCTGGGGTAACAAGGAACTCCGTACTCCGCCCCGTCCCCCCACGGGGTCACCTCGCTCTCCTTGCAGTATGGTGTCCCGGTCATTAAATATGACCGGAAAGGCTTCAAGGCCCGGCAGCGCCAACTCCTCCTGACTCAGAAAGCGGCTTACGTGGTGGAGCTTGCCAAAATCAAGCAGAAAATAGAATACTCAACACTCAAAGGTAAGACGCAGGCTGTCTTCAGACCATTCACGGGGCGGACGTAGCTCCTGGGGAACACCCGTAAGGAAGGTGCCCTCTACTAGAAGACAGAGTGTAGGGTGCCCAGAAAGCCTGGGGCTGCCTGGGCCTGGCCTGGGCCTCTCTTTTCTGGCATAAATGAAAGCGGCCGCCCCTTCCCCCAGGTTGGACAACAGTCACCTTCTCCGATGACCTGTGTTTTATTCCGAGTGCAGCCCTTCACAGCCTCCTAGCATGCTGCCTGCTGGGGTGTGCCCTTCCTCCGCCTCTTTTTTCTGCATGAATGTCAAGTTGTCCAGTTCCTGGTCCCTAACTCTGGGGTCTGTCCTAAGGTGTCTCTACTAGCAGCCTCAGTGATGGCATCTTGGTCATTCACGTCTCGCCGGAGGACCACAAACAAAAGGTAAGTGATGGCCACCCGTGCCTGCCGGAGGAGGGAGACCCTGCCGTGCTACTGAGCTGCCCGCTGGGAAGCCTCCGTCCAGAAGAGTAATTTTCTTCGAGGCCGTGGCCTCTGAAACTGCCACGTCCTCTCCTCGTCAGGGGGATACCGTCTTACAGTGTGAGCACGTCTTCGAAGCAGTCACGAAGCTCGTCATGCTGCTCAAGAGGGGGAACGTGGTGAATGTCGCTCAGGGAAGGTAGGGGCTTTCTTCGGCGATCGCCCGTTCACCAAGGCAGCCGGGGGCTTGCGGCCCAGTTCTCCAAGGAGGGCCTGCCGTCCCTGGGGGGAAGCTGTCGGGCAGGGGAAGGTGACAGCCACACCTTTCGCTGGTTGAGGCCTGTTGTCTGAGCACCATGGGCCACAGCTTGGCAGGCTGCTTACCACACTGATGAGAGGACAGCGGTAACATTTCTTTAGGATGTAGAGGAAAAAGACTTGGCACAGAGGGTGCTCTTACTCGAGTCTCTCATCTCTGAAGGAGGGGCCGTGTTTTCAGTTTCACGGGCACAAGGTGGCTGAGCAGTGGGCCCCGTGTCAGCTGGCTGGTCAGGGACGGTGTGGGGGTTCCTGGGGCTGAATCCCGGAGGCTCCCGGACCCCCATACAAGCAGCCTGCCTCCCTCCCCGCTCCCGCTGCTCCTAGTGGGTCTCAAGCCACTGTAGGCAAATTCCTATGTGCAAGAGGGAGAGAGAGTGGGGAGGGCTCCCCTAAGGGGGAGACCTGGCCACCCCGTGAGCGTTTCAGCAGGACCATACGTAGGTGGTTCTTCAGATGGCAGACTGGCCCCCTGAAAAACTGAATATGCTAAGTTGATTTGAGAACAGCCAACAGAAACATGGGGTAAGTTTCCCAGTTGTGGCAATGGTTGTCTTTTGAGGACTCAAATGTGCACTAAAACTCTGTAATAATACAAACAGGAATTTGATCTCGAAGCTAGTAAAGTCTCGTAAGTGAATTTCTTTTGTAGACAGAAGGTGAAAAATAGAACGTCAGTAATTGATTACTTGGTGTGTTTTCAGTTTACAGTTTTGTATCAGTCCTGGAAAAAAAGGCACGATAGTTTTCAACACAGGACCGGAAGAACTAATCTATAAAGATAAAAACGGCCAGTTAACAGTGGTGAGTGGCTGTGGCGGGAGGGGAGTTTTCCTGAGAATATAGATGAAAATGTGGCCATTTTCAACCCTCCTCTAGACTTTTCACGTCTCCCTTTATTCCCGATTCTGCGTCAAAACAACAGGAAGGTATTGATGCCAAAGACACACATTCACACACGGGAATGAGAGGGTTTGAAGAAAGCAAATTTACCTCCCATTTCTAGTTGTTAGTGAACAGGACGGTGACGTTAAATATCTCCTTGGTTTTAAATGCGGAAGCCAATTTTTCACTGGAGGGCCAAGGCCTAAGGCTCTCCCAGCGAGCTTCCGAACATACCTGGTCCGGAGTCTCGGCCCTGGACGCTGTGACTGGCGGGCGTGTGGCCTGGGCTTTGCAATGGGAGCCGTGTCAGGTCCGAAGAGCAGAGCTGACCGCTGTCTGGTGCAGTCCAGGCTGGGTGCTCGGTGCTTAGTCCTCCCTGCCAGTCCCACTGTGCTGGGCCAGGCATCCCACAGCTCTCACTGGCCATGTAGTACACCAGGCTTAGTTTGATCCCATTTTGCTAGGAAATGACAGATTAAAACCTGAGGGGGCTGAATCTCAGATGTATTTTGTAGGTGCACCCAGTTTTATCTGATACAAACGAATGAGCAGTCTGCCAATATATGGGGTGTCTCATACATACTTCCATTTGCATCCCCTTAACTGTGAAACTGTTTTTGTGGGTGTAAATAGGACCCCAAAGGCTTTCATAACACAATTGCCCCTGAACTCCTTCAGGGAGAAGATAAAATCTTGAAGTATCATGTCAGATGTAACCTATCAGGTGACTTTTCAGTTTATATGCTGTCTTAGGGGGGTATAACCTTTAAGAATGATTTTGTCTTGGGAGTCACACGGCTTGTCTGCCTGACTGGCTAGAGCTGAAAATGCTAAGCAGCCTCATTGAGTCCTTTTGTAAATGCCCTTTGTCTCGGCGGCAGGTGGGGCTGGCTTCTAGAAGCTCGTCCGCACCGCTGCTGGGTCATGAAGGGTCTCTAACCTAAGTGTGGGTGCTCTCCCAAGGTGTCGGTCCGCACGAAGTCCTCTTGACCTCGCCCATGGCCATCTCTGTTCCGGCTGAGGAAAGCACCGAGGAAGCGGGAGGCTGTCCAAGGAGCTTACTTTCAAGGCAAGAAGTCCCAGCAGCTCCAGGCAAAGGAGCACCTCTGAAGAAACTGAGTGGCATCTGCCCATCTCCCGGGTCTCAGCAGCACTGGGGCACTAAAGGAAAAGGTCCTCTTCAGGGGCCCAAACAAGTCACCTGTGGGGATGGGTTTCAATGTCCCTACCTGGTCCTTCCCTCAATGGGTACTTGAACATGTCATTATAGGGTGGGCAACAGATCCTCTACCTTTATCGAATTGTTCCTCAGGGGCAGCTTGACAAAGCTGCAAATTTTGGATTTTGCTTTAACTAAATGGAACTTAGGTGCTTTGGGTTCCAGATGGGGAGCTGTAGCAGAAATGTTAAGGCCTTGGGTGTGTTTCTTTCTTGTCCCGGCCCCCCGCCTTCCCTTGTATTAAAGCAGCAGCAACCCCAGCTGATTCACTCTGCTTTCCACCTAAGACTTCCTTACAGTGTTTACTAGAACAATGACCCCCGCCGTCCCCGGAGACTTCAAGGATGACTGGAGGATAGAGGCCTTGCTCTCTCTGTGAACCCCCCTCGCGCTGGCTGGATCGTGCTGGGTGTTTCTGAAGAGACCCAGAAAACATTTAAACAGAGGCATTACGTAACTTTTATTTTACACGTCCACAAATGCTTGTACAACAGACAGTGACTACTTCTAACGTTTATAGCATTTTTTTCATAGCACGAAAAGCAAGCTTAGGGACACAGGTGTGCCACAGGCCCGCTGGATGGGGCACACACGTGGGTCCCGAGCAGCCGCTGGGTGGGGCAGGTGAGCCCACCTACGCGGAGCGCGGGCTCCCTGCACCTCGGCCACGCTGCTCATGTGCTACCTACCGGAAGGGGGGAGGGGGCAACAGAAGAGGCTACTCCAGGATTGTCTCGGGCACAGGCCCCCAGTCACCACAAAGAAGGACTTCTTTGAAAAAAGCTGTTCTACTTCAACTGTAAGCGCTTACAGTGTAATAAAACTTAACTCTTTACCAAATCTTAGGCCAGTGTTTTACTTAGATGGTTCTTAAGTATAAATATGGACCTTTGTTTGCCCTTCATGCTAGCATAAAAATCGGTTCCTTGTGCAATACGTTTGCTAGCAGAGCTTGGACCGGCCACCACTTGCTGTCCGCCCCCGGCTGTGCAGCTAACCGTTCACCACGGGATGTTTCGGGACCCTGTTCAGATCCCAGGAAAGCAAAGACTCAAAACGACAAGTGTAAAGACTGCCAGAAACATTAGCTCATACGGTGTAGAAGCCTGAACGACTCCGATTGTTCCACAAACTTACTCTCCACAGAAAGATTTAAACAATTCATATGATGGCTTTTCCATTCCTACAGAAAACATCACAACTGACATTCACTTTAACTTTCTAAAAAAGTTCAACCCAAACGTTAGGGTTGGTGTTTAAAACTAAAACGGTATATAAAATATTTACCAAACAGTATTTAAACCCCCCTTTCCTTAGCACTTAATAAAACCCGAATGGCCTAATATAGAAAGTACCCCACAAAACAGTTTAAAAGGCATCGACCCCCATACATGATTTTTTAGGTTCAGTCACGATTGTTTCTAAGTTTTATTGTAGGCTTTGCTGCTGGATACAAAATAAAGGCATACAACTGTCCCAAGAAGGGCAGTATGTACAAAGCCTAAGCTGTAAAAACCGTTTCAAAATATAAACTTGTTTTTTGGAATACACTGTGTCAAAGGCTGCCCACCTTAATACCTTTGGTATAAAACAGTAACATTTCCCTTGAAGAGCAGACAAGTGCCATCCATTACCTTACACACGTTCACATCTCCTTGTAACTATTCTACCTAGTCTAGTCGCGACCAGCCACATCAGTCACCACTCACTTCTGTCCCTTCCCAGGCGCAGAGGAGACTGGGAGGTAGATAACCGAGAACGTCCGACACGAGCATTGTGCGGATAGCTGGGCTCCAGCGTGGGCCCCCCTGCGCCCCACAAGCACACATCCCCATCTACAGTCACACACGTCCCTTAAACACGAACACAAACACTTAGCTGGACCCCAAAGGGGCTGCACATCCTCTAACTTGGCTCACTGTGGTCACTCCACACTGTGTAAAAACCAGAGGCAAAGACACAAAGGCGGTCTCGGGGTGATGGCGGCGTCTACAGCAAGCAAGCTGCCCCAAGACTGCTCGTGTGAATGGGCTTCCTGCCTGGATGCCAGGCTGGGGGACAGAGGCCAGGCCACGTCCACTTTCTAAGCGAAGGGCAGGGCTTCTACGTGAGACAGGAAGCCCAGCTTAACAGGGAAGAAGGCTGAGGAAGAAAGAATGGAGCACGGGAAGTGGTGGCGTGTGAGCTCCACCCATAACCAGGCGTTGGTCAATAAGGGGGGGCAAGTGGAAGGGGCAGGAGGTAGGGAAGGAGCCGGGAAAAGTGCACTCCCTGCCAGGGCCAGCTCTGCCCTTAGCCAGGCATGTGGGGGTCCCAACAGGCCTGAACCTCCAACAGAGCCGGGCCTCCAGAGCTATGCTCTAACAGTCAGAGGCATGGAGCTCATCGGTCCTATCTTCCGTGCCACAAACTGCACGCATCTACCAACAAGCCAGGGGGCGAGATCCTGGGGCCGAATGGACTTCCGGCAAAGCCCCGGAGATGGCCCGGTCTAACGCACAGGAACGCAGCCAGCGTGCGGGGCCGGAGGATTATGAAACAAGCAGCTCAGGGAAACCTCTGGTGGCCGCCAACTGCAGGATCCCTCTTCCAGCGCTCAGACAGAACCCTGAAGGAATGCCGCCCCAAAGCCCGAATAGGTAGTCAGCACCCATCAAAATAAATACTGCAAACAAAATTTCTCACATCTACTTCATACCCATTCATACTTTTCTCCGAGAACCAAGAAAGCCTGGCTCCAAGGATTCTCAGATCCCCACGGGAAGGGGAGACCCTGGACACAGCTTGCTCAAGAACAGGGGTGCATTCACCTGGGGAAAGACAGTCACCTGGTCGAGAAATACCAAAATAATCAACTGGCTTGTTACAAAAAAGTATCTCCAGACTCCAGGGGAAGTGGAAGGTGCCCAGGAGGCTGCAGGCATCGGAGTGAAGAGCAGGGGAGAGGGGAGGAGGAGGGCGGCTCGCCTGCTTGCTCACTGGTGGAGGTGGGCCCGGTCGTCCGGACGCTTGATGTGGATCCGCCGCACGCGCTCGATCCGCTCCCGCTCTCGCTCCTCGTCTTCATCCAGGTGATGGGAGCGGCCAGCCGCCCCACCTGTGGCCTCCAGGAGTGCGTTGTCAGGTCCTCGGCCGTCCTGGGCCTCGTACAACAAAATATTGAGGGTCTCCTCATAAATCCGGGCCTCTGGGAACTCCACCTGCAACCCCACAACAAAACACAAGGCAGGTAAGTTAGCATCACACCCGCCCCCCCCCCCCCCACCTCCGCTGCCACCTGCTACTTCTGGGAAGGGCCCCTGGCTCAATCAGGCCCCTGGCATTCCTTTTAAGACTGCCATTACTAGTTTTACAGTAGCTTTTATTTACAGCAGGCAATACTTACACATGGTGCTTACACAAGAAACAAAAGGTATACAGTGCCTATAAATGTAGGATCACATATATTCACCTATATATTCACACCTTTATATTCCCCTATATATTCACACACTTTAAAATGCACAAAAGGTGGCCCATCACACACTCCTCTGCACCTTTTGCTTTCCCCTAACTTGGGAGATCCTTCCATAGCAGGGAATTACAACAATGTAACAATGCAATTAACCAATGAGGTCGTTTCCAAAAGGTTTCTACTAACAATAGATCTGTACCCCTAGAGCTGCTCCATAACCTCGAGCAGCCTTTAAAGCAGCCCCATTTTTTTGAATAGGGACCAGCTGAAAAGGACATGACCCCTCCTGCTTGGTAAAGTTCGGTGTCCGCTGCTTGTCCTTCGGGGTTAAGGCACTGGGAACTGGAGGGAGGCTGTCCAAGTGGGCCCCGGGCACTTGACTCACAGAGTAGAGACTTTGCTTTCAAAGGCAGGATTCTGAGGTTCCCAGAGAAATGGAGGCAGCCCACTCTCCTCTGTCTTTCCTACTGAGACCACAAAACCAGGAGAGAGAATGTGCAGCGGCCGAGGACTGAGCGACATGAATCGTGGCAGACGGGGCGGGGGGGAAAGACCAGTTTGGAATAACCCCTAACCAGCAGAGAGTTTCCTGCCCCGAGGTAGGTCAGGGCAGCCTGCAACCCCGGAACAAGCAACAGCACAGAAAGCCCCAGGGGGGCACCAGCGTCTCCCAACACCTAGAGAGTTCCAGGTTTTCCTTTTTTCTTTTCTCCATTCTCTTGCACTCCCACCCCCCAAAAATCTTGTGGCAGCAAAGGCCAGAGCCTGGGGGAGTCAAAACTCTGAAGGGGAACCTTCCTTTCTGATGAGGAGAGCTGTGGTCCCATCAGGGTGGAGCAAATCCCTGCTGGTTTTCTCTCCCTTCTTCACGCCACTTGGCTCCAGGTACAGGTCAAGTCACGGGCAGTGTGCGGCAGAGTGGGGACCTGAGGCCCCAGCTTTCTGGCCAGATGACAGGAAAGGGGAGCCCCAGGGAAGCAGGAAGCACCAAAAGATGACAAAGGACGGGTGCCTGGGAAAGTAGCTTCTTGAGGTTGTGCGTGAACTCCTGGGCTTGAGCCCAGCTGTCAACCTGTCCCTCAAGAGCACACACACAACTGAGCAATGGCACAGACTGCTACCCGGGACACAGACATGCCCTCAGTGCGACCCAGATCTGAAGGCTTTGAAACCTGGGCTGTCACTGGCACTGCGACCCACAGCTGGTTGGAACTTGTGGCCCAAACCCAACTGGGTCAACTGCCTGCTAAAACAAAAAAAATCAATGT
Organism: Mirounga leonina; assembly: GCF_011800145.1. Classification (NCBI taxonomy): domain Eukaryota; kingdom Metazoa; phylum Chordata; class Mammalia; order Carnivora; family Phocidae; genus Mirounga; species Mirounga leonina. Next base: position 17,209,416 of record NW_023270436.1, on the reverse strand, counting down.
TCTCATTAGGATTTAAACAAGACCTAGAGCCCTGTAACATTCAGAACATCCAGAGTACAATTCGAAAGTTCCTGGCATAATGAAGAACCAGAAAAATCTCAACTCCTGAAGGAAAACGTAATCAAAAGATACCAATGCCAAGTCCAAGATGACACAAGATGTTGGAATTATCTGACAGAGACTTGAAAGCAGCTGTTATAAAAATGTCCCGATAAGGAAGGGCAAACTTTCTTAAAGCAAATGCAAACACAGGAAGTCTCAGCAAGGAGACAGAACATCGAAGAAAGAAATGAAAACGGTATGACTGAAAAATATAGTAACCAACAGCAACACAAAAACAAAAACAAAAACAAACCCCAATTCACTGGCAGCGTTCAATAACCGAATGGAGATGACGGAGGAGAGTCCGTGAACTTGGAAGACACAGCAACAGAAGTGATACAATCTGAACAAGAGACCAAAAACAGACCAATAAAGGGCGTGGTTCTGTGCTCTATTCTCACCGAGTTCCTGGTGAGTCAGAATCAAGAACCAAATGGACAACATATGTGTTACATATCTACTTAAGCCTTACTTTCAGCAAGCCATACCTTTTCCAGCTTAACCACAGAAGACAGTTAAATGATTAAAAGAATTAGCAGAGCACCTGGAATGTTGTATCAAGAAAGACAGCGATACAAAAACCCCCAAGCAGGAACATTCGCCCCGTTACTTGAAACAACGAAACACAAGTGTTGGCTCCATAGCATGGCTCCTGACGGTGTTGGCCAGAAGGCGGCACCTGCTCGTGTAAGGGCAGCCATCCCCTGACGTGAACCCCCTGGAAAGCCAGTCACATGCCTTCCCTGGAGCAAGGAAGAAGCCCTTGGGGTCAGGATGGCAGAGCAAAGGGGGTCGTGGCTAGGGGCCATGGCCTGCCAGCCGGGGCCCCACCTCCAGCCAGTTTCAGAAACGCCCAGAAACCTGTGGGCTAACCTACAAATGGCTGGGATCAGACTGTGTGGTCTCTGAATCCTTTGCTCCCTGTTAAACTCTGAAAATGTAAAGTAGTATTTTAAAGCTCTAATCAATATGACGATTATCCTGTTAATATCCAAAGACAAAGGCAACCCGTGTATATAACAAAACCAAACTGACAAGACAGGGAAGCTAGTTACAGGTGGAATTCACAGCCCTAAAAAAAGCTCACAGGAGGAAAGAGGCGTGCGTCTTGCTAATGTGGTAAAGGGAAGCAGGCGATTCTAGTCCCCCTGCAATCTTTGAAAAAAGGAGGAACCTCAGGGTTTTTCCCTTCTTGGCTCTCTTAAACCAGTACCTATCTTTTGGGATATATTCTAAATACCAATGATAAAATGTTTTTAAAGTTTAAAAAAAAAAATGCTAAGAACTCTGGTTTCTACGTTGTGGTCTCATTTTCTCTCATTTGCCTTTTCTTCTGAGACCAGCTCTAGAATCACAGAGAACTGTGTGTTCCTGGAGCCACACTGATGATGGTAGCCTGACTGGATGATCTACAGATTCGTGCGTGAAAATCTGCTCAGCAGACCCACCGCATGTCCCTGGTAATCAGGGTCCCTTAATCAAGGTTCAGAGGGAAGTGACAAAGTGTATCGTAGGATTTTTTTTTTTTTTTTTAAAGAGGAAGAAAACGGAGTTGCATAGCCCAAGAAGGGCAAGCAAGCAGAAGATCTGAAGGGACCAGATCTCCGACAGCACCCTGTGGCATGATCTAGCTTCCCAGAATGGCACAGTGACAGAGGTCAAGTCTGTTGGTTTGGAGAAGATGACAGAGAAGTGCATCCAGAGTCCAGATCTGTCAGGAAGTTGTGTGCTCAGAAGGAAGCCAACAAGCCTGGGAGCTAAGGAATGCCCAGCAGGCCCATGAGGGTGGAGGGCCACTCCAGGTCAGTGGGCCAGAGGAGGACAGACAGGTGGCAGTTAAGTCATAGATCATGACTAGAAAGCCAAGGTCAAACTCTTAAAGGTAGCATGGTCCCTCTGACGACTGAGATGGGCTGGGGCCATGCTGGCGGGAAATGGTGGTACATGGAGGGTGAGGGGCAGCATAGGGCCATGTCCCATCACTGACAGGAGACAAGGCTGCTGGCACGAGGACAGCGGTCTGAGGATACACCTGAACTTTTTTCTTTGTAAGGTTTTGTTTTGTTTAAGATTTTATTTATTTATTTAATAGAGCGAGCACACAAGCAGTGGGAGCGGCAGGCAGAGGGAGAAGCAGGCTCCCCGCCGAGCAGGGAGCCTGATGTAGGGCTCCATCCCAGGACCCTGGGACCACGACCCGAGCCGAAGGCAGACGCCCAACGACTGAACCACCCAGGCGCCCCTAAGGTTTTGTTTTTAAGTAGCCTCTACACCCAACGTGGGGCTCGAACTCAGGACCCAGAGATCAGGAGTTGCACACTCCACCGACGGAGCCAGCCGGGCGCCGCTCTGAATCAGCATTTATGGCAAAGGGACTGAGGTGCAGTAGGACTGTCCCTGTTTGCGAATGGTCAGAAAGGAAATGCCATTCTGCTTCTCCGAGACCTAGATGTGACTCTCCCCGGGGCCCCGAAGATAATGAGTATTTTCACAATGAGCAATCATGCATCAAGGAAAGCATTTTTAAAGCCTTTCCCTTTTGCTCCAGGAGAAAGGGAAGCGGTACAAGAACGCATTTCAGACCAGCCACCCAGAGCCGCCCGTCGGAGCTCTGACCTTGGTCTGTTTCTTCTCAGTGGCATAGACGATGGAGGTGCAGCAGACCTCGGCAATCTTGCGGCCCTGACCGTAAAAGGACCAGCAGCAGATTTCGTCCCCAATGACGTCCTTTATGAACAGGACCCTTCCGTTAAAGCGCAGAGACAGCTTATCAAAGAGCTCAATGTTTTTCAACATATTGTCGTCAGAATTGCTGCAAAAGAACATTTGAGAAGGTGAGTGTCTCCCCCTCCCAGGCTAGAGTGGCCGCTCTGTTGGGCTCTGCCTGGGCCGGGGAGGAATCAGGAATGACTCGGGGCCCGTGGGCACAGGCATCAGGTCTGGAGCGTGGAGGGAGCCCCGTGAGCCCCGGGAGTGGCAGAATGCAACTGCCCAAGGGAGACTTTCCAACTTGGGTCCATTTATGGGTCTTGAGGAACCTCATTAAACCCCTTACAGCTGAGACCACATGGTCCCAAGAGCCAGAAGACATCTAGAAACCTGTATATATTGCTGGTGGGAATGTAAAATAGTGCAGCTGCTTTGGAAAACAGTTTGGCAGGTCCCCAAATGACTAAACGTAGAGTTACCATTGGACCCAGCAATTCCACTCCTAGGTACCCCCCAAGAGAAAAAAAAAACCTCGGTCCACATAGAAAAATGTGTATACAGATGTTCACAGCAGTATTCACACTGGTCCCAAAGTGGAAACAACCCTGAATGTGCATCCACTGGTGAATGGATCAACAAAATGCAGTAAAGATCCACACAATGGGATACTAGTCAGCTATAAAAGGGCAGATGGATATTGATCCATACGCCACAACAAGGATGAACCTTGCCAACATGATGCTAAGTCAAAGAAGCCAGTCACAAAGGCAAGGTATTACATGGTCCCGTTTCCATGAAGTGTCCAGTGGGCAGACAGCCGTGTTTGCCAAGGGTCGGGGGGAGGGTGGTGTGTGTGCTGGGGGAAATGAAGAGTGACTGCTAATGGCTTTCTTTCTGAGGTGATGAAAGTGTCCACAAAGCAGGCATGTGATGATGGCTGAATAGCTCTGTCAATCTGCTGAAGCCCACTGAATTATATACTTCAAAAAGACAGCCTTTATGGTATGTGTGAATGCCATCTCATTACCTATCGTCTGTCTCCCTGGGCATCCTCGAGGTGCAGAGGGCCACCCTCACTGGAAGATAAGAGGAGGAGCCCCCCTAGCTGATGTGGGGCGGCCCTTCCCGCTGACACCTACCTGGTGTACGAGTACTTGTTGTTACTCCTGTTGTACAGCAGCTTCACGGCTGGCTGACGGCGGTCATAAAAAAGAAAGAAAAGAGTCACTTGGGGTGGAGGGACTGTGGCCTGGGGCCTGGGCCCTGCCACCACGTCAAGGAGGCAGCTGAACACAGCTGTCAGACTGGGGGAAGGGGGTGGGCAGGGGCAGAGAGGGAGACTGCAGGACCCACAGCTGGGGTGGGGGGGGGGGGCCACACAAGATGAGCTGCAGGCTCCCATTCTTCATCCCTCCTCAGGCCTTGCTCAGGCACTTCTATAGGTCTCTATTTCAAACCTTATTCATCATTTGGGTAGCTAAAGAAAGGCCATAAGAGTGTCTCCAACATACCTTATTGGAAGTCGCTATAAGTTTCTGCTCTTCCTTGGATGAGGTGATGACAGGAACTTTGCAGAAAGGCTCGTAAGTATCTTTGTTCTGCTGGAACAAAACATACTTTCAGCCTAGGAGGCCTGCCCAGCATCGGATTATTTAAGCTGGCCTGCAGGGCAAAGACAGGGCTCTGGCGAGGGAAGATGGGGCTGCCAGCACTGGGAAGAGAGGAGGATTCTTACCACCAGTGAATTAGGGTGGGGGACAGCCAAGAGTCGAGTTCTCCAGTAAGTCTGCTCTTTGGCCAGGGCGCTCAATAAATCCTAACAACGATGACACACTTCCACAGCCCAGGGAGTCACTTAAAAATAAACTCTAAACATGGCAGATGAAGTATGATCGCATCGAAGCACCCCACTGCAACAACTGTAGAAAGAACTTAAAAAGTATAAGCCTAGAAGGAGAAAAAGAATGGGAGAAGTGAGGTCTACAGACAAAAGATGTCAAAAACCTGAAGCTTTCGGGGAAGAAGATGAGGGCTAACTGAGCGGAAAGAGAAGGCGGAAACGAGTAAGCAGATGGGAAAGAATCCTGGAGGTTTTCAAACAGTTCTGAAGGCTGGCGGGCAGAGGGAAAGAGCAGAGGCTTGCCAGCCAGTCAGAAGAAGCCTCAGTGAGACACCCGCTCCCCCAAATGGATCCCCTTCCCCAGGCAGAAGAAAGGTCTGCTTTCCTAGAGTGGTTTGTAAGATGAGGACAGGGCTGAGCTACTCTTCTGAAAACAGGGGGATTAAGTGAATGGTCCACATACTAAATGGTGAGCCCCAGCTCCCAGCCCCTTCTCCTACTCAAGTAGATCCCAGAAGGCAGCCAGCCAGGCTTATCCCCACCAGGCAAGAGAGTGGAGGATTCCTCCATAGGGATCTGATCTGTCCAGGAAAAGGCTTATTATAGATTCTGACACTGGGGGTTCCCACTAAAGAGCCTTATCATCTACCACTAAAGCCCACTGGACAACAAGCCTCACCCACGCACATACAGCTTTTCAGAACTTTACTCTTGAATTTTAACAGACCAAAGATCATCAGATTATATGTGGAAAGCCTCTCAACCATGAGACTGAAACCAAAATATAGAGAAAAAGGGAAGGAGTCATGACAAGGGCAGCAGAAAGAAAACTTCAAGACAGAGGAGAGCAGATACTGAATCCTAGGAAACAAGAGCAGTGTTCTATATAAAAAAGAACACTCAGAGAACATGAAAAGGCTCTTGGAAATTAGAAATATGATAGCAGAAATGAAAAGTTCAAAAGAAGGGCTGAGAAGATAAAACTGAAGAAAATCTCTGAGAAAGTAGATAGGAAGATAAAAGCAACAGAAACTGCGAAGAGGTCAGTCCTGAAGGTTCGATCTTAAGACTAAGAGAAACCATAGGAAGGGAACCCAGAGAGCTTGTCTCTAAGACAAAGAAGGAACAGATATTCATTGGTGTGTCTGAACACACCAATAGGAGATGAACTTTCTTACCATTTAGGGATGAATTATGGATATGCACTTACAAAACCAAGCAGACAAAACAATGAGGCAATCACTAACTCTGGAAAACTGAAACGTTGCACAATAAAGAAAATTTTCACTGTGTACTCTGTGACTCAACTGTTAACAATACTTAGACATCACAATGTAAACTCTGAATACTGATTTAACCAAAGCTGTGATAAACACTATATTGGGAAAAGAGGAGAAGGAACATGTGTACATGTCTGGTAGTGGTTGGGGGGCGGGGTGTAGCGGTAGTGCATCAGCTAAATATTAATTTTCTATACGCTAGTACATAATGTTGAAAACTGAAATATCAATAAATAGCAGTGTAAGAAATATGAAAGCAAATAGAATTGTTGGGAATTAACAGAGGAGGGGCGCCTGGATGCCTCAGTAAAGCATCCAACTCTTGATTTTGATTCATTTTTATTTTATTTTTTTTTTAAAGATTTTATTTATTTGACAGAGAGAGAGCAAGCACAAGCAGGGAGAGCAGCAGGCAGAGGGAGAGGGAGAAGCAGGCTCCCCACAGAACAGGAAACCTGATGTAGGGCTCAATCCCAGGACCCCAGGATCATGACCTGAGCCGAAGGCAGACGCTTAACGACTGAGCCACCCAGGTGCCCCTTGATTTCAATTCAGATCATGATCTCAAGGTGGTGAGATCGAGCCCCATATCGGGCTCTGCACTCGGCATGGAGTCTGCTTGAGATTCTCCCTCTCCTTCACCCATCCCCCTCAAATAAATAAATAAATAAAATCTTAAAAAAAAAAAGAACAGAGCAAAAAAGTACGATGTATATACATTACTTTAACAAACAAAAATGAAATAAAAATACTAAGGCAAAGGCTATATAGCATTCAGTTAGATTTACAATGAGTTCAGACTCTTGGGGTAGAGGTGGTATGTGGAAACAACAGTTCCTCACGGAGCTAGGCAGTAAGGGTACTGCTCCAGTGGAGGGCCAGACAGACACATGGCCTGAGGGAGGCACAAACAAGAGCCTCAGATATACAGATCCAATTCCTACGAAAACCTAAAGGGACTCTTACGATTCTCTGCCATGTCGGAACTTTGCTTGAAATAAATGGCCACTGGCTATGTCCAGAAGCATTTTGGTTTTATAGGGATTTTGCTATCACCAAACTTGACCCCAGTGGTCCTGCCCTGGGTCCAGCTGAGGAGTGAGGGGTGTCTGAGTCTGCAGAGATTATATGAGGCTCCCAACAATGACTGGTGGGGTGAGAATAAGTCCTGAGATGCGTCCAGAAAACGGATTCCCTACACTGAAGGGTTTCAATGTACATATGAAATGACCCAACACCATGGCAACCGAAAGCCAGAGGGTAGCTAGGTGGCCTCAGCATTACAGGGAAGCCTCTAAGGGGTCACTGACCGAAGGAGAGAGAAGATCCAGGGTTACGTGTGAACTCGCACATCTCAGTGAGGAAGGAACTGCCCCCATTTTGTAGAAGAGGAAAATGAAGAAAGCAGGTTGCCTGGTACCTCCCCACTCATATGGGGAAAAACGATGATACCTACTTGTAAGGCTGCCTGGCATTCTTCCACCAGGCCCTGGACCAGGTAGTACTTGGCTTCCGCCAGTAGCTCCTCAATCTCCCGGCGGCTCTCGGGCAAGGGGACCGCCCCGTCACGGAGGTAGTTGAGTATCGTACCAAAGTGTTTCCCACACCGGTCAATAAGGATCCAGCCTGCAATGGGAGGAGGAGAAGGGAGGCCTAGTTACATGGGCACTCATCTCCTGGAAGGTGCTGAGGACAAATGGGGTATCTCTTGGTTCCCTCTACCTCCAGGGGAAGAGCAGGACCACAGAGGGGGCAGCAGCCCCACCTGCCTAGCTACCAGCAAAGGGCTAAGCCCTGCCTGGAAAAGCACTGCAACGCTCTCCAGGCCCTGCTGGCTGGGGACAACCACAACCACAACCACAACCACGGACTCATGTGGTCTCATGCTCTTTTGGATGCCAGGACCTCTGAGGCCTAAAAGCATGTTTGTAAAGTGTCCTCAAAAATCCCTTAGCCATCCCAAGAGTGCACTATACCTGGATAAAATGGGTCCAAATGACCACACCCCAACAACAGGGGAAAAGCCAGAGGTAAAAGTATCTACTCTCCCTCTTTCCACGATGCTTTTTTCAGATTTCCACATAATAGAGCCATTTCTAAGGAAGAAGACTGCAACCTCTGGCTCCCAAAGGGGATCCCCAACACTCACCACTACCACCTCGGGATGTTCCTTCCTTCACTTCCCCAAAAAAGCACTTACTGGCTAGTGACAATGACCAGAGAGAAGATGGTGAACCAGACAGACCTTGCCTCAGGCAGTTCAGTCTAGCATGGGGAGATGGAACTTGCTTTCATGAACTATGGGAAAATGTGCCAACTGCTGACCAGAATCAGGCACAGCGAGACACTCTTGGGGGTGGGGGCCAGGAAGGCAAGCCCTTCAGCTTGATGACCTCTCCAATCTGGGGACTGGCCTGCTATACCCCCACTAGGGATCCCCAGGTTTTCACAATTCCTCTTCAGAAATGGAAATATCTGGGGGGTGGGGGGGCGCGGGTTGTTACTTGCAGGAGGAAACAATGCTGAAGCCTGGGAAGTGGAGGGACCGAAAGGAGAGGTAGGGATGAAGCAAAGACCTGGTTATGTCTTAACAGAGGACAGGAGGCTCTAGAAAGAAGTCAGGTTGTAGAGAAGTCCCCCCCTCTCCCAGGCGGGCAGGGCAACCCCAGCAAGGGGCTTCCCCAGGTCTCCTATCCCCCATTACAAGGTGAGAGGACACCAAGGCACAGGGCAGTTAAGTTTAAACAGGAATCTGTAATTTTATGCCTCACTTTCCTCAACAGTTGCTCAGTTTGGGAGAAGGGCCCCCACACTTCCATTCCTAACACCATGTCACCCTGCCCCGAGTCCTCCGCAAACCCCCAAGCCCTGCCTTAGACACAAAAGCTAAGAGCAGCAAAGACACCTCTTCCATATCCAGAGTCACAAGTCCACCCACCACCCCCTTCCCAAATCCAGCCCTGCCAAGTATGCTTTCAGAGTTAGAGGGCACTATATTTATTTGGTATGTGCAACAATCCCTAGGGGAGTTTGGTAAGAAGGCCCTTTCCATACTCCCATCCTACAAACTCCTCAACCCAGGGCTCCTGGACCTTTGCTTAAAGGTCTGGTCTTGTCCCTCCAGAGGCTTTCGCTTGGTACTTCCCCACTGCTACGGTTTCCTGAATACAGTAGGAAGAGTAATTCCCTGTGTGGCCAACACAGTGCAAACGTGCGGCCTGGAGTCAAATCCTGGTTTCAAGGAAGGAAGAGGCCTTCACAGGCGTGGTAAATCACATCACCCTGACAGTGACTGCTGGACCTCATCCCACTGCTTCTTTCTACACTGAGACAATAAAGTATGGACACAGTATCTGCCATGCAGCTCAGATGCCTACAGGGGCCTGCAGCAAGCACCATAAATGAGTGTATGGGGCCTGCGCCCACAGGCTGACCAGAAAGCACGTGCCCTGCCCCCTGGGGACAGGAGATGCGGAGGCTCTTCTCACTCCAGCCAAGAACAGCTAAGCAGGAATGTGGGCCTAGGGCTGTATGAGCCCCTGATATTCCAAGAGATGGCAGAAATGCAGGCCTCTCTGTGAAACCTCGAGCAAAGAAAACCTATCTGCAGGCCGCCTGCAGGCTGGCATTTTGTGAGCTCTCTGCTACCCTGGATCAAGTGCTTTCCTGCCAATGAGCAGACAAGGTGTGGAAGAACCATATTATCTTCCCAACAGTTCTTTCGGAAGGAGGCTAAGTCTCCTGCACTGTCCACAGATGACAACAGAGCCTCAGAGAGGTTTAGGGACATTCCCAAGTCAGGGAGGCAGAACTAGACCACAAAAAGCAAGGAAGAAACTCACAGGAAAGCTCCTTCCACCAGAATTGAGAAGACGAGTAGAGTCTCAGTCTTCAAAGCAATGGCAAACCCATTTAGCTCAACAACTCTGGGAAGAAAATGTCCACGTTCTGCCTTTGATGCGTGGATAACTTAGCTGCTCAGAATGAGCAGGGGCCCCTGAAATCAATTATCCAAGTGACAGTCCAGAGTTTCCATAAACGAATAGGCAGACCATGACATTGGGCTCCAGCTCAAGAATGTCGTCAGGAAATGCTTGCGGTGAAGGAATCATACTTTGGACAAATAAGGGCAAAGGAGCTGGGCGTGCTCGCCATGAGGTTTCAATTAGCATTTTGATTTTAAAATATTTTAGTTGCTTTCGAAGCCGGAATCTACCCCTTTGAAAGAGCTCAAATGCCTCACGTGTAGAAAAGCAAATGGAAGTCAAGCAGCGCCTTGCTTGTGGGGAGCCTGGGCAGCTGCCGTGGAGCACACAGCCTATCTCAGAAGGCTGCCCCGGTCAGGGCGGCCGGCGGCCCATCCCGCAGGGCTGCGGGGCAGAACAGGCAGGCACAGAGCGGGAGGCTCTGGAATGGTTTGGGAGATGCAACACAGCCCAGTGGTTAAGAGCAAGGGCCTGTGTTGGAAATCCAGTTCTGCCGCCTACTTGCTGGATGACATGGGCATTGCACCAAACCTCCCTGTCCACCAGTCTCCGGGCACCCCTCAGGGCTGGTACAAAGGCACGACGAGAGAGGACACGGGCAAACACACAGCACACTGCGGGTTCTACTGGCAGCACTCAAATGAGGTGACAGTGAGCCCTTCCCATATCTCTTCATCCTCGCTGGAGAACAGAGCATCAGCAGTGTCCAGCGGGGGCACATTCCAGCCCTTAGGAGAGTCCCGTGGCTTTCCGGGTACCCTGGAGAAGGCTTCTCTCAGGGACCGGGGACTGGGCGACAAGGCTTGCCCCCTCCCAGCCCCGCCAGCATGCCATGCACTTCTCCTCTCTCCTTTCACTGCCCCCACCTCCAGGGGCGGGGTGGCAGGGGGAGGGGAGGGGGACACAGGGGCAGGAGGCCTTCACTGACCTCTCCTTAGCATCTGAAGGTTTTTTTGTTTCTGTTTTTTTTTTTTTTTAAAGATTTTATTTATTTATTTGAGAGAGCGAGAATGAGAGAGAGAGAGCGCACATGAAAAGGGGGAGGGTCAGAGGGAGAAGCAGACTCCCTGCCAAGCAGGAAGCCTGATGCGAGACTCGATCCCGAGACTCCAGGATCATGACCTGAGCCGAAGGCAGTCACTTAACCAACTGAGCAACCCAGGCACCCCAGCATCCTAAGGTTTTTATACTCTATTTCTGTGGTTCCCAAACTTGCCTATTTATAAGTCATCTGAGGTACTTGTTACAAATTCAGATTCCGGGAAGCTGCCTCATTCCCGAATCAGAATCTCTGGGGCAGGGCTTCTCAGCCTCAGCACTACTGATATTTTGGACTGGATAATTCTTTGTTATGGAGGGACTGTCCTGTGCATTGTGGGGTATTTACCAGCATCCCTGGCCACTACCCACTAGGTGCCAGGAGCATTCCCACCCCCAAACTGTGACAATCAGTAAGGTCTCTGGACATTGCCCAATGTCCCCAGGAGGTCAGATTCATCCCTGTTTGAGCATCAGTTAGGTAACTGAAGACCTAAATGTAAAAAACAAAAAACAAAACAAAAACATAAAAACATTGAGATATCAAAAAAACACCATTAAAAAAGTTGTAACAAGTCACATTGGAAGAAAACATTTACAACATAAAATCACAAAGAAATGGGTCCAGAATACTTTTATAAAGCAATAAGAAAAACAAAACAAAAACAGGAAAACATGTAAATAAGAAGTAATCAGGCAGCTAAACAATGAAACACAAATGACAAAAAGATGCTCGACATGCTAGAAATTAGGAAATGTTAAATAAAACCAGAGTATCAGATCATAACCATCAGATTAGCAATGATTAAGAGGTCTGTCTGTGCCCAGTGTTGGCACCAATTCGGACCGTGGGAGTTAGGTCGGCACAACAGCTAATACCAACCAAGCCATGGATGCTAGCCCGGATGCCCCTCCCAGGAATCAACCTCCCAGGGGTGGGTAAGATTTCAACGCTGCAGCCCCTGGTGGCTGGGTCCACGGCCTTTTCATTTACTAAAACAGAAATACGACTTTCTGTGTGTGTCATGATGTGGCAAAGGTTGGGAAGCTCTGCCCTAGAGATGCTCACACGTGCCACGGAATGTTCAGGAAAGGTAATATTCCAAATGGTGAACACTGGAGCAATTTAAACAAACCCTCACCAGAATATGGATCCATAAACAATAGTATATTCCCAAAATGGAACACCCACATGTTTGAACTAGAGCTATATATTATTCGTGGCTCTATCTAACAAGCATAATGCAAAGAAAGCAGAGAGACTTTAGACAATGTAACATCACCTATGTAATATGGGAAAACACACCAACAATACATTGTTTAGGGACAGAAACTGTATAGCATAATTACTGACAGATTCACATCAGTGTTTTTCACCACTGGATGCACATTAGAAGCCCCTGCAGAGCTCCTCAAAGTGCGAACACCCAGTGCATCTAGCTGGGGTGGGGGGGAGAACCCAGGCATAAGGCTTTAGCTCCCAGCTGAGTCACTGTGCTACGGAGGTTGAAATTCACCTAGTGACCCCAAGGTCAGGCAAGTGGTCATCTCTGGAAGGGAGAGAGGCAAATAAAGAAGGTAAAGAGAGGTCCCATCAGCCTAGGTAATGTTTTATTCCTTGTCTGAGTGGGGGTGATGTGGAAAACAAAGGCAAAAGAAATGTAGAAAAAACTACATCTCCTTACAACTTACAGCCCACTGACTAACACTTGGGACAGGCAGAGTGACCTTCCTCCAGGAACTCAACTGCCTCTATGTTAATACTTTGCTAGGGACAAAAAGCAACCTTAGTTTGGTAGTAGCCTGATCTCCCGGATCCTGGAAATCTTCTTTAACATATAAAAATCCCTTTGTAAAGTTCCTTTATCTCTACCTGCTCCAAATATATGTTGGCAATCATCCTCCAAACATAAGGCCCATTGAAATACATTTGAAAGGTCTCCTGACTAAGGGTTTACTAGACAGTATTGTAAATGACTTTATCCTAACCACATCTAGCCCCTCAAGGTCCTGGAAACCTTACTTCCAAATTCCTTCAACCTTACTTCCAAATTCCTTCAACCTTACTTCCAAATTCCTTCAAGACTTACGCTATCCCTAACCCTCTCCCAACTTTAAAGTACTAACCAGCCACTCCTCGTGACCTCAGTGCAGCTCTTTCTGCTCACGGGTCCTGTCCCCGACCCCGTGCTTTAATAAAAACCATCTTTTTTGCACCAAAGATGCCTCAGGAATTCCTTCTTGACCATTCGCTCCCCGGCCCCAACATTTCACATCAGGGGCACGAGGGAGTTTGTTTTATTAATCACATTTTAAAAGCTCTCGATGTATTCACAGTTTTACAGAAGAGGGCATTCTAATTTAAGCAGGAGGCGTGGAGATCTCAGGGAAACCACCGGGTACTACGGTTTTCCCACAGATTGCATGGATTTCCCCACTGGTTTTCAAGGGAATGTGTGCTGATAATAAGATTAATGATTCCCTTCTTTAATCTGGCTCACATACTCCCTCATTCCAGAAACATTAGCAAGAGACCAGAAACCACTGGGAAGGGGGCGTGGGGAGGTGGACCACTGTACTACGGAACAGGGTTATGAAATAGGCAACTATAGGTGAGTACGGAGGCAGAGCTCTTGTTGGGAAAGGTGCCACATCCCTCCATGCTGACAAGGAATCAGGTAAAAATGCCAGCACTGGAAGAACCACGCCTTTCTGGGGAGGAGTCTGGGAAAGGCCTTCTTAAGAAAAGCCATCCTTTGGGGGTAAGGTAGAACTGCAGAGCGTTCACCCCCAAGGCCAAGGCGGGCCACTTCTCCCCCAGGCGCTAAGACCTGCTTCTCCAGCCCCTCACGGCGCTCCTCCCTCCACCTGGACATACCCCACCCAGGCAAGCCCCACAGACTGAGTCTCCCATTTAATCCCGTAACAACCCTGAAAAGCATTACCATCCACAACTTGGAAAAGTGGAAACAAGCTCAGAGAAAGTCACCTGCCCCCTGTCCCATTACCAGTCAATGACAAATGAGTCTAAATCAGCCCAGGGCCACATACACAGCAGCGGCTCCATCAACGTGAGCTGTGACTGTTACCCTGGGCCGGAGCCAGGGCCCAAGCCCACTGACTGCAAACTTCCCTGTTTAGGAACTGAACACACACGCACACAGTACAAATCGCCGACAGAGAAGGGCATGGAGCGCTAGGGAGAGTGTACCACCCACCCTGGGCCCCAGGTCCTCTCCCCAGAAGCAACCGGTTTCTCGGGCATCCTTCAGGGGTTTCTAGCAGCTCAGTACATCACTGTTCTGTGCCCTCGGAGCCCCCGTTCCTCGGCCAGCAGGACACACTGCTGCATCCGCTCGCCTCACAGAGCTGCACTTGCGGTTTTGGCCTGTTTATGGCAAACCTCACTGTAGGTGACAGGCTTCCTGCCTGAAGCCCAGGGTGCAGCTGCGAGATGTGGGACATTTAGGTTAATTTGTAGACCAAAGGGTGTATCTGGGCCAACACTCAGGCCACTGGTCAGGCTGTGAGGTGTACTCACCAGGGGCCAACAGGATCATGATCGCGCTGCCTGGCACAGGGTGGGCTGGAAGACCAGACACAAAGCTGGCGGCTGACCCATAAGGCTGTGGAGCTCAGGCAACCTGGCCTGGGCGCTGGGCCCTTGGTGAACTGAACCAAGGCCAGCAGAGTAAGAGCCAGCAAGCCCTGAGCTCAGTGGCTCTTCTTTTTTTTTTTTTTTTTTTAAAGCCCCATAGCTTTTGAAAAGGACTTCTCACTTACTGCAAGGTAGCAACAGTACCACCCCGGAAGGGTTAAGATGAGAAGGAAAAACACCAAGATGTCACCCGGTGAGCTTTCCACGACAGGCGGAGGGTTGGAGTTCGAGCTTTAGTGGAGCCCTGTGAAAATGGCCGGGGCCGGAGTGCCAAAGACAGCCCTGTGTCCCTGGAGGCGCTGGGGTGTCCAGGAAGCACTGGGGACAGGACAGCCCCCGGCAACTGTTCACAAGCCCGAACAGGAGCCCTGGTAGCATCCCCATGTCTCTCCCACTGGGGGGATGAACCAGCCTGAGGACCGGCTCTTCCTCGGCATGGCACGAGGCCAGCAAGGCGAGGGCTTTCAAGGAGATGAGGCTCCAACTTCACTTCCAAAGTGACTCCACCGCTTTTCCTGAGCCCCACCAGAGACTGGGCAGGGCGGAAGAAAAGCTACAACAATCCTGGGTTCTCAGATAAGGTCTGTTTCCTTCTGCAGCTGGGGCGCTATTGTCTCAGTCTCTACAAATACTCCCCCAGTGATGCTGGGTGTGGCCCCGCGCAGGGGATCCTCCCACTCATAAAAAGCTCTGTGCTTTCCCGGTGAGACACAGAAGGAAGCTCTGGGGCTCAAACCTCATTTACCTGATGCTTGGCCAGAAACCCGAGTTTCCCAGGAAGCCCAGGGAAGCAGAACCTCAAGCCCCACAGCCCGGCCTTCTCCAGGACACTGAGGGAAACACCCTAACTAGCACACAGCTCGAGCTTCGGGTCCCCAATCCCCCCTACTTATATCAAAACTCGCCCACCTTTCCCAGGAACCAAAGTCCCAGGGAAGGCAGGGGCTTTAGCCAGGCACCAACCTCAGAAACAGGTAAGGCCGGGTCCAGCCAAGCTGTGGTCTGGCCAGGTCTTGAGCAATCTCAGGCCAAAGAGTGAAAGATGGTGCCATTCTTAAACCTCATTGTGACCCGCCCCGTAAACCCAGCCAGGCAAGAATGTCCCCCTTGTCAAGTGCTCTTGGATTGTTCCAGTTGGGTAGTAAGATCACTTTAAAGAATTCTTTGCCTTTCACGAACATGACTTCCCATGAAGAAAAAGGAAAAAAACACGCCCTGAATATACGTGTATTGAATACTACGCACCAACAGCCCCAAGAGGTGGGTACACTGGACCCATTTCACCTGGTTAGGATCACCAGCTACTACACAGGAAGCTGTGACTCAAGGCCAGGTCTGTGAGTCTCTGTCAGGCCCCCATCCCGGGAGGACAAAGGTCCAGAGAAAACATTCATGCCTCTCTCTCACTCGAGTTTCACTCTGAAGTCACAGAATCATTGCTGAGACCTGGCAGGGGACCAACCAGGGCAGCCAGTCCAGCCACCATTTCACAGGGCTGAGACCTGGACTTTATCCAAGTCACACGGCAAGTGGACAACTGAGTCAAGACTACGAGCCCCCGCCCAGGTGACTCCATCTCCTCTTCACGTCTCGGCTCATCTGTCACTTCCTCAGGGAAGCACTCCTTTACGACACCCCCCAGACTAGATCTGGTCTCCCGGGGACGCGCTCTTGAGGCTCCCCACACACTGAGGTAACACCGAGCACAACCGGAAACGTGTACCTGTGTGGACAACTGCCCATGTGCTGTTGGCCCCCTGAACTAGGGTGAAGCCCCCAGCCACGAGCACGGCCCCAGAACCCGAGGGGGGCTTACCTTCGCTGTCAGTGAGCACTTCCATGCGCCCGCTGAACATGGCTTTCAGCATGGTGTCCTGCTTGGTCAGCGTCTGCATGGTGGTGTAATAGAGGGCCCCGCCCACATTCAGCTTCACGTACTTGGAGCTGGGGCTCGTGCCCTTGAAGGAAGTGGTGCGGGTAGCAGCCGCTGGCACCGCTGAGCTCACCACGCTTTCTCCTGACATCTCTTCCTGCCAGTGAACACGTGGAGAAGACACAGGGTCACCAGAGTCACGGCACCAGGCCTGCTTTACCTCGGTCAGCCTCTGGGCTGAATCTGGCCTCCAGAGGTGTTTTGCTTGGCCCAAGTCTATACTGCATTTAAATCTCCCAAGGCTGAAAACTGAGAAGAGTTCACCAAAAAAACCCTGGATTTCTGGCTTCTCTTAAAATCAAAGGCCAACTGGGCCACCAGGGCTCCCACAACTGGTGGGAGCTGGGGTACTGGCTGCCCCGAACCCCACCCAGATAGCCTCACATACTGACCTCACCTGCTGACCCTATGGGCACAAGTTTACCACTGACTCTTGTGTCCTGAGAACTTCCTTTCTGCCTGGTCCCCACATAAACCAACACCCTGGATGCATCCTAAAGCAGCTCAAAGCACTGCCCGGGTCTCTCTCTGTTTTATTGTCACACACCACTCAACAGCTGAACTGCAGATGAAATAAGTTTTTTTGTTTTTTTTTAAAGATTTTATTTGACAGAGACACAGCGAGAGCAGGAACACAAGCAGGGGGAGTGGGAGAGGGAGAAGCAGGCTTCCCGCCGAGCAGGGAGCCCGATGCAGGGCTCAATCCCAGGACCCTGGGACCATGAACTGAGCCAAAGGCAGATGCTTAACGACTGAGCCACCCAGGCGCCCCAGATGAAATAAGCTTTTATGAATCAAGTAGGATCCCAACTACCACTCCTAATCCTTCCTATGGGGGGGGGGGGGTGTTTCTCAGGACTACACGACAGACATTAAAAACCCCTGGAAGCAAGTTAGTGCAAAATTAGAGACTTCCTGTACTAGCGCCGCCCTGAACAGCAAGATCTGGTGACAGTCTCCTTAATGGCATGGCCAGCTCATGTCCGTCTCAGAGAAATGGATATACCGTCTGATTTAAGCAGGCCTACAAAAGGAAACTTGTACCTGGCAGACGTGTACTCAACGAGAACATTTCTTTGACATGTTTCTTTGACACATTTCTTCTTTGGAGAAGATGTCCAAGACCAGGCTGAATCTTTAGGACTATGGGGCATAGCACAGAGGAAGCGGCCCCCGACAGCCAGACCTGGCCCTGCACTCATCTCTGGGCCTTGATGTTTCCACCAAACATGAACGATTCATATAGCACGTCACCTTCTGAGAAGGCCACTCAGTGGCTGATGGGTCAAGACACAAACAAGACTACTCCATAATTATGTCTGAACACAGACAAAAACAAGACCATTGCCCAAAACAGAAAAAGTGACCGAACATCACCATATCCTGACCAATGTGACTCACTGCTGCTTCTTTACCAGTTAGAGCTTTAACCCCATTCCATTCTTCCCCACCTTCAACACAGGAATTACTGAGACCCCATCCAAGAATGAACCCTCCTTCCTGACAGCATTCAATAAATACAGAGCAAAGCCTCACTTCCCTGAGTCCTTCCCCAAAACCACCCAAGGCAAGCCCTAATCCTCTTTCTGAGATGCTCCGTGGTTCTCCCTCACTGCCACAAGGAAATAAACCCCACTTTGACAACAGGCATGCTCGGGGTGGGGGGGGGGGTGACAGCGCAAAGCTTTAAAAAACAATACCCTGATCCTGAAAAAGGATTGTTTTTTTTAAATTTTTATGCCTTTCTATCTTTTCCAGATCTCCCACAATTAACGTGTATTACACTCATAATGGGAAAAACACAACTGTTATTTTTCAATGGGAGAAGGGGCTAATGATGAGTGGCAACCTGCTGTCCAGTGATCCGGAATAACAGAGGCAAGGGCCAACCCTCTCGACCTCCATCCACCCAAAAGAGCGGCCTGGAAATCAACCACTGGGGGGCTCCTGTTGGGGCCTGCAGAACGGCACAGGAAGAATGAACTCCTGGAAAGAAAAGTGTTTTCTCAAGAAAGTGTTCTTGCTTCATCAAGTGAATATATCCCAAGAAGGTATTCAAAAGCTCAAGCTTAACTCACCTGGGGTCTCTATGGCCTAACGCCACAAATAAAAGAGGCAGAGAGAAAGCAGTGACCCCTCCCTTCCAGCTTTCCTTTGAAATCAGTCCCCAGAAACCCTACACTAAAGGTTATCACCAACACTTCGCCCCAGAAATACTCTGTCCATGGGATGATAGCCTGGGAGAAGAAAGAGTTTCTCAAAACTTTGAAGACCTAGGGCACAGGAAGAGGGTGAAGGCCTACAGGTGTGGAGTTTTGGGGTTTTTCAGTTGGGGAAAACTGCTCCAAAATGGAAATCTTTAAAGCACCCTTTCAGATCTAAATTTACACAAAAATACGTGTTTTGGGAAATGGTCTAGCATTTTGTAAGGCACCTACGAAACAAAAAATCATAAAGTATACTTCAATGTACTTTTACTTTCCAATACCTTTTTAAAGATAATTTGCCTCCAGTAAAGTATATTTTAAGTGCGCAGTTTGAGGAGTTTTGGCCAGCATATGGATCTGTGCAGCCACCACTCTGATCAAAATCGAGAACATTTTCATGGTTCCAGAAAGCCCCTCCACGCCCCCCCCCCCCAAAGAAGATACCAGTTTTCATCTCTACCACCACATACAACATTTAAAATCCAAACAATGCTGGAACACAGCTACTGTTATTTCCAGCTAGTAGATTCGGATAGCATATCCCAGAGAAGTTCAGTCACTTCCCAAAGTGCACTGATACTGGAGGTGGGTCAGTGACAGAGCAAGGATAGGGGCAAGTCCTGTGTGGCTTTGAGCCCATGATTTTATCAACATTCATGCCTGAAATACATAGAACTGGAACATATACGTTGAGAAAGGAGTGCCCCACCCCCCCTTCTTTATCAAGTACTAAAAAAGCTTTGAAAAAAAGATGGGAGGCGGGCGCCTGGGTGGCTCAGTTGATTAAGCAACTGCCTTCGGCTCAGGTCATGATCCTGGAGTCCCGGGATCGAGTCCCGCATCGGGCTCCTTGCTTGGCAGGGAGTCTGTTTCTCCCTCTGACCCTCCCCCATCTCATGCTCTCTCTATCTCATTCTCTCAAATAAATAAATAGAATCTTAAAAAAAAAAAAAAAAAAAAAGATGGGAGGCAATGTGTGGCTAAGTGCGTGGGTTTGGAAGTCAGACCTGAATTTAAGCGCCCAGCCCTGCCATTGATTGACCAGTTGTGGGAGCCTGGGCGAGTCATCTGAGTCTTGTCCTGTCTATGAAACAGGGACTACAGCAGTGTCTCCCTCCCAGGACTGCTGTGAGGGATGCCACAGAGCACTCAGCTCGGCCGCCGGCTCAGAGCACACACCCCAACACAGAAGACTCACACTATGATTATTTGAGAATGCTCTCAAAGACTCAAATTATCTTCTCTCTGAAGACCATTTCCATCTCTACTGACATCCACCCGAATCACTAAGAGATAAAGGCAGAAACCATCCGGATGCATCTAGCTTGAGACTCCGGAATAGACAAAGCTCTGAACCTTTCCGGAGCCCACCCTTCCAAAGGTCAGTCACCTCAATACTGGGACTGGCCCTTGGATAAAAGGTTCTGATTGTTCATGTCCCTGAGCCTGCATGACACTGAGCTAAGGACACAAAGCAGCAGACAATAAGCCTCTCCCAGCATATCTCTCTACAGAAGACTCCCCAGCCATTGCTCCTGGGATCCTGCTTTTTCACTTGTTTCAAAGATTTGATTTCATCATTAATGAGGTTGGGGAGGTGGGACAAGAGACAGCAAAACTGGTTACAAGAAACAAAGACGGAATTGATACTTGAGGTATTGGTTACCAATTCTATTCAATCAGAAAAGTTTAATCCAGTTAGATCTCCCCAGAGTATCCTGTTGCAGATTCTAAACAGTGGCTCTCCACTTAAAAAAAAAATTACTGACATGAGGGTCCTATCCGTGTAAATTCTGATGTTAACTGGTCTGGGGGTATGGTCTGGGCAACAGAAGTTTTTTAAAACTCCCCTAGGTGATTCCAATGTGCAGCCGAGATTGCAACCCACTGCTCTAAACAGTTCTGTACACCTACTAACTTCATCATCTTGGAGAAGCTCCCCAACCTCTTGTTCTATTGGCCCAGTGAATTCCTGATCACACATAAAAATAAACCAAAGCATCATCAACAAAAGCCAGCCCCCATCTCACAGCTTCAGAGCCACAGACAGGAAGCAACTGTATACATACTTAAAAAATAAAAATCAGCCCAAGGAGGAAAAGTGTTGACTTGAAAAGAGGCTTGGGCAAGTACAATAGGAGAAAAAGGCACCAAATCTCTCACTGTTGGATGTTTTCTATACAGCTCTCTGTGGAACTGTCTCTCTCTTGTGTGTTGGGGGGAGATGTGCATGTGGAAGGTTCGATCAAAAGTCTGAGCAACCGGGCGCCTGGTGGCTCAGTCGTTAAGCATCTGCCTTCGGCTCAGGTCATGATCCCAGGGTCCTGGGATTGAGTCCCACATTGGGCTCCCTGCGGCGGGAAGCCCGCTTCTCCCTCTCCCACTCCCCCTGCTTGTGTTCCTGCTCTCGCTCGCTCTCTGTCAAATTAAAAAAAAAAAAAAAGTCTGAGCAACCTAGACTAGTCTCAGTTCCACCACTTCCTGTGTGAGGTTCAGACAAGCGTTTTAACTGAGTCTCAGTTTCCTACCTTGTAAAGTGAAGGCAAAGCCATAATCTTCATAATAAGCTTCAGGGAATGAATGTTAAAGTACTTGGCACCTGGCCCTTAAGGTCCCTCAAACTTAAAGACCAGAGGTCCCAGCCCAGGCTGTACTACAATCACCTGGGTGCACTTAAAAGCAGACGCCTGGGCTTCACCTCAGGCCAATTAATCAGAATGGGGGGGGGGGGTAGCTCAGCAGTATTTAAAAAGCTCTTCAGATGATCTACGGTGCAGCCCCAGCTAAGAGCCACAGAGCTAAGGTGTTTCTTTAACCAGCTTGATCTAAGAGTCACTACCTTTTGGCTAACTATAAAACTTGCCCAAACTAAGGGCATTTCTACAACTCAGGAAAGTCTGCTGCTCCATTTCAACCAAACCGCATTACATCATCCACATAACTGTAGTATTATTTTGCATCCAAAACTTACTTATAGGGCAGCTACTGCTATTTCCAAGTGTTCTGCTAAATTACTTTCTCTCCCTCTGGGTAACCTGCAAACTATTGGCCTCTTTCTCTCAGGGGTCCAGTGAAGATGTCATCATCAATCCCACTTTTTAGGGAAGAAAACTGAAGAATCAGAACTATAAGCGTCCTCTGACTCAGGCCCCTTTCATTACAAAACCCAAATCAAGAAATTATTAATCTCCCACAGGGCGTGTTAAAACAGATTGAGGAGCCCGACCCCCAGACTAATTCAGTAGTCAGTGGTAGGGCTTGAAAATTTGGCCATTTCTAACAAGTTCCCAGGTGATGCTGCTGCCACTGCTGGTCTGGGGACCAGTTTGAGAACCACACTGGTTTAATGCCTCCTTCCCCTCAGGTGGTCCTGATTTTGCATAAAATGGAGCAAAGTCAGATACAGGATGGCTAAATTTTCTTCAGCAGGGTCCTTGAAACTCATCTTCTCTAAAGACTGCATTTTCCAGGAAAGACACAGGCAAAGAAGAAGTAAAAGAGCAAGGCTGAACTCTGGTCATTCCCACCCGGGGCCAAAGAGCCATTTAAGGTATAGACCCTTAAAGGATCACAAGCAAACAGAACCATTCCCACAGCTGTGTGACAGCATGTGACCCATTCCCAGCTCCTTAGGTGTGGCCCTTCGGGCTCCAACGGAAGTGACTAGATAGGTACCAAAGCGCCAGTTAAGGGCGCTGGACTCCGTGGGGTGAAGGTACCCTGACCTCAGGCCCCCGGCATCCCTCTAGGCACCGATGCACGTCTGCCCTCCAGCTGCCTCTATTTCTCCCCCCGCCCCCTCCACTCGCCCTTGTGTTTAGAAGCACCTGGAAGTCCCTTCTCCACCTCCCCGAAACCCAGAGACTGCAGTCACAACTTCCAAAAACCCCCAAACGCTCCGCCCCAAGGAATCCCACGTCGCTCTTTCATAACCTAACCGTTTTCTTTCGCAACACCCTCCCACCTTCACTTTCCACCCCAATGTCCATCTTCGACGACCCCTCTTTGTTCTCTTCATAATCACCAATCCCATTTCCAATGAGCACTCAAGACTCAGAGACACCCCCCCCAACTCACCCACACACAAATCTATTCCCCCAAGCCCAAATGCTCTTTCCGGATCCTGAACAGCCAAGGACCCCCCGTTCCAATTATCCACCGAAGCCCTTCCCCCACCCCCGGCCTCGCCCCCCTCCAATCCCCCAACCGCCTCTCCCCTTTTCGCGACAGTCCCTCATCGCAACACCCCCCCTCAGCCCCTTCTCTCTCTACTCTGCCTCTGCCGGGCTCTCCCCGCCGCCCAGAGGCCCCAGTCGGTGGGCAACGCCCTCCCTACCATGAAAAGTCGGAGGACGCCAGAGTCTCCAAACCCGGACTGAGAGAGGCAGGAAACACCCAGCTCGCGCGAGCCGGGGGCAGAGGCGGGGCCGGGGCGGGAACTTCCGCTGCCGCAGCCCGCTTCCGCCCCTCAGAGGGTGCTGTCTTAAAGGGTCCGTCGTAAGTCTACACATTGGCTGCGTTCCCTCCAGGCTCCCCGGCTGGAGGGGGTTGCATCTTCTCTTGGCTGGATCGGGCACTAACCCGCTCTTGAATGGCCCCCTTTTTTTTCACCTTCCAAAGAGGAGGGAAAGATGCAGGGAGGTCGTCCTTCCCGGGTACAGAAGCTCTTCGGAACTGTCGTTCACCGGAACTGGATAGTTGCTTCCCAGCGGAGCTTTGAGAGCGGACACCCCGGGGCAAGATGGCGGTCGGGCCTCGGCCGCTGCCCCGGGTCTGGCAAAGCTCGAAGGTATTGAGCTGAGGCGGCCTCGACCCCGAGCGCGGGGGCCTCGAGCGGATAACGGTCTACGGCCTGTGGGTAGCGAGTGGGAACAGGGTTGGGGGTTCTCCGGTGGTGGTGGGGACTTTGAGGGAGGTGGCCCTTTGGCCGGGTCCCTGCCTCCCCAAGTCGGAGGGCAGGTGTTGGGGACTGGCTTTCGTGTTCCAGGGGGGAATCTCGTCGTAGCCGTTTCCACCCTTTTTCATCTCTGGGACGATAGGCTATTTATAGACAGACTAATGCTGGGTGAAAAAGATTTGTTATTATGTTGATGCCGAGGGAAGATGCTGGGCTCAGGAGTCACCCAAACCGGAGTTCGAGTCCTATTCACTCGCTCTGTGACCTTGGGTGAGTTTCCTCACCTCTCCGAGCCTCGGTTTCTTGCTCTGTAAAATGGAGTAATTAGCTCGTTTCACAGAGGAGGTTGTGTAATAACAAGTTTTAGTATCTGACACTCAGCTCTCTCAGTAGAGACAGCTGGTGTTAATGATTTCAATAAGAAAAACTTGGTGTAAATGGACGCAAACTTAGCCCTAGCGGCAGCCTTGCCTACTCAGCTTTTCTTTGCTGTCCTGTGAGTGACAGAGTCCCTTGGTCTTGTCTGTTTCACTTAACTAATAGCTTTGGCGTTAGAGGTGGCTTCGAATTCAGGAGTCTAGTGACCTCTCACAAGTCATGTCCCCCCCCCCTTTTTTTTTAAAGATTTTATTTATTTATTTGACAGAGAGACAGCGAGAGAGGGAACACAAGCAGGGGGAGTGGGAGAAGGAGAAGCAGGCTTCCCGCAGAGCAGGGAGCCCGATGCGGGGCTCGATCCCAGGACCTGGAATCATGACCTGAGCCGAAGGCAGACGCTTAAGGACTGAGCCACCCAGGCGCCCAAGTCATGTCCCATTTACATTTCATTTTCTCTGTGTGAAGGTGGGATTGATAATTACACGTACCTGGATAGGCTGTAGCCTTCAATAAATGATAGCTGTTGTTCTTAATAGTCTAAGTCCTGTTGCCTATTCTTTAAAAATTGGACCCCTGAGACCTTCAAGGGCTGTTGAAAGACAAAATTAGTTAAATATCTGTGCAGTGTCTGATACATGAACCCCCCTAACAAATGGTGGTTGTCACTAAACTTGGCTGCCCAGCTCTTCCACCATAGCGGGGAAATCCTCTTGGGCTCAGACAGCAGTTGATATTTATGATGCTTCACCTTTGGATGATACTCTCTGGACTCTTTGATAATTCTCCATGAAGCTGACCTCATCCAGGGAAGACTGATTTTGAGCAGATACCATGGGAATACAGAAGTAGAAAAGTGTCTGAGTCCTGTCTCTTAGTATTAAAATCTTGGCTCTGCCCCTTAATAATGGTCTAACATGGACTATGGGACATAACTAAATGATCTCACATGGTTGCTGGTCTTACTATGTAGAAGGGACGTGACGCATAATGGATATTTAATCAACTGTTTTCCTTTTTGCTTTTTAAATAATCTCGGTTATCACCAACCTCTTGTGTTTCTAATTTTTCCACATATATCGTTTCCCTAACTGGATGGTAAGCTTTTTGTTGTTTGTTGTTGTTTGTTTGTTTTTTAAGCCTAGATGATAACAGTAAAGCTCAGTTACCTGCTATCTGCTTTCAGATACTCCTTGTTAAAAATTTCCCACTTAATCCTGTCAGAGTGTCATGTTGACTAGGTCACAATAGAAGTGTAAATGTTTCAACTAATTCTTTTAGCACCCCTAGGAGGTAGGTACTATTATCCTCAACTTACAGATAAAGAAACTAAGGCCTAAAGCGGATAAGCAATTTGGCCAAATGAGGTAGAATCAGAACTAAAAAGAACCAAGGGTACTTTGATCCAGGGTTTTTTCTACTACATACAGCCTTTTCTTTGATTATGTCAGTTTGTGTAATCTTTCATTACAGTAACTTTGAATATATAAAGACTTCATAATGAGCTTTATTTCTTTGATAACTAGTAGATTCTAGGCACATAGAAGAAGTGAATAAGAAGGAATTAGAAAAACTGCAAAGTACAGACTATGGTGTAAACAGAAACATATCGTATTGCTGAGGGGATGGAAATTTCAAGGAAGAGCTGTTCTGCAAGGCCCCCTGGGAGAAGTAAAAGTTTTGAGGTAGTCTTACAGCTACCTTGTCACAGTTTGCCTATGCGTCCTCCGGTTTTCCCATTGAGAAGAGGCTCACTCTCCTCCTCACACCTTGTGCGCACCACCCCCCGTGAGGGACTGTCTACATGTTAAAGAATGATCAGACCACTGTACTGATGGCTTGGGCCCTTTCTTTGGCAGCTCTCAGGAGCTTGAAGCTGTTACTCAATCTAAACAGGGTCCTAGCCCAAGTGACAGGACTGGTGAATCTTAGTGCACCCAGGGATAGGACAAAATTTAATGGGTGAAGAATGTACTGGTCCCAGCACTATTTCCTACCCAAAGAACCTGTGTGACTATGCAGATGAGAGCCTCTACTGAAGTTTTTTTTTTTTTTAAAGATTTTATTTGAGGGGCGTCTGGGTGGCTCAGATGGTTAAGCATCTGCCTTCGGCTCCGGTCATGATCCCAGGGTCCTGGGATCGAGCCCCATGTCCAGCTCCTGGCTCAGCGGGGAGCCTGCTTCTCCCTCTGCCTCTCCTCCTGCTCGTGCTCTCTCTCTCTCTCCGTGTTTGAATGAATAAATAAAATCTTAAAAAAAAAAAAAAAAGATTTTATTTGAGAGAGGGAGCACAAGCAGGGGGAGGGGCAGAGGGAGAAGCAGACTCCCCACTGAGCAGGGAGCCCCGACTCAGTTGCAAGGCCAGATCCCAGACCCCCGGGATCATGACCTGAGCCAAAGGCAGACACTCAACCAACTGAACCACCCAGGCGCCCCTACCAAAGAAGTTAAAAAAACAAAACAAACCCCAAAATTCATGTCTGTAAAAATAATGCATTGATTACTTATTGGCTGTGCACTCTGTCAGCCACCTTGATAGGTATTTGACATACACCATCTCATTTGGTCCCCCTTTGCCTCTGCCAATTAAGAGATGAAGGCAGAAAGCCTCTGAGGCATTTCTCTGCAGTCCCTGGCAGAGCTGGGGACTGGCTCCAGCTCTGTGTGACTCCAAAGCATGTGTGCTTCTCAGTGCCATGCTGCCTCACCATGTGCTTTCTGCAGAAATTTTAGAAAACAGGCTAGTTAAGGAAACAGAACTTCCTACCTCAAACAACCGCCCTCAACATGTTGGTGTATTTTTCCCAGCTTTGTGCCTCTGTGTGCACATGCATTTTTCTTTTTCATTGTGTAATTGGGATCATATTGGTTCACAGCCAGCTTTTTTTTCATTTCTCCGGCGTAAACATTTTTCATATTGTTAAAAAATGTCAAACATAATTTTCAGTGGCTTTTTAACATTCCGTCCCCTCTGTTCTTACTATCATAAAGCAAGTACAGCTTTAATTCAGCTTCTCTGGATTGTTTTCAGTCTGTTCCCTTTAAACTGAAGGCCTGGGGAGATACGGTGTAACATTTAGATCAGACGTTAACTAAAAAGGACACTAGTGTTGTTTTAAGCCAGAAGCATTTTTTATTATTTTTATTCAGTGAGAAAGATCTAGGATGCCCTACCTATAAAACTTAACCCTGGGGCGCCTGGGTGGCTCAGATGGTTAAGCGTCTGCGTTTGGCTCAGGTCATGATCCCAGGGTCCTGGGATCGAGTCCCGCATCGGGCTCTCTGCTCCTTGGGAGCCTGGTTCTCCCTCTGCCTCTCTCTCTCTCTCTCTCATGAATAAATAAATAAAATCTTAAAAAAAAAAAAAAACTTAACCCTGAATCTGGACTTTTTTTTTCTTCCTTCTGCTTTTGCCAGAAAAGACACGCTCCTCTGAAGCAAGAAGCTGCCCTCAGCTGTGAGTCCTCGACAACATCACTAATGATTACCTGGCGTTTCTGTGTCACAGGCAGGTCCTCAGGTGAGCTCTCCAGACTTGCTTGGGCAGAGAGAGCAGGTGATTGAGAAGACTGTTCTCTTTTCCTCCCCTGCCTTCTTACCCTCCCTTCTGTGATCAGGTGGGCTTTGTTCATTTGATGAGAGACCCACGTGTTGGGAAAGACTTGTTATTTAACAGATGTGAATCCCTGTTGAAAAGGGATCACAGAGGCCCCTCGGTAGGTTGACATGGGGGGAGCCCTGAATGAGCTTTTTATTCTTAATGGTGTTTTCACATGGGCACTGCTTTGAGGGAGGTAACATAGTAAAGAGATTGTTTTCCTGAAGTCGGGATTTCTGAGTAATCGATTTCAGTCATTTTGTCAGCTGGGCTGATTATATATTTGGGACAGAATGACAGTTTTCAAGCATCCAAAGAAATCATCTCAGTGTGGGAGGCTCCCTGGGCCAGTGTTGGGTGCGCTAGGCTGATAGCCAAAGCCACCCCTTTGAGAAAAGACAGTTACTGGTGATTTAGATAAAAATGTAATGGATAATTGAGAGGCTCTGTCCAAAACATGCCAGTCAGTGGATGGCAGAGTTCTGCTCCAGAGTCTTCCTCGGCCGTTGGCAAGATGGGATCAGTCAGGACAGCAGAGTAAGTTCTACAGAAAACCAAACATATTCAATTTAACAGATTGTCTTGCATTCTGGAATCACATTTGGCTTTTTTAGCATGAAAATGTCCCTTTTTCCAAAAAAATTAAGGGTTTCTTTTGTGGTAGGCACAAGATAAGTGCCAGTAAATATTTGTTGCATGAATGGCTGAATGAAATAATGACAGTAAATGATTGTTTTTATTTTTTTCCTCCAAGTCTTGACTTGGCAAAATAAATTTGACTGCTCAGTGTTAGACTGTTCCAGAAAATTCGGTTATCTAGGAACCTTTGACCTGGAGGATGCCTGGTTTGCATTACAGCTTTATGGATGGAATCAATTCATACTTTGTTCATCTGTTAAACGATTACGGAGCCCATACCCTATGGCAGATGCTGTGCTCTTTCTCTTAAGAAGATGTAATTATTTAATACAGGAAAAAGCATCGCTGGTCTAGATGAGTCAAGTGAAAGGAGCCGATAGGAAGTTGAGACTTGTGCCAGGAGAGCTATTAGCCCTTTTGGAGGGCGCAGAAGGGTCCCTACTAGCTCTTTGCTGCCCAAGTGCCTGCCTGCCCTTGGCTCCTGAGCCCCTTCCTGTGTGTTTTTTTTCCTGGAATGACCTATAGAGGCTGCTCACCATTTTCCCTGCAGGGTTCGTGCAAGTTTGCAAACATGTTCACCGTTTCTCAGACCTCGAGAGCATGGTTCATCGATAGGGCCCGTCAGGCTCGAGAGGAAAGGCTCGTGCAGAAGGAGCGGGAGCGGGCAGCCGTTGAGATTCAGGCCCATGTTCGGAGTTTCCTGTGTCGGAGTCGGCTGCAGAGAGAAATCAGGTGGGTGCCAGGGACTCAGCACATTCTCCCTTGCTCCCAATTAATAGCAAGAAAAGGTGGTGTTTTCTCCTATAGTTCTTGAAAAGCCTTCCAGCTGCTGTGAGCTAATTTAAAATGTCCTTCCTTTTCTTTTCTTATCCTTTCCTCCCTCCCCAGGAGAGAGATCGATGAGTTTTTTAAAGTAGATGATGCTGAGTCCAGTAAAAGAAGCGCACTTTGTATTTTTAAGATTGCCAGGAAACTGCTGTTCCTGTTCAGAATTAAAGAGGATAATGAGGTAAAACAATAGCGAACACTCTGCTTCCCCATCGGCCAGGTCTTTTTAAAGTATTTTATAAATATGAATTCATTTAGGCCTTACAGCAAGTCTGCGAGATAGACTCTGTGACTGCCACATCCTGCCCTTTCTGTTTCTTTGGGACGTGTTTTGTAGGCATTGTGCCCAGTGCTGCTGAGAATCATCACGGCATTAGGTGAATGAGTAAAAGAAGCCATTTACAGGACAAAACATAAGAGAAATCCTAATGAGCAGTAACCCCTCGGGAGGTGGTGGGGATGGGAGATGGTGAGGACATCAGAGGGAGTGATGGTGTCTGTGGCATGCCCAAGAGTGGGCAGCCACTCTTGTGTTCTAGCCAGTGGTGGGCTGCTACTCTGATTTGGAAAGGAGGTGCTGGAAGTCCTGTGCTCATTTGTAAAAATTGGTAGCTAATTTGAAATTTCTCTCAAATCCTATAAACCACAAACAAAATGTGCTGGTTGCACCTTTGGGATTGGAACGATCAGCCTAGAGCAGCGAGTTGTCTGTAATAGGACTCCCGAGACCATTGAGGAGTGCCTCTGTGCTCCCAGGGATTAGACATTCATTACTGCTAAGTGTCCCATTGTGCCAGACCCTCCTCGAGGCGCTGGGGCCCTGGAAGGAAACAAGATGCGCAAGGTCTCTAGCCCCATGGAGCCTGTAGCCCAGAGAGAGGCAGAATTATCCTGGTGATGGACACACAGACACACAGATGAGGACAGGCAGGTGCAGTGAGGTGACCCCTGTTGATGAGGAAACTATAGCTCCGGGTAATGAGGTGGCTGCCCAGGGCCATGGCACTTTTGAGGGTGGATCCAGGGTTGGGATAGACAGTGTAACTTAGTTTCCACTTTCCTTCCTTTTGCATTTCAAGAGAAAAATGATGTGACAGTTTGTGAGGCAAAAGTCCGTGTCCATGGTGCTTACAGAATGGCCCCTGGGAGAGCACGATTCAGGGGACAGCTTCTAGTTTGCAGGAGTGCAGGCCCAGATTGCCAGATTGATTTCGTTTTTCCAAAGGAGCCCCAGTCCGAAACGCAGGTGTGGGTATCATCCAGCTCGTGGGCCACCAGTTTGAGAGCCTTTCATGAGCCTTTCTGATCCTCGGTTTCCATATCTATGAGAGGGAATTAAATATGATCAGATATGTGAGTCATCTGGCTCCATGCAAGTGCCTGCATGTGCCAGGTGCCCACGGGACACTTGCTTCTTTCCCATTTCACCGTTGGTTGTGGGAATTTATAACCCCCACTCTGCCTCTTTGCAGAGATTTGAGAAGTTGTGTCGCTGCATCCTGAGCAGCATGGATGCTGAGAATGAACCCAAGGTAAGCGGGATGGGGACTGGGCAGCCTCCCGGAAGCTTTCAGTCCGGTCTCTTGGCTCTGAAAGTTCCTGCTGAATGTTAGGATTTTGTTAGGTATGACTTTGCATAGGTACACACAGCCCTGCGTGTAAGGAATGGATCGAAAACGTTAACAAAGTGCAACTGATTTTTTTAGTCTCTTCATTGTCCAAGAGCTATGGTCTGCTCTTACCTCTTACTCAGGATGCTAAATTCCCTTACTAGGCTATTTCATCTCTGGGTTTAGCATTAAAATAAATACTGCTTGCTGCTTACTCACCCATTCATCTCCACTGCCTTCTCTGGCACTGGACCTAACAAATTGGTCCCATTCCAGTAGCTACAATGTATGTAATTTGGTCTCCGTACCTGCCCATTATGTTTCTCTTTCTCTTGCTTGTAGGTGTGGTATGTGTCCCTGGCTCTTTCCAAGGATCTCACCCTCCTGTGGATTAAACAGATCAAACACATTCTTTGGTATTGCTGTGAGTTTCTTGAGCAGCTCAAGGTAAAAACAAAACAAGACACCTATAAATATATTCTTCTCATTGGAGGCCTTTAGCATTATTTTGAGAGTCCTCGTGATTCATTCATAGGTTATTCCTTTGGAAGTTTGTCAGAATCTAGTAAGAAAGGGCGCCTGGGTGGCTCAGTTGGTTAAGCGACTGCTCAGGTCATGATCCCAGGGTCCTGAGATCAAGTCCCACATCGGGCTCCCGGCTCAGCGGGGAGCCTGCTTCTCCCTCTGACCCTCTCCTCTCTCATGCTGTTTCTCGCTCGCTCGCTCTCAAATAAATAAATAAATAAAATCTTTAAAAAAAAAAAATCTAGTAAGAAATTATTAGAGCCCTTGTTCTGAGAGAGAGCGAGTTAGATACCGTTATCATAATAAGCCCTTCTTTCCTGTGCAGTATTTTGAACATTGGGAACCTGTTGGCTTTCTTTCCATTCTTTTGATACAACGGATAATTTATTGTTTATGTTACTGTACTAGTCAGGCCTCTTGTTACAAGTGCAGATACCAAACATGAGTGCAGCTAGTGATACATACAAGCTAAGCAAGAAAGAGAATATCTTTTAAGAATGTTCTCTGTAACATGGCAGCCAGGGATGACCAGAACCAGGAGCTTCTAGGATTCTCCTTCTTGTCCCTTTCATCCCTGCTCCCTTTTGGAATCACGGTAGCCAGCAGTTCTGGCCTCAAATCCTTACCCTATCTTGACCAAAGAGAAAAGGGAGGCCTCCCCACTGGTTTAGAAATCTGGGAGGACTCAAAGGTGCAGTGGGATCCTGGTCTCAACCTTGAGCTGGTCACAGTGACAAGAGGGATGGGGTACTGCCACTGGCCCTTCCTGGTCCTGTACTCACATTTGTGTTATGAGAAGGTGGGCAGAGGTGTGAGTCGTTGCAAATGGCAGACATTTTCACTTGGCACGATGCCGGGAGAGGTTTGGCAATGACTCAGGTAGTAGTGGAGTGATGGAGCAGATGTCCCCAGAGCCTCCAGTGATCCATTAGTAGCCATCTCCCTCAAGGCACTTGTGAATGACTCACTTGGCCTTGACCTGGCAACAAGCATGAATTATGATTATAATAATAGCCAGTATTCCATAGAGTTATCTCCGTGCCGGGCACTGTTCTTAGTGCTTTATATACATTAATCCATATATTTCTAACAACAAGCCTATGGAGAAAGCAATGATCCTACCCCTAGTCAACAGCTGAGGAAACGGGTACAGAGAGGGTAAGTGACTTGGCCTAAATCACACAGCTAGGCAGTGGTAAAGCTAGCCATCTGAGCCTAGAGTACCTGTAATGTTCAATTGGATTTCTACACTGCTGCTTTACTGAACATACATGCATGCACGCATACGTACGTACTCACAGCAAGCCAGCTCCAGTCAGCTTGTTTTCCAAGAATTCTCAATTCCCAAGAGCATTTCAGATTCCATGCTTGAGCACTTCTGTCATTTAACTCCCAAAGTGGTCGTTGCCCAAGAGAAAAAGAATAAACTCGGACAGTCCTGACTCACTTTTCAGAGGCCGAGTGCATCCAGGTAGGTTGTAAGTGGATGCTCGGCTGTCAGAGACTGGAGGGCATATGTCTTAATCTCAGTCTCTCTATTGTTTCCAGCCTGAAATTTTACAGGACTCCAGACTCATCACGCTGTACCTCACAGTGCTTGTCACCTTCACAGACACTTCAACGTGGAAAATTCTCCGTGGAAAAGGTCTGTGGGGCTTGCTTCAAAACCCTTCCCAGGTGGCATTTGCATAGTGAGCTTGGGGACCTTTCCACCTTTTTGAGAAGCTTGTTCACTGCCGTAAGCCTCAGGGAAAGACCGAAAACTGTACAGATGAAGATGCCCTTGGCGCTGCCATCAGATGCATCTGCAGTATCCAGGATGTATGTTCAGTGTCGTGTCACGATTTCTCCTTTCTTTGCATTTATGGGTAAAGGCTTGGCCCTTCTGACCTCATTTTTTTAAAACCCCCAGCACCTCAGCCTCAAAGCAATAATATTTGCTCAAGCCTGTCATTCGTGTCAGAATCATTGAGCAGCAAATAATTCTATTTTGCCCATAGAATTTGTGTTGTGAAGCTGCCTCCTTTTCCCCGGATAGTGCACTGAGCCTTACGCGTTTCATACATTCGCTTCATCCATCCGTTCGGCAAATAGCCTTCTCCGTGCCAGATACCGCGCAGGCACTGCAGAGACAGAGAGGCCACTGCCCTCGGAGGGCTTTAGGTGCCCAACGCCTGCTGTGTGCCTGCCCTTCCTCAGAGCACTAGGGAGTCTGGTGAGGGAGACAGACTCCAAAGGGAAGTCACAGATCTGTGACTGTATATGAACATAGGCAGGCTATACACGTAAACACATAACATGTCCTGACAGCAGTGTGGCCAGTGCTTGGAAGGAAGGGTACAGGAGGCGAGAGCATTCAGCGGATGGGGGAGGACCTGCCTCGCTGTGTCTGGCGCTCGGGCTCTCCTGCAGGAGCGATGTCTGAGCTAAGAGCCGGAGGGAGAGTAGGCGTTCACGGGGCCAAGAGGAGGGACAACACTGAGAGCAGAGGCAACTGTATGTGCAGAGGCTCCCGGCCAAGAAGGGGTGATTTTAAGGCAGGGGCATTGGGGGGTGGTTTAAAACTGGGTGAGTTCTGGCCTTGAGTTCCAAGGAGCTCATATCCCAGTGTGCTAGGAGGCAGCCACAGAGAGCAGAAAGTGCCAGACCCTCGGAATCAGGAGAGGTGCTACAGGCGCTCAGAGGCTGGGGACGTTACTTCTGGCCAGGGAAGTGACAGGACTCATCACCTAAGAGGGGACACTTGAGCTGGACCTTCTGGGAGAGAGAATGTTGGAGATTGGCCTCTCCCTGTACTCTGGTACCGAACCAAAGCGGGGAGAGTAGGAAAGCAAGCCAGAGAAAATCTACTTTCTTTATGGCCTCGGGCCTGGGCCGTGATATTCTGTACCACATATAAAAGGTTCACAGTAAGGCCAGAGCCTTTTTTCTCAGACTTCTTTCTTCATTTAGGGGAGAGTCTTCGACCAGCCATGAACCACATTTGTGCAAACATCATGGGACATCTCAACCAGCGTGGATTTTATTCTGTGCTGCAGGTTTGTGACCCCCATCCCCTATCATGGGACCTCGTTCTTCCTTACCTAAACTTGGATTTTTACAGCTGATTTCGGCCTATCTGGTGCCCTCCCCACAGAAACCTTTTCACGGGAGTTTAAGGCCTGGCATCCTGTCTCTTCCCCTACCTTGAGTCCCTTGTGGTTTGTGTCAAGGGAGGACAGTGGCCCTGGGATCCCTTTATCGTGCTCCATCTTTGGCTCCAGGAATAACCCAGCCACTTGACATTTAAAGTTGGGAAGGAGGCCTCAGGGCTTGGTTCCCTCAGGTTCCTTCTTGGGTGGTGTCTGGAATTACCTTTCTTGCTGTGTCCTCAAACACCTTCTGTCCACACTGCCCCTGACTGCCATCTCACACCCCCAGGGAATTGTCAGAACTCTAACCGCTGTTTAAAAGCACTTTGGAAATTTCGAGTTTAAGAAGTTGCATTGATTTAGCCCTGCCTTCTGCCTGGTACTGAGATGGGCTCCTTCCTGATCGGGTTGCCTTTTCTCCTCAAACAAACCCTGTGAGGTGGCATGCTGGCCAGAGGTCGTGTCGTCAGCCGTTCATCTCTGTGAGGAAGCTTTTGGATACCAGAATGTAGGAAGAACACACAGGCGAGATTTAAGTCTGGTGTTCTTTTCACTGGCCATTAACTTTTTTAGCTCTTTATTATTTCAAAATTTTAAATACGATATCAAGAGAGGTGTATGAAGGCGATAACCCTAACCCCTAACCCTAACCCTAACCCTCACTTTGCTCTCCCTTCACTTTCAGAAAACATTCCAGTAGAGTTTTTTATCTGAAGCCCTCATTTTACTTCTGTGCTGCTTTTTTACGTACAAGTGAATATATAGTTGGCATTGTCCCCTGACCAGTTAAAATGTTCTTTTTCAGATATTATTAACCCGTGGCCTGGCGAGACCCCGGCCTTGTCTGTCCAAAGGCACTTTAACTGCAACCTTTTCTCTAGCGCTGCGGTAAGTGGTAAACTCCATCTGAGGGGTTGGCGTACTTCGGGAGGCTTCCTCCCCTCGCTTTCCTTTTCTCCTGTTCCTTATGTTCGGTGTGGGCTGCCCACTTTGTCCGAATTCACAGGAAGTGTCTTTCTTCCGATTGTGACGCATCTGTGGCAGCTCTTCTGTCTGTGTCCCTGAATTTTTTGCAGCATGAGTTGAAGGAAGTTTTTCAAAGTGAATTGCTTTTCATTGTGCCAAGGGCCCGAGACACAAGCATTTTTCCTTTTGAGCTTTTAATCGATATAGAGAACCCGAGAGCTGGAGGAGGCTCAGCAAAGGGCCAAGCAGAGGGTTAAGGGAGTAGTGTTGTGAACACGGGTTTAAAATGTTCGAATCTGGAGGCCCAGAGAGGATGTGCTGTTTGTCTTC
Source organism: Mirounga leonina (assembly GCF_011800145.1). Lineage (NCBI taxonomy): Eukaryota > Metazoa > Chordata > Mammalia > Carnivora > Phocidae > Mirounga > Mirounga leonina. The sequence continues at coordinate 17,173,764 of NW_023270436.1, read as the reverse complement.
ACTTAGTTAGGAGATACAAAATACATACGAAGCTAAATAGTTCCATGTAGAAATTATGCCTGCAATTCAGAGAATCGCCGTGTACACAAAGCTGTGTCTTTGTGTCTGGAACATTCTTAAACTGTTGAAAGGAGCACTGACTTGGGGGAAGATGTTAATAAGGTAACCTGCTGATCTTAATCCCTAAGATAATAACAACTTAGGGCAGAGGGAGTGTTGGGGTCAAATTAGCTTGGTAGAGCTCCCTGCTCTGTCCCCTTTGCTAATCCACAGTGGTGGAGCATGTCTATTAATGTCCCATGGAGTCCTTTTCTATGGAATACTATTTTGGAAAATGATGTTCTAGAATATCAGTTGGCAAACGTTTTCGGTAAGGGGCCAGCTAATACGTATTTTCGGTTCTGTGGGCCACACACTGTCACAACTGCCCTGCTCTTGCAGCACAAAGCAGCTGTAGACCATACATACACAAGCAAGAAGGGCTGTGTTTCAATATAACTGTATTTAGAAAAATAGGCAGTGGGCAGAATTGGGTCTTTGAGCCATATTTTGCCACTCCTGGTCTAGACTGTGCTGTCCACTAACCACTGAACCCTGTGGGGCTGTTTAAATAGAAATACATTACAACGAAGAATTCAGTTCCTCATTTAGGCACGTTTCAAGTGCTTCCGGGCCACATGGGACTGAGCAGTGATGACCTTCCTGGACCGCACAAATAAAGGAACATTCCCATCATCACAGAAAGTTCTATGGGACAAGGCTGGTCTAGAGCAGCCCTGCCAGTAGAAATATAATGAGAACTGCATTTAAAAAGTCCAAAGAAAGGGGAAATTAAGTTTAATAATCTATTTTGTTTAAACCAGTGTATCTGAAGTATAATCATTTCTACATGAAGTCAGTATTTTTAAATAATTTATTTTATTTAAAAGTAATAATTTTTTTCTTTTCATACGGAGTCTTCAAAACCTGGGGTGGATTTTATACTTAAAGCCTGTCTGCTGCTGAACTCACCACATTGTAAGTGCCCAGGAGCCACACGTGGTCAGCGGCTACTGCTCGTTTCTAGAGGCGAGATCCTTAAGACCGAAGAGCAGGTGTCAACCAGTGATGCTATAATTAGTTCCAGAGCTAGACAGATTATCCAGTAAACAATTAGACCTTCCTTGCAGACCTTGAGAGGAGTTGTATTTAATGAGTCGTAGGATGTAGGTACAAACAGGTTTTCCAGTGGGAGGTTTCCTTCAACTTCTTTTCCTGAGTCACCTTCTGGGGCGGCTCATTCCGGCATCACCCACCCTCTCCTCTGCCAGGGGCAGCGAAGGGTTGACACACGGATGCCTGAGCTCCAGGCACAGCAGCAGCTCTGCCACCTCCTAGGTCTCCCTGAGAACACAAATCTTCCTTCTGTTCCGGCGTCCCTCCCCTGCCTCGAGAGGGTTGTCATTCATGGTGTGATTCACCAAGAGGGTCACGTCCACCCATTCCAGCACGTTTCTTCTCCCTTAAGAATACGGTAGCATCCATCATTTTAGGTTTTTTCACTCTGTACGTTAGAGTCCTTTGGCTCACTTGTGAAGGCCGGGCTGCTTTAAAGCCTTTTTCTTAAACAGTGCACTTTCTCCCCCTCGGAATATCTGTATGTAATTGAAAATGGCCGGGACCTTTTAAAACAAGATACCTAGTGGTTTTGTCATACTGGAATAAACTGTTGAAAGTCTATAAAATTATAAATGATATGTTTAGACATGATCACCAAATCTTACGATACAAATAGCTAACATTCATGGGCCACACAATTGTTTTAAGACTTCTACTCACATATATGACTCCTTACCACGTTCTCTTATCTTGGTTTTATAGATGAGGAAGCTAAGGCCCAGAGAGGTTAAGCCACGTGCCCCCGGTCACACAGCAGGGAGCGGCAGGGCCAGGAATTAAACCCAGGCTGTCTGACTCCAGAGCCCATGCTCTTTTTTACACTTGCCTACCTGCCTCCCGTATTGGACACATTTTTGTATTCTAGGTACAATATATATAGAATTCGTGCATGTGGGAACTTTCTCAAATTCTCCCTGTTCCATTTCTTACCCAGGCCCCAGGTTTGCCCAGGCTCAGTTTCTGTTTTTCCCGTGTGCCTGTCCCGCTCCCTGGTTGCAGCATGAGCTCTCTGTTGGCGGGTACTGTGCAGTGAACCTCTCTTTTCCCCTGCTCGCCTGCCGTGCCTAACCCTGAGACCCGCACATAAGGCGCACCCTGTCCAGTGTGCCACTGACAGGATACTGGAAGGATTTGTCACCCTAGGGGGCTTAGGTGCAACAACCACAAGGCTAGAGGAAATTTTTGATGACCTCATGCTGGGGGTATAGATAACAGGGCATTGAGGGAAATGGAGTGTCTGGTGTATATGTGTGGTCTTTTGAAACTGGCCTCCCTCAGGGCAACCCTGCCTCCTAGCAGTCCTGCAGTGCCTTACTCCTGGTCAGCCAGGCGGATTTACTCCGGGATATGACTCAGGGTGGGATCCTGCCCTTGGCGTCCCCTTGGAAGCGGGAAGTGATGAGTTAAAGTTTTGGTGACATTCTCTTGTGGTTTGCTTTTCCTCTGTCTAGGTAATTGCTTAGTCCTGATCCACACCTCTTTCTAACATACAGAAAGTAACTTAATTCTCTTTTTAGAGAATTCGCTTTTGTCCAACTCAGCTCAGTGAGTCTAGCTTGACTGGTCAGCCTCCTATAGACAGGTGGTTGATGTAGACACTGGTGTTTTGAGCACTTCAGCCATATGCAGTTTTCTGGTCCCAAAAATGGTACCTTTGAAAGTGGACGTTTATAATACAAATTCTGATAGTCTAAATACTGGTAACATACTTGCTTGTTGCCACTGGAGCACGTTAGCTAGAAGAGATCAATTTCCTCCTGTAAGTTCTTTTTTTTGTTTTGTTTTTTCTTGCATGACCTCTGGTGTTTTTTTAAAATAACTTTATTGAATTCACATATCCTACCTCTCACTCCTTTGGAATACACAGTTCACTGATTTTTAGTACATTCACAGAGTTGTGCAGTCATCACCACTGTCTAATTCCCGAAATAAACCCCATACCCATCACCAGTCACATCCCTTCCACCCCCACCCCCTCCCCCCTTCCATGCCCCCAGCAACAACTAATCTACTTTCTCTCCCTTGGGATTTGCCTGTTCTGGACATTTCACATAAATGGAATCCTACAACGTGTGGTCTTCCGTGCCTGGCTTCCTTCACTTTCATCCATGTTGTAGAATGTATCCGTTCTTCGTTCTTTTTTATGGCTGAGTAATATTCCGTGGTATGGCTATGCCACATTGGGGTTGTTTCTATTTTTTGGCTATCATGAATGGTGCTACTGTGAACATTTATGTGTAAGTTTTTAGTGTGGACATGCTTTTCATTTTGTATATATTCCTCAGAGTGGAATTGCTGGATCAGGTGGTAACTCTGTGCTTAACTTTTAGAAAAACTGCCAAACAAAGTGGCCTCACCGTCTTACATTCCCACCAGTAATGAATGAGGGTTACAAATTCTCCAAGTTCCCACCAACCCTTGTTATCTCCTTTATCATAGCCCTCTTCATGGGTGTGAGGTGATCCCTCCCTGTTGTTTTGATCGGCAGTTCCCTGATGGCCAGTGATGTTAACCATCTTGTCATGTGCTTTTTAACCATTTGCATCTCTTTCTTGGGAGAAATGTCTATTTGCATTCTTTGCCCATTGTTTAATTGGGTTGTCTTTTGTTGTTGAGTGTTTGAGTTCTTTATATGTTCCAAATAAAAGTCCCTTATCAGGAGATAATTTGCACATATTTCCTCCCTTTCTGCTGGTTGTCTTTTCACTTTCTTAATGGTGTCTTTTGAAGCCACAAGTTTTATATTTTGTGATTTTTTTTTTTTAAGATTTTATTCATCCATTTTGAGAGAGAGTGAGAAAGAGCACATGTGCACACAACAGCAAGGAGGAGGGGCAGAGCCAGAGGGAGAAGCAGGCTCCCCACTGAGCCGGGAGCCCCGTGTGGGGCTCGATCCCGGGACCCTGGGGTCATGACCTGAGCCGAAGGCAGATGCTCAACCAACTGAGCCATCCAGGCGCCCCAAATTTTGTGACTTTTTTTTTTTTTTTTGTCCTAAAATATCATTGTCAAACCCAAGGTCACAAAGATTTACTGCTGTGTTTCCTTCTAAGAGTTTTACAGTTTTAGTTGTAAAACTAGCATTTAGGTGTAAAATCCATTTTGAGTTAATTTTTACATATGGTGTGAGGTAGGGGTCATTATCTTATTTTAGTAACATTTATCTTTTTTTCTGATTATGGAGGATTGCATGCTTATTGTAGAAAACCTGAATGAAATAGCGTAGTATAAGGAAGAAAAAATGTCTCTCCTGATTCTACCACCCAGACATACGTTGTTAACATTTTTTTAAATCTGTCCTTCTTGGGTTTTTTTCACTTGTATATACTTATGGGGTTATCTATATATACACATATCTAAGTTTTATTATCATAACGCATACTTAACAGTACATTGCTTAATCGAAGTGTGAATTGTTGGTCAATTATCACATAGTAAACACGCCTGCATAAGGACCCCTCCCCTTGAGAAATAGAACAGTGCTGGCATTCCAGAAGCTCTTTTCCTTCCTCCAGGTCACTACCTTCTCTCTTGTCTCCCATAGACATAGTTCCTCATCCTGTTTTCCTTAAAGTTTATTACAGCATGAGTATACGCTCATGTCAGTAAAACTTCAAAACGGCTTTCTGTCTCATAGCTGCATCCTACCACTATACTGTCACTGACTCAGCCACTCCCCTTGCAGGTGTCCTCATTTTCAGCCTCTAGTTTTCCTAGAAGTCCTGGGAAGCATAATTCCAGGGGAACTGGGGGCATTGGCAGAGTTGCTCTTTGGCTCTGGGGTGACGTGCAAGCCCGTGTGATTAAGGTGATCTTTCTGTGTCTAGCCCTGTGATTGCCGCACAATTTTCTGACAATCTGATTCGGCCATTCCTCGTCCACATCATGTCTGTACCTGCTCTTGTGACTCATCTCAGCACAGTGACCCCTGAGGTAAGTGACTCCGTGATGTCCCCCTGAGTCCGTTTTTGCTTTTCTTCTTAGAAATTAGAGAGTAAATGTTTTCTCTTTTAATTTCCACTTCTTCTCCTGAGATTTCTTCTAAACCAGTAGCCACCATAGGCACGCTCATGTTAGCAGGCCAGAGAACCAGGTTCTCATCTTTGTTAGTATTCTTCCTGGCCATTGAGGGCACATTTGGCATCCAGGTGTTGATCTGCAAGCCTTCACATTCATGCTGTGGTGGGAAATTCTTCCTGTCAGCTCCCGCTCTAACAGTCTGCAATTGTTTGCAGCGCCTCACTGTTTTAGAATCTCATGACATGCTTCGTAAATTCATCATGTTTTTAAGAAACGAAGATCGATGCCGTGACGTATGTGAAAGCTTAGAAGGATGCCATACGCTCTGTCTAATGGGTGAGTATCTGTGGCTGGAATTTGACTGTGTTCTGGGTGTCGGGAAAAGTCCCAAGTGTTTTTGTTTTTTACTGTTCTGGAGATCATGAGTTATTTTTAGTAACACTTGGAAGTACTTAAAAGACATATAACCAGATAGATAAAACAGACACGTAAAATTGAAAATCAATGGAAAATATATCCACCTGGCAACCTAATTGAGTGACTGTAAATGAATATTAAATTTGGGCCCTCAGCTTCCTGGCAGCCAAGGGAAAAATGAAAATGCCGTGAATCGCCTGGATAATTCTCCATCTCCAGAGAGAAGAACGGGCACAGTTAGGTGGTGTTTAGATCAGAGTAGGGCCTGCATCATCTATTTTACGTTTTCCTTGTAAATGAGGACAGGACAGAAGCAAATGGATAGAAGCATTTAAAATCAGCAGTGGTACATAATTCTCATCACTTAGAAGAAGTTTATTTTACATAGAAAAGGGTTCTCGGGGCAAAATTTTAAGAGAGTTTATGGTGAGAGGCCTCACACAAGGCATATTGAATAACTTCGGTGAACATTGGACAACAGTGATTTCCCAGAACGCTCAGATGTCCTTCCAAAGGTCATTTCTTACACCGGCTCTTGATTTTTTAATCTTAGCGTAATATCAAAATGTTACGCTAACTAAAGATCACACACCTCTGTGTGATGTTTTACGTTACTTCATATAATCCTCACATCAAGAGTGGGGAGCTTTGTTCCAGTCTTACAATGAGGAAACGGGTTGGAGAGGCAGGTTGAGGGGCACGCAGCTCCTCTGTGGCAGGGCCAGGATTTGAAGCCAGGCACCTCTCTGCGTGGAGTTTCTTCCTGCACATGGACTTGTCTGCAGGAGCCCTGGGCAGAGAGCAGGGCTGTGAAGGTGACGCAGTGGGTCACCTGGCCCCACTACACTCTGTTTCTCTCTTTGTAGGCAACCTCCTGCACTTGGGCTCCCTCAGCCCCAGGGTGTTAGAGGAGGAGACGGAAGGGTTTGTGAGTTTGCTCACCCAGATGCTGTGCTACTGTCAGAAGTACGTGTCCCAGAAGAAATCCAACCTGACACACTGGCACCCTGTCCTCGGCTGGTTCTCGCAATCTGTGGACTACGGGTGAGTCCTGGAGGCAAACCGCCATCTTTCCTGTCCCCTGCCTGCCTCTCACCACCTCTCCCTTCTTCCTTCCTTTCTTCCAGCTTGTGTTGTGTTGTTTGTTACAAAAGTAATATATATTCACTGAATAAAATCTGGATAAGACCAAAAGAGACTAAAAACCACCCCATTATGCCACTACCCGGAGACAACCTGCGTGAATATCCCTTCAGTTTCTTTTTTTACCTGTAAATATCAGCAGTTATTTTGAGGTCATTTTTTTTGTATTTAATTCTTTAGTAAACTATGAACCTCATCTATCAAATACTATTTTTTCTTTTTCAATATCGCTTTTCCTGACTCCCTAGACTGCCATATTTTGGAGATACTGAAATAAGACACATGATTGAAAGGGGGTAGAAGTCACCTCATCCTTTTCAAGAGGTAGAATATCGGTTTAAAAATTCTTAATTACAGAACTCAAAAACATTAAAAATGTTAGGCAAGAAGAGCAATTAAGTGAAGTGGCATCGCAAGTTTGAAAATGAAAGCTGTACCCTTGACTGAGATGAGGCAGGTCTCAGAGCAAAGGCGGCTGTGGCTCCCCACTGTTTTCCTGTTCAGATCTCTGCGTGGGTCCCTGGCAGCTGCCCTTGAGGCAAAGAATGAGGGCCAGGGAAGGAAATCCCCAGATTGTCTCCCTTTTCCTTGTGCCTGAGAGGCATCCAGTTGAAGAGACAAATGACCAGCTGATGGCAGGTCCCTGTGTGACATCCCAGCCTGAAGAGGATGGAGCATGTGTGATTGGGACTCGGGAGGGAGGTTGTGGGAGGCAAGAGGGGCGGGAGAGCACAGCACTGTGCAGCCTGGTCTGCTCTGGGGGCTTTGGGCAAGCCGCTTTACCCCACTCTCCAATCCTGAAACATGGGGACAGTTTTCCCAGTCCTCGGATAGTGTTGTTTCAGAGGACCGAATGAGATAAGGTATGTCAAGGGCCTGCCTCTAGGCCTGGCCCATGCTCGTGGGTGGTGTCTCTTTCTCCTGTGATGCTGGGAGCCTGAGGGAGCCTTGATGGGATGGAGAGCCGGGAGGCGATGAAGGCAGATTTCAGGAGGGAGTCTGATGCTTGGGGTGCCATGTGGATTGGGGGAGGGAGCACTTGAAGGCAAGGAGACTCTTAGGAGGTTGGGGGCACGGAGACTTGCAGGCCAGGCCTGCAGTCTAGGTGTGAAGAAGAGGACTGTACAACAAGAATCATTTAGCTTTTGTCGACTGGGTGGTAAGTGGGGTGGGGTCAGGATGAAGAACTGAGACGGGGTGTCTGGGAGGACTGTGCTGAGGAGAGCCTGGGGCCCTGGGGTGAGCAGGAATGCTGTCAGCGGCACAGGAAGCCCTGGGGAGGGTGGCAGAGAAGACAAAGAGGGCAGTACCTTATGCATCTAGGCCCTCAGTGGCATTTGTGGATCCCACTTTCTCTTTTTTATCCTCTTATTTGCCATGTTGAGTGGCAGGCCGTAGCCAGCCCCCCGCGTGGAAGGCCCAGTGGGGAGCTGAGAGCTGTCGGTGGCCATCCATCAGGTAGAACTGACCCACCTGGTCTCCTGCTCTCTCCTAGCCTTAATGAGTCCATGCCCTTGATCACCAAGCAGCTGCAGTTCCTGTGGGGGGTGCCTCTGATCCGGATCTTCTTCTGTGACATCCTGAGCAAGAAGCTGCTGGAGAACCAGGAGCCAGCCCACGTGCAGCCAGCATCCCCCCAGAATGTGCTTCCCGTGAAGAGTGAGTGGCTGGGGCGGGCGGAGCCCAGGGCTCTGCTTGGCTCCAGTGCAGTTCCTGTGGGCCCTGTGGGCCTGCCCCCTCCACTTCTGTGACACTCGAGCTTCTCCCACACAGGCTAAAAGACTGCTCCAACCAAGTTCACATTTAGCAAAAGAGCAACAGAAAACCCTTAGGGATGGAAAACAAGGACCAGGGAAACCTAAATAGGTGAACCAGACCAAGACCATGTGTAGAGATTATGGATTCCCTGAGGGCTACAGTGGGGATCTCTGAACTTCCATTTGGCTCTGAATTTCTAGTAGCTAGAATGAAAGGGGGTTTGTGGATCTTTTCTTACTCATTAACACGAAGAAGGAAGGCCCATTTCTGAGGGGAAGTCGAGCCTTTCTGAGCCCCTAATCAGAAAAATCTCCCTGGTAAAAGGGGGTCTGGTAAAAGAATCCCCTGTAGGAGTCAAATAGACTTGGCTTGGTCTGAGATATTTTCTGATGTTCTGAAGAGGTCTCTGGGTTGCACCTAAAAGCCTATTGTTAACGCTTTTCTAATTCGTCCCAAAGAGATGACTTGAGTCAGAGCAGCCGCCCCACCGTCCAGGCCTGGCTGTAAATCAGGCACTTTATTGAAATGCTCTTTACAGAGGAAAACCAGACAGATGGCTGAATGTCTGCTCACCCATTCCTTCTCCTCTCCATGCCAGATCTCCTGAAGCGTGCGTTTCAGAAGTCTGCATCCGTTCGGAATATTCTCAGGCCTGTTGGGGGTAAGCGTGTGGACTCTGCGGAGGTCCAGAAGGTCTGCAACATCTGTGTCCTCTACCAGACCTCGCTGACGACTCTGACCCAGATCCGGCTACAGATACTCACAGGTTCGGAGTCCTGAGGCGGCATCTTCCATCTCTGACATTTGGCGGATGATTTTTCTTAGAAAAAGTTGATATTCTTCCGGCTTTCTTGGCTCAGAAGATACATTTTGAAGGGGAGGGTATTTTTGAGCTGTTCTTCTTAGAGGTTGATACACCTCCGTTAAATGGCTCACACTGACCTCAGTCCCAGCGCTGCCAGTTCGTTCCTGTGACCTGGCTTTTATTTCCATTATGCAGTGCAATTTGCCTTCAAAAGTTACTACTTTTTCTGAATAGAAAACTAGAAAAGACATGAAAAAAGAAAACTTAGACCATATTTAATCCTATAGTCCAAGGATAACCACCTGTGCCTGAGTGTACCACATTTATATATATGTATGTTTAGATTGAAATATGTAGTTTTACCTTTCCCTTTCTGTTCATCACTTTAGAAGCATCTTATCATTGTCAACAATTCTTCCAAAATTTCATTTCTGTTGACCGCATAGTATCTCATCACACGAATGTGCCCAGCGTTTTCCTTCTTAGCCGAGCAAGGAAGAAAGTCGTGTGTGTCATGAACACGGGACTTGGGCATTTGGGGCTTCCCACTGCCATGCAGGACTTGTTCATATGAATTGGTGTGATGAGGACAGAAAGTCTGTAGGCCATGAAGCTGTTGACTGCATAAAGGGTTAAGAACTTTTTCATTTTACATTTTTTTAAAATTATAGATTGCCACTGCTTCTCTCTTTCACACATATTTATTCATCTTCAGACGTTAACAGAGCACCTGTCTGTGCCAGGCCGTGGGGGTGAAGAGGTGACCAAGGCAGCGAGAGTCCCTTTCCCAAGAGGATTCTAAGAGTAGGGAGGCGAGCTGTAGGCAAGGGAAAAGCGTATTTACTGTCACGATGGGCTCTGTGACCGCGGAAGTAAGGAGACAGTGTGGGCTTGGACTGGAGCGGGCTTTCCCAGCCTCAGCACTGCTGCACTCTTGGGCCCAAAAATTCTTTGTTGTGGAGTCTGTCTTGTCCGCTGTAGGGTGGTTAGCAGCCCCTGGCCCCTACCCCGGCGTCCGGTAGTGCTGCCCCCTCCCCGGTTGTGCCAGCCCTGCGTGTCTCCGGACACTGCCAGCTGCCGCCTGGGGCAGCACGGTCTCTGGTTGAACAGCACAGGACGGGTGTGCTGGCAGGGTGGGAAGCAGGGGCCTCTGTACATGTTTCAGAGGTCGCGTCTATAGGTCTTACAGGTACATTGGATTTGGAAGAGTGAAGGCTAAAGGCCTCAAAGGTGAGGCCAGAGTGTTGGCCCCAGCAGCCTGTGTGGATGGTGGTACCATTTGCTGAGCTGGAGACAGCCAGCTGAGGGTGGGGCTTGTGGGGAACGACGAGTTCTCTTTGGCTCTGATGAGTGTGAGGTGCCAAACAGGCATGTGAGTATACTGTGGGGGTACAGACAAAGGGGTGTCATGTAAAACCGTGGGCCCAGGGCAGGCTCCATCAGGAGAATGCAAAAGGAGGCAAACGGGTCTAGACCAAGCCTGGCACCCCAGCACCCACTGTGAGGGTTTGAGAAGCATAGTGAGTGATGTGACTTTTAGGTTATGGCCTGTGCTCAGCTTTTTAAGGTGACCACAAATTCAGGCATCCCTGTTGTCTGAGTGAGAGCACCCAGAAAGAAGCTTTCTCGGCTAAGTTGAAAATACATCCTTTTAAGAAGGAGGTAAACTAGTCTAAAGTGTTTGTAGAGTATTCGGTCTGTTCAGCTACATGCAAAGCAGATTGTAGAAGATAATACACTTCTTTGCTCATGCTCCTCACATGCACTTGGTGGCCCAGAGCCACGTGCTGGCCCCTGGCAGAGCTCTCCAGAGCCCTGCATCTTCATTTCTATTGGAGTTGCTGCAGATGCAGCCCTGGTTGAATCTGTGTCTGAGGCTGGAAATGAGTATTCTTGTCCACACCGTGAGGACCATTCACATAATGTGAGAGTAGTTGCTCTTCCTAATTGTCCTGTGGGAGTACATTTGTGGTCTCCACAGTTTAACTACTCACTCTGTTTCTCTCTTACGCTATTTTTAAATTGTGAGGGTTCTGCATTCTTCTTTCTTTTTTGGTCTCTGCATTCTATAACCACATTCTGCTACCTTGAAAATGTGAGCTCAGACCCTTACGAATAATAACTAAGTGGGCACTCCCGTTTCTTTGCCTCCTCTATGGTCCCTTCAGGCCACCCCAGTCTAAGCATTTATAGCAGCATTGATTGTGTCATCCTGCCCCTGTTCCAGGCAAATATATCTTCCCCAAGCAGTTCTTTGTTCACAATTAAGTAATTCAGAGTGCTCTGTAAAATGAGAGATATTATAAGGACTCAAATATAAAGTGAAATATGAGGAAAAATTTGAGACAGACACCTTATTGTATATTCAGAGACACGTGGAACTTTAGAGCCGGGCTCTCTCAGTCAATAGCTGTATTAATAGACTTAAAATGTAACAGTGTTGTAGCCTGTGTGTCTGAGGCCTTGAGGCCATCAGAAAGCAGATCTAAAATGTCTTCTGCTTCACCCAGGGTTAAATGTTTGTGAGACACTTCACAGGATCTCTGCTACAGTCATTCATTGCTTTCCCATTTTTAGCAGAGATAGAATAATAGAAGTAGAGGAGAGGAAAGCTTTGATAAATATAGGTGAGCCTGAAAGATGGTTTAAAGCAGGGTCTGCAAACTGCAGCCTGTGGGCCAAATGTGGCCCACCACTTGGTTTTGCAAATAAAGTTTTATTGGAATACAGTCCCATCCATTCATTTACGTATTGTCTGTGGCTGCTTTTGTGCTACACGGGTAGCTTTCAGTAGTGTGACAGGGTGCTAAGCCAGGCCCATACAGCCTAAAAAAATGCTTAGTCTCTAGCCCTTTCCAGGAAAAATTTGCTGATCCCTGATTTAAAATATAAACACTGAGTCAAACAGATGTGGGTTCTCTTCTTAGCTCTGATACTTACTGGCTGAGTGGTTTGGGGCTAATTAACCTCTCCCTGCTTCAGTTTTTTTCTCTTATAAAATGGAGGTAACATTGGGTTTCACAGGATAGAAAGGAGATAATGCATGCAGAGTACTTAGATTGATATCTGAAACTTGGAAAGCACCCATGAAATATTAGCTATTACTGTGATTATTCCTCTCATGGGGATAATGATTTTCTTAGTGATTGCACCTTAGAAGTGTAAGCGTTTTGTTCCCCCAGTGGGTAGGAGAAACCGTGGACCAGATGGAGCCCCCACCTGAAGCTTGGGTTTCTCTATCCTTTTCCAGGTCTCACTTACCTTGATGACCTGCTCCCCAAACTGTGGGCGTTTATCTGTGAGCTGGGGCCCCACGGAGGGTTAAAGCTCTTCTTGGAATGCCTCAACAATGACACTGAAGAGTCCAAGCAGCTCTTGGCCATGCTGATGCTGTTCTGTGACTGCTCCCGGCACCTCATCACGTAGGTTGACTGCTGTGGGCCTCCATTCCTTTCCTCGAATGTGGAGAAGCCAAATCACAATGCTGTAAGGAAGCTGCTGCTGATGTGATTACTGCCATCGTTCGGACCCCTGTGGCAGGGTCATTAGGAAAATTAGGCCAGAAAACATTTACAGTACAAGGTGGGCGGCACGTAGTCGGGGTTCAGCAATTCTTAGTTCCCATCCTTCTAGGGGAGCTGGGTCAGTACCCTTGTGTGTGGGCTTTGGGGGTCTCCCAGAGCTGGGTTCAAGTCACACCTCCACCATTTACTCACTGGGTTAGGTAGTTACCTGGAAGATTTCAGAGCCAGGGAGCTGGGAGGCAAATCCTGGGTTGGCCACTTCCCGAGACACGTTGGGCAAGGGGGCCTCGCCTCTCTGAGCCTCCATTTTCTCCTCTGTAGATGGGAATAACAGTAGTATGTGCCTCTTGGCCATGTGGTAAGGATTAAAAGAGGTAATGCACACAAAGTGCTTGGCACAGTCCCTGGCACACAGGAAGGGCTGTGATGCTTATGATTATCAAACTGACCCTAGGCAAGTTGCTTAACCTCTCTGAGCTTCGGTTTCCTTATTCATAGAATGGGGATAATATTAGCAATCTGATAGGGAGTAAATGAGAAAAGGAACGTCACGTTCTCAGTACAGTGCCTGGCACAGAGTGGGGCATTAGCAAATGTGAGTCCCATTCAGTTCCTTTGTTTTTTAAGCTTATGTGTCTACTTGTGTGTTTGGTATTTTTTTAATTCCACGTTTTCCCAAAGGTTGGTAAAGAATTATAAGAGAGAAGGGATCCCAGACAGTTATGTTCAGGGTAGAAGACACTGATTGGTAGGAGGGGATCAGGGATGGTAGGTGGGTAAGAATCATGGTGAGCAGTTGGAGGCGAGCGCAGGGCTCTGTGGCTGCCCCTGAAGACTCGCTGATTGGCTGGGTCCAGCGTGAGCTGAGAGTGAGTTGTGCTGTAAAGCAAATGAAGCAGTCTTGGGAAATTTTCACATAGAGCTGTAACTTAAACGGTTCATTTACGCACATGTTGTTTCAGGCATCCATTCATTTCCTCATAAATACTTCTTCTCAGGCACCTACATTAGTGGTTGTCGTAGATGCAGAGGAAGATTCCATGGCTCTCCTCAGTGGACACAGACTCTCAGTCGAGATTCCTTGATCGTTAGGCATGAGTTCAGGCAGGAATTAAGAAGGGTGTCACAGTCGGATCCTTACGAATAAGAAAAATATAAAGGGGAGCTTATTTTTTTCCTCTCTCAATTGTAGGTTTAAAATTTTTACTACGGACAATTGCAAATAAATAGAAAGTGGGGAGAATAGTAGAAGGAACCCCCACGTACCCATCCACAGTGGTCAGGATGCAGCCACCTCTGCTTTCCCTCCACCCCCACCGGCTCTCCCTTCCACGTTATCCCGAAGCAGATCCTACACATCCTATTGTGTTAGCTGTACATTTTATCTGAAAGATAAAGCTTATTTCTTGAGCTTATTTTTCTCTCATAAGAGGTAGAGATCTCCTATTTTCCCCCCTTTCCTCAGTGGGAAGTTGTGACTAATTTTCCATCTGATTTAGGATCCTTGACGACATTGAAGTTTATGAAGAACAGATTTCCTTCAAACTGGAAGAGCTGGTCACCATCTCCTCTTTCCTGAACTCCTTTGTGTTTAAGATGATCTGGGATGGACTCGTAGGTACGGTAAAGATGCCAGCTGTCATTTCAGCGATGCCACACAGGGAGGCCACGGTCTGTACCATCACCTGATTCTTAGCTTTATTGCCCATCACAGTGAATTGGAAAGGCACATTTATTCACGTAATTAGAAGTTTTACTTCTTTGCTCTCTGCATGGCCCCTTAAGGTAGCAGTGTGGTTATGGAGGTCTTAGATCTCCCTCCAGCATGTACATATACATGTGGAGGATTATTGATGCTGAGGATTTTGCCCTGCCTCTCCTTTTGCTTCTTTGAGTTGATTTCCATGACGTGTCAGGGCACACTTCAAATCAAAGTTCCCGTCCTGAAGTGCTTGCAAGTTCAGTACAAAGCTCCTTACGTTAAAAAGGTCTTTTGGATCACCTGCTAGTGGGAGGCAGCATGAGTGATTGTGTCTGGGGCACCCAGGTCCTGCAGACATTTAGAACGTACCCAGGGCGCCTTTTATTCTCTTGGTTCCGTGTGAAATCCCGAATGAGGGAGATGAGGGCCTTGGTGGGGCTTGGTGACAGACGGAGACAAGAAGCTGTCCTCCTGGCCCCCCGCCGACTCTGACCAGCTCCGTGCATACAGCTCCCCCGTTCATTTGCCCCACAGAGAACGCCAAGGGGGAGACTTTGGAGCTGTTCCAGTCCGTGCACGGGTGGCTGATGGTGCTGTATGAGCGGGACTGTCGGCGCCGCTTCGCCCCTGAGGACCACTGGCTGCGCAAGTGAGGAGCGGGGTAGGGAAGGGGTTTCGCAGAAGCCAGAGTCCCCTCCGTCACTCTCTGCACTCATGCTCTGGGGCCGGAGGGTGGTCATCCCTCCTGCATCCCCTGTCCTTCTAGGAGGACAGACGCCCAGCAGTTGCGTCTGTGAGGACGTGCGGATGCTGACGGTGATGAGAGAACATTATGGTGACAGCGCCAGGTCCCATTTAGCAAATGGGAAGCACGTTCTAGCTGAACTGAACAGCAGGTTACAAAGTTCAGCGGTGGTTTTTATCAGCAGAATGAACAGGACAAAAAGGACAGCTAGGTTTTTCAGGGGTGGCGTGGGGAAATCCTCTTGCAACAACTAAACGTAAGATGTCTGCAATTTTTTATCAATGACATGTCAACTCAGGTTGTGGCACTAGAGTGGGGTCTGGCAGGCACTTCGGTAAAGGGCCAGACAGTAAATATTTTAGGCTTTGCCGACCACACGGTCTGTTTTGCAAGTGCTCAACTGTGCCGTTGTAGCGTGAAAGCAGCCAGAGACCGTATGTAGTGACTGTGTTCCATGGAAACTGATTTACAGAAACGGCAGCAGGCTGTCGTTGGCCACCCCTGCACTAGAGAATGGTTTTCGTGTTGTAATAACCCCAAACCCATGCCTTTCTTCTGAAGGGATCTCAAACCTAGCGTGCTCTTCCAAGAACTGGACAAGGACAGGAAACGGGCCCAGCTGATCCTGCAGTACATCCCTCACGTCATTCCCCACAAAAACGTGAGTTGCTCTCGGAGCTGGGCTCCTGTGAATTTTTCTGTCCCACCACGTGGTACCTGACTTGCCCTCTTCACTGTAGCAGTTGGAGAGAAAGAACTGAGCTCATTCACTCAGCAGATGCGAACGGTGATTGGATCTCCCGCTTCGTCAGGTGTTAAGCCAAGTACAGAGACTGAAGACAGTGGGAACTGGCAGTTCTGGCAGGTGGGGTGCATGTTACAGGGATGGTTGCTGTGGGGGCCCAGACAAGCGGACCTGACCCAGCTGGGAATAGGGGGAAGTGAATCAAGAGAAGCTTCTAGAGGCAAAAGCGGACAGTGGTTAAAGGCCCGGGTGATTGAGAGTATGGTGCTCCTGAAGGGCTGGCCGTATGGTCTGGCTGTGGGGAAAATAAAGGGGAGCCAGGAAGCTGAGGAGGTTTGTAGGAGTTGGAGTCAGAAGGACCTTGCAAACCAAGGGCAGGAGTGTGGATTTCGGTTGGAGTCACTGAGTGTTTTCAGCTTCGGGGGCCCCTGGTCAGAGCTATGAGAGTTCCTTCTGGCCGTGGGATAGAGGCCTGGCTAGGGGCAGCGGTGTTAGAGGAGTGGAAAGACAATAGAATCATAAGAACGAAGACATTCAGAGGAGAAAGAGATGGATTTCAGGTGGTGGGCGTGTTTCTGGCTCGGGCTCCCGGGCGCTTTGGGGAGTCATTTCCTGGGGTAGGAGCACAGGCAAGAGCAGGTCTTGGATGTGCTGGTGAGGTCAGCTTTGAGCAGGCAACAGCTGAGGTGTCCACGACTCCTTGAGGCCATTGGACAACGGAGCTGGAGAGAGGCTCCGCATGTGGACAGTGCCCAAACCTGGCTGCATCCACGGCCATGGACAGGGTAGTCAGGGAGCCACATGGAGTAAGACGACGAGGGAGCTGTCCTTTACAGCGCCAGCATGAGGAGAGGACTAATCAGAGGAAGGAAACCAGCAATGTGGTGTCCCAGACTCCAGGGACTGGAGAGGCTCAGAAAGGGTCGGGTCCTGTGGTGAGAGTGTCCGGAAGTGAGGGTAGGCACCGCCCGCATCCCTGGTCTGTAGTGACGCTCCAGAAACGTCTGCTGGACACCGCAGCAATACGGGGCTCCTTCAGAGGGGGCTCCTACAGGTCTTCGTGTGCCTTTCTTTCCTTTCCTTCTTTTTTGACGAAAGACGTTCTTAAAAAAGAGCACAAGTCACATTTTTGTATATTGAACCTTATTTTTCAGAGATACTTACTCATTGCTGATACTGTTTTGACCTTGATGTTAATACTCGCAATTGTCATTCTTCTCCCTCAAGTAGCAATTCGCAGATGGATGTGGCTGTTTAAATTCTTGTTGCACTTGACAGCAGAGCCTCTCAGAAATGAAGGGATCTCATGGAGATGACTTAGTGAAACGTGCCCCCTAGCCCCACCCCCAGAGGGAGCCCTTCCGACCATATCCCTGACCTTGCCTCAGATAGAGCCAGACGTGCTGTTGCTCTACTCTGCCCAGTGATGGAACGTTCTTCCTCACCTGAAACTGAGTGATTGCTCTGTACCTTCGACCCTTTGGTCCTTGAACAGCCACAGACAGTGGAATCTCTAAATCTTCTGAGATGCGCAGATGACTCTCACACAGCACCTCGCCCTGGGCCTGCGTGCCTGCAAAGTCAGCCCTGGACTGTGGCGTTCCCATATTGCGTGGCCTGGGATCTCCGCTCCGTCTCTGCAGTTCACAGATGGCGTGCCCGGGTGGCCCTGGGTTGTCCACAGGATATTTTAAGCTTTTGAGAGGAGCACAATGAAATCTGTTGGCCACTCTGTGAAGTACCGGCTCAAGCTCATGATGTCAGCATTCCTCTTGAGGATGTCCTATTTGCTAAGCTGGGTTTTAAAGAAGTTTTTTTAATTTCAATGTACACGTATTTTTAAAATATAGCTACTAAGTCCTTAGCACACAAATATTTATTTTTTTTAAAGATTTTATTTATTCATTTGAGAGAGATAGAAAACACAAGCAGGGGGAGGAGGGGCAGAGAGGGAGAGGGAGAAGCAGGCTCCCTACTGAGCAGGGAGCCCAACACGGGGCTCGATCCCAGGCCCCGGAGATCATGACCTGAGCTGAAAGCAGATGCTTAACCGACTGAGCCGCCCAGGTGACGATGCACACAAATACTTATTAAGTGGTTGAGGACCCTAGCCACCTTGTAAATGGCGCTGTATTTCTTTTGACCTAGGAGTGCCATGAAAGTCCTTCCTGAGCCTTTAGGGGTGCTGAGAACAAGAAGCCTGGGAACCTCTAAGATTAGTTGGCATGACCTGGGGGCTCTAATCTAATCCTTGCTGTGTTTTTCTTCGGGGAATTTTGCTGAAGATTGCCATCAAGGCTTTTGTTACTTGGTTCACGAAGTCTCTCTTTCCTGTCTCTTGGGGACTCTTCCTGGCCCCTGTCCTGATCCCGTGATGGCCCCGGCAGGTCCAGGAGGGCATCTGCGGCTCAGTGTGTCGGAGTGGTGAGGGCTCTGTTCCGTGCTGACGTGTCGTGTGCTGCCCTCGCCCTGACGCGTCTTGCCGGCAGGCACAGGTGATAGGGTCTCTGTAGTCCTGCCTGCTCTCTTGCGTCTGTCACTACCACGTCGGCTCTAAACGCCAAAACTCTCCCTGTTTTTGACCTCACTCAAGTGGCTGGCTCACAACACTGTTCTTGCTTCCCTTAATGTTTTTAAAGGCCTCCACTCTGCCTGGTTCACACAGCACTTCATTCTCTGTGCTGTCTTACGTAGCTTGTACTAATCTATGTGCGACTGGGACTTGAGGCCTTTCTCTCTTCTTTGGGCCTGGAATGCCTGGCACCCTGTGAGGTGGGCAGGGGCTGTGTGGTGTGGTGGTCTGTGTGTGGGTCCTGGGTTTGAATCTGGCCCCTCTGTCCACCAGCTGTGGGACCTTAGGTGAGTCACTTTCTTCATCTGCACGGTGGAGACACGGGTCCTTTCCCAGATGTCTCCTGTGGTCGCTGAGGCCTCTCAGCCCCTTGAGCGCTGCTTACAGTTGCCCCAATCCGTCTTCCACACCCCGTGGAAATCAGGGCTTCATCCTGGGATTCCTGGGAGGCGGGCATTCCCTCAGCCTCCTCTGCACTTCCACTTCTGTGTATGAGGTCTCTGCCCCATACTGGATCCACCCAGATGGGAAGCTCTTCTTCTGCCTTGTGTGCAGGTGATCGTGCTAAAGATCTGAGGTCAGAGGAAGCCGTTGTGCCCCACAGCCCACACAAATGAAAGACCTGTTCTGGAAGTCGGCAATCCCCCCGCACAGATGGGATAGACGACGGTGCCCTTCACCCCCATCACGGCCGCCCTCCCTGATGCTCAGTCTGTTCTTCCCCTCCATGTTGTCATAGAACCCCCAGAGCTTCTGGTACTACTCAGAGCACTTCAGTCCTTGTTTCTAGATTTGCCGACCAGCCACATTAAGCTGCCCCGCTGAGAAGTAGCCCCTCTGCCAAATACATTCCTCCTCGGGAGGCCATTGGCAATTGCTTTTCCTGTTACAGCCGTATTTACTTCGTAGCCTCAATTAAATGATCAAATGTGAATGCACTAGCCTCCCCTGTATATAGTTAACCCTTTTTACCATTGTTATTGTTCTGACTGTCCTTGTTTGTATTTAACAAAGCTTTTGGCTTCGGTGGGGCTTCTCATTTTTGCTAAAAAAAACAGCAGTGGTTGGATTTAGGTCTTCATTCAGCTGACATCTGAGTGCTTGTACAGCAGTGATGCTCAAAGCCAGGATGGGGCAGAGGGCCGTGCTCTCCTAAAAGGGGCTTATCAGAATCTTGACCATGCGGCGGGGAGAAGAGGGTTCCTCTCTAACAGTAATTGAGGAATGTTACTTGGCAGGGGGTGGGGGGCGGGGGTTGGGCTATGGTGTGCTTGAGGGCACAGAGGACGCAGATAAAATTTCTGACCATGAAAAAAATTATCTTTGAAATATTTCTGTTTTGTAACTCATACCATTGATTTCCTTTAAAGCAGGCTCAGCTATATAAGGCAGCCTCTGTAACCTGTCCTGACGCCAGGTCTTTATAGTGGTTTATCAACTGAATGAGAACCATTTTCTCCCAGACCATTGTAAAGTGCATTCTGGCTACAGCCAGACCGCTCTTTCTGGGACCTTTCTTCCTTGGCATGTATTCGGCTATAATTTCTAATTCCCCAGATTGTGTTGGGGAATGTCCACTCTTCTCCCAAGACACTTCTAACCTGCAGCTCGTATCAGAGTGTCCTATTCTGTTTGCCTCTCATATGACTTTTTTCACTAATCTTGTACACTGTGTCTCCGGGAATCATCGGTTCTTGACCCAGTTTCTGGTCTCACCTTTGCTCATTTCAGAGAGTTCTCCTGTTTCGAAACATGGTCACCAAGGAGAAGGAGAAACTGGGGCTCGTGGAGACCAGCTCGGCCTCTCCCCACGTCACTCATATCACTATCCGACGGTCCCGGATGCTGGAGGTGAGAAGCCCATCAAAAAGAGGTGTACTCTGTGAAATGCTGGAGTTTTAGTGGATGATCCGTTACCTCCAACCATTCTTGTCAGTCCTTGATCTAATAGCACTGAAATCAAGGCTCGGGGATGGAATGGGGCTGTTGGTCCCATCATGTGCTCTGGAGAGCTGCTCGATTAAACATGACCTCAGTGCTGGGGACCCACAGTGTGGTATTTCCCTGCCTTTTCCCCACCAGGGCCCCAGGGCTGGAACATCGAACACTTGGTGCTCTTTGCAGTGAGGACAAGGGGTGCTACGTGCAGACATTCCCGTGTCTGGGCAAACTCCCTTTGCCCTGGGAGACACTTTGCCCAGACTCCCAACTGTGAATGTGCAGGCTGGAGTGTAGGTAGTAAGTTGACTGAGCCATACTGGGGGGTGCATTTACCACAGAGCTAGGGGTTCTTCGTAGACAGGAGCTTAGGAGAAACAGTGGCCCACCTCAGCCAAGCCCAGTCTCCAGCGTGACTACTGTGTGGCAGCTTCATGTGAACAAGAGATAGATGCCTGTTCTCAGAACACTTTACCTCTGTATGTCCGAAAATTGTAATAACTTAATGTTTTTGTCAGGACATGATGCTGATGACAATCCGCTGGAACGTCGATATAGTAAATGTACATGCCTATGAGGTCACTGTGTGCCGTACCCCTCAGGGTTGTGCAGTGCGGAGCCTTCCCAAATGTGCTGAGCCTGCCAAAGGTCAAACTGGTGACTGAACCCCAAGTCCACATTCCCAGGAGAGGCTGGACTTGATACAGTTGCCCGGGCTTGCCCTTCAGACCTTCTCTCTGGCTCCAGCCACAGCCCCTGGCAAATTAGCACGTTCTGCGGTGTAGGGCAGTTGTGGGATCCCGGCAGGGCACATGGCCACATAGCCAGCCACCAGCAAATGGCACTGGCAGCAGCCCTTCCTCCCCACCCCCTCCCCCACATTTTCATTTCTCCCCTTTGGGGCATTCCTGCTCCTTCCTGGAGAGCTGCTTTTAGTTCCCCTGAACACTGGCGATTGACACGGGTCTGCTGGGGAGAGGCAGCGTGTGTTAGCCAGATGATGCTTTTGACATTCTTAAAAGTAGAAGAAGCTTAAGTGCCTACAGGGACCCTCCCTGGTCACGGGAATGGGTCAAGCTGGCTGAGTATGTCCGCACAGGAGCATCTTGTTTGCACGCGAAACAGGAGGCGTATTCTTCACTTCCGCGGCTCCCTCCTGCTCTTCTTAAAACACAGCCCTCAGCATAGATAACTACGTGAGAAAAAGAGCCCCTCTCTTGAGTGGGCAGATGACACCTGACATGCAGCCTCAGGGTTGGCGAGCAGTAGAGAGGGTTGGCACCTCCTCTTCATCCCACCTGACAACTTCTGTGTGCGAATTCAGGCTCCGTTATGCTCTGGGGTTTTTTTGTTTTTTAAAGCTTTTACTCATTTATTTGAGACAGACAGAACCCAAGCGGGGAGGGAGCATCAGAGGGGGAGGGAGAAGCAGACTCCCCACTGAGCAAGGAGCCCGACATGGGATTCAATCCCAGGACCCCTGGGATCATGACCTGAGCCGAAGGCAGACACTTAACCAACTGAGCCACCCAGGCGCCCTCCTCTGGGCTTTTAAGAGCAGGCCAAGGGGCTTTTATGTTGTGAATGACTGGGGTTTTGTGAAGTGTCTGGAAGGTTAGATGACCCAGCGAATCCACCCTGTGGGCCACCAGTCTGCAGGCTTTGCTTTGACTCAGAGAGGAAAAAGCCCAGTTGTGTTTGGAAACACCCTTCTCCAGCACTTTCCTTATCAGATCTGGATGCTCCTCCCTTGTCACTTACGGTCCCCAGTCCCTCTCAGATTTGCCGGCACCAACAGGAAGGCTGTGGTGGTAGAGACTGGTACGTGTCCTGAGAGTGACGGAGTCCCCAGCTCCCTCCTCAAGTGTCATTGCTTGTGGGAGACTCACCGCATGTCCCGGTTACCCCAGGCCTGCTATCTCAAACACAGCCCTCAGGGTGTCACAGGAGGGGTGTCTGTCTTAGGTTCTTGGCCAAGTCCACTTTTCTTCTTCTATTCCATTAGAGTCTATCTTGTCATGAAACAGATTACTGTTGTTCCTATTGAACTAGGAGGAGGAGAGGGTCACATACTCAGTTACCCTAGTTCTCATTACCTGCTAGTTTGGTTGCGAGAGGAGAGCCCAGTGGCATTTGCTTGATTTGGACACAAGGGGGCATCAAAAAGCTGATATTAGACACGCCTATGCTCTTCTGGCCTTTTATTCAGTCTCCTTTTCTGTGGTTTTATTGAAGATGGCGCTTCAGTATTCCCCTTGCAGGTGTTAGTTTGAAGTCTTGCAAGAAGGCTTCTCCTCACAGAGGGTAAACTGGGCCAGGACCCTAGCATCTCAGGACCGGGAGGAACAGTAAGACATCCTCTGCCCAGCCCTGTCCCCTCGGTCAAAGGTGGAACTGAGGCCAGAGAAGTTAAGATTCACAGTCACGTTTACTCGGGTCTCAATGGGACAGCTGGGCTCTCATCCCCAGGTCAGAGTCCTCTGCCTATGCTGTTTGAGATGCAGTGGGGAAGAGGGATACCCTCCTCCCGCTCACCTTCCAGAAGGAAGGACACCAATCCAGTTCTTGTGTAGTGACGCTCGTGCCCAGAGGGCGCAGCAGGCAGTTTGTCAGAGGAAGCAGCTGGCAAATTCCTCTCTCCAGCTCTTCAAAGAAAAGGCCAACATGGGGC
The DNA here is from genome assembly GCF_011800145.1 of Mirounga leonina. Classification (NCBI taxonomy): domain Eukaryota; kingdom Metazoa; phylum Chordata; class Mammalia; order Carnivora; family Phocidae; genus Mirounga; species Mirounga leonina. The sequence continues at coordinate 17,150,566 of NW_023270436.1, read as the reverse complement.
TGATAAAGAAAAAGCGAGATTCAACTCCAGCGAACATTCCTTAAGCACCTGCCATGTGTGCGGCCACATGCTAAGTGCTTGCACGTAACACCATCTCATTTAATCTGCGTGATCCTGGCACCCCTACCAATGCGAAGTCAGCTTAGGAAGGCATCATTTCAGAGCAGAATGGAGGAAGTCCTGCAAGCAAGCAAGAACATGCTGGAATTCTCCACCCATCCCGGACTCCGTGCCAAGATAATTACCATAAATGTAGGCAGAATGGTTTGACCATTCTGCTGCAGCTGCGTGCTGACTTCCTGTGTTCCGCTGCTTTTCCTCTCACTTGGTGGTTCTCAAACTTCCACTTCTCAGGTGCTTCTCAGGACTGCACACCCAAAGCCTCTGCCTTCCACAGATGGTTATTATTGGCTCTCAAACTTGGGAGTTTAACCCCAGAATAAGATCAGGAGCCACCAGGGGACAGTCATTTGCATCACGAGGGAAATATGATCAGCAGGAAGAACCCCAAAGCAGTTCTTACCAGTCTGGCCCCTGTGCTTTGTGACAAGGGCTGTCACTGGCAGGTAGGTGGCTGCCGTGGACATGGTCTGTCTCGTGTTAGTGGAACGTCTGACGGCCCCATGGCTGTGACTGGGAGGGAGATCCGCAGGGTGGCCTCAGTAGGATATTGCAGTTGATTTGCAGCTTACACGACAGTATCTAAAGAGCTCGATTGCACCCCCAAGATGGAGTATGTCCTGTTGGACCAGGAGACTGCTCCCTGGCTGCTGTCTTGTTCAGCACTGCTTCTGGCAGTCACTCCTCGAGAACAAAACCCTGAGCAGCTTGCTGATGCCAGGAACACAGAACCAGGAGCCTAAACACCTCAACAGATTAGAATCGAGAGGCGGACTAAACAATATAATCGAATACGAGAACTCTAAAGTCGCATCCTCGAGTTCTGCATGGGGGTTGCTGGATGGCTGCCAGCCAGGGGGTGTGCTGGGCTTCTCCCTGCTGCCCCTGCCTTGTGTGGGCCCAGCATCACTCCTGCACCCTTGTCTCTGCCATCTCTGCTCTGCCACCAACAAAGATCTTTCTGAGAAAGCCAGTCATGTCTCTCCCTGCCTGGACTCTTCTGTGGCTCCCTGCTGCCCTTCAGGGTGGACCCTAAATTCCTTAGCCTAACACTCACCCAGGCCTTTCATGATCTGGGGAAAGAGACCGGGAGTTGAGGCGTGGGGGTATTTTTATTTTTATCTCATAGGGTCTGAGTTTGACTGATTTTTACCATGAGCTAAATAAGCTAGTCTTTGCATTAAAATAGGGTGGGATCTTGTCCCCGTTACTTCCGTCCTTTGTCTGACGGCCAAGAGCTTGTTGCAGCTCATCTTGCCGGGTTTCCCCATCTCCGTGCTCTGCATCATCTCGAGGGCAGCCTCCCCTTGCCACAGAGCAGGGGGGTCCCGTCCCCAAGATGAGTTTTCCTTTTAACCGGCTCATTTAAAAACGGGTGAGAACTGCCCATCCCCACACCCACGTCTTGACTTGCGTGTTCAGTAGTTACGCCAGGAAGGCTTCACACAGGGGAGCCAGAACCCTGGAGCGGCAGCCGTGAGTTAGGCAGAGGGCCCCCCCTCCTGATGGGCTGCCATTCTGCCCTTGGCAGGACGGCTACGAGCAGCTCCGGCAGCTCTCCCAGCACGCCATGAAGGGCGTGATCCGCGTCAAGTTCGTCAACGACCTCGGGGTGGACGAGGCAGGCATTGACCAGGACGGCGTCTTCAAGGAGTTCTTGGAGGAGATCATCAAGAGGGTGTTCGACCCGGCACTCAATTTGTTCAAGGTATTTAAGGGGAGTGGGAGCGGGGCTGATGGCAGCCACATTCTCTGACGAGTGAGAAGCAAAGGGCCGAGCACATAGGCTCCCTGCCTCTCTCCATTCTTCTCCCTTGCAGACAACCAGCGGGGACGAGAGGCTCTACCCCTCGCCCACGTCCTACATTCACGAGAACTACCTGCAGCTCTTCGAGTTTGTGGGCAAGATGCTGGGGAAGGCCGTGTACGAGGTAGGCACATGCAGGAGCGGCGCACCCCGGGGGAAACAAGATGCTAGAAGCCCTGGGGACTTGGTGCGCAGTGTCATGGCGGGGCCCAGCCACATAAAGGCGCTGTCATTAGGATGGAGCCCGGGAAAGAGGACAGGACCCACGATTACTGGACAGAAATCCGGGGTGCTTTCCACGGGGTATGTCATTTCACCCTCCCGCCAGTCCTGGAGCCAGGCTGCTGCTGCCCCGTTTACCTGCCGGTGACAGGACCGAGGCTTTGAGAGGTCACTGGTCCAGGCTCTCAGCGCTAGTTAAGCGGTAGAACCCGAATTCAAACCCAGGCTGGCGTGGTCCCGTTGTAGGAGGGCAGCATTTTGTGGGGCATGTTAGTTGTTACAGCTGCCTCCTTAAATCTTTTGTAATTGGAGTGAGTGCTTCAGAGCAAGCCGCAGGCGTCTCAGTGTTGCGTGTGAGCCAGAACAGGACCGCAGGACAGCGCCCCCAGCTGCTGGTGGAGACTGGCCGTCCCTGGCCAGCGTATGACTGCGAGCATGTCGCGTTTATTTCTGTAGGCCCTCGTTCTGGTCGGAGGGAGTAGGGGTGATAAAAGCTACGTGATGGGGTTGCTGTAGATAGTAAATGAGCGAAGACAGGGAAGACCCCCTCCTGTGGTGCCCGGCTCGTCGGTCTCGTGGGGTCAGGGCGGCATGAACTTGTGCAGGCCCCTGGTGAGGCCCACATAGCTCCCGATCCCTGTCCACTGCGAGCCGGGCTGGCAGAACTCCCTCCAGGGGGCATTGGCCCCCACCCTGAGGGTCCCGCTCCCCAGGCAGGAAGGAAAGCTGCAGCGGGAGCTTGTGGCCTTCACAGTGGGCTCCAGGAGTGCCTGAGCAGCACTCACCTCTCACCCGTCACAAACCCTAGGGAAGGCAGTGTGCCCTCCGAAGGCAGGGCTGGTAGCTGGGGCCAGTGGAGTAAGGGAGGGAGGGAGAGAGGCCATGTGCGGGCGAGCATACTCATTTTCTCTGTGTTCATGGCCTCAGTCCCTAGCCAGGGTGCGGTCAGATGCCCCCTCTGCATCCCTGCCCAGGCTCCCTCAGGCTGCCTCCTGCCCTAGACTGGGTGGGGGTCCTGGGCTCCTTTTCTGTGTTTGTTTCCACATCTGCAAATGGAGACCATTTCTCAGCTGATTCCCATTTAGAAAAGAAATCCCGGGCACCTGGGTGGCTCAGTTGGTTGAGCGACTGCCTTCGGCTCAGGTCATGATCTTGGAGTCCCGGGATCGAGTCCCGCATCGGGCTCCCTGCTCGGCAGGGAGTCTGCTCCTCCTTCTGACCCTCCCCCCTCTCATGTGCTCTCTCTCTCTCTCATTCTCTCTCTCAAATAAATAAATAAAATCTTTAAAAAAAAAAAAAAATCCCATGAGGATGTACCTGGCTACATGCCACATTTCTCTCTCAAACATGTAGCTGTGATATGCCCAGAAGAATTGGGCCAGCCGAGAAGCATGACTTCGTGGCTTCTGTGAATGTGCTCCCCCGTTCCCTGGACCCAGCGTCTGTCTCCTCCTTCTCCAGCAGTAACAGCGCAGAGAGAAATTAGGACATGCTGGGCCCCGTGTGAGGAGCAGCGTGTATTAACTCACGTAACCCTCGCAGTCCTCTGAGACGGGCCATCATCGAGTCTGAGCCCCTGTCCCTTCTGAATCTCTCTGACCTGCACACTTCTCTCCAGCTAGAACAATCTGTCTGTTCTCCGCAGTGTTCTGCAACAGTTTTCGTGCTGCAGCCCTCCCTGCCTCCTGTCCTCCTCCGTCCGTTCCCCACGCCAAGTACAAACCTGACACTTCTCTGCCTAGAGCCCCCCTGGGGCTCCCTGCTGCCCTCCACAGAGAGTTCAGACTCCAGGAAGCTCAGGAAGCCTCCCCTGATCTGGCCCTGATCCCTCGCCTCTCCTCCTTCAAACACTGTGCTGTGGCCAGAGAGCTCTGTGTCCCCCCCCGGGGCGTGCCTGTGGGCCTCGTACGAGAGCCCTTGTGCTCCTCAGGTCTAGCCTAGATAGGTCTCTCTCCTGGAGCCTTCCCCTGCCCTGTCTCCAAGTGAGAGCTGATGCTTTGCGTTCCTCTCCACCCTGCTCATTTAAACCTGAAAACTGGGAGGCTCTGCTGGTCCCCATTTACAGAGGGGGAGAGCCGACATCCCGCAGCCAGGCGGCAGTGCGGCTGGGACTGGACCCCTGAGCTGTGCAGCTCCAAAGCCTGTGCCCTTAACTGCTGCGCTGTGATGTCCCCCGGAGGCGCTGAATGGTGTGCAGGTGGCGGGAGGTGCTGGTCTCCACCTCAAAAGTTTACGAAGCACCTCGAGATGTCCTTGACACCCTCGGAGCCCCTCTGCGGCCCGAGCCACCCCAACAAGGTCCCTGAGGTGGGATCCTGCATGGCAGACAGTGAACTTCTGTCTCTCCTCTCGCAGGGAATTGTGGTGGACGTGCCCTTCGCGTCCTTCTTCCTGAGCCAGCTGCTTGGGCACCACCACAGTATCTTCTACAGCTCTGTGGACGAACTTCCTTCGCTGGACTCAGAGTTCTATAAAAACCTCACTTCCATTAAGGTCAGTGCGGCATGGCGGAGGGCATCGCTGCAGGCTGGTGCAAACTCAGTGAAGTGAAGGCCTCGGGGTTCTCGTGTGGTGGGAGGCGATTTCCTGCTCTGGGGCCAGGGCTGCTCTGTAGCCACCATGGGCCCCCACGTCCCCTTCTGGCCACTCCTACCTCCTTCCTCACGGTGATGAGTGGCCTTTCCCTTTGCTTCAGGCTGGGTGGCAGTCATAGTGGTCCTGCCCATGCAGCATCGTGTGTGTGGTGGGGGGGAGTGTTAAAGCTTTCAAGGATATGGCCCGCCTGGGTCCCAACACTTGCCCTTTCTCTGTTGCATTAGCGCTACGACGGGGACATCTCCGACCTGGGCCTGACTCTGTCCTACGACGAGGACGTCATGGGTCAGGTAGGTCGGCCTCTATGGCTGAGCGATTCTTTGCCGCCCTCCACTGGCTTCCTGGGACCTGCCCTGCTCTTGGTGTTTTCCCCAGGAGAAGGTTCACAAACAGAGGCTGGCTGTCCTCTGGTGTCTGGTTCCCTTGCCCATCCCCCTACTCCCGCCTCGCCAGCCAGGGGGGCGTTCCCCCTTCCGTTCCCAGTTGACCTGGCCTTTGCCTGCTTGGCCCTCGGAGAGCTCCCCACAAAGACCCTGCTCTGCTTAGATCGCACTTAGGGTCCTTCCTGATGGAAGCTCTAATTCCCCATTTGTAACATTGCTTTTTGTTGCCATGGTGAGGATTAGCTGTCACACACGGAGGCGTGTGACTTGCAGAGGGGAAGAAGCCACCCGAGAAGTGCCTCGAACAGAATCCAGGCCTTGCTCTTGCTCATCATGGAGAGCGGAGCAGGAGGAAAGGACAGTGGACACTGTGGCAGCAGAGAAGTCTCCTGCCAGAGCTTGCCTTTTGGCTTTCCCCCGAAGTGCCCTCTGCGCCCTCCAGTGCTGTCCTAGCAGACACCTGTGTGAGCCTCCATGCGCCCGTGTTCTGAGGGCTGCGGGAGAAACCGGACCTAGAGCTTCCTCATGCAGAGCTGGCTTCTTGGAGCCGAGCCTGCGTCGCCTCCGAAAGGTCACTCGTCTCCCCAAGCCCCGCTTCTCTTCTCTCACAAAAGTACCTCTCGTGAGTGTGAGTCCTGGCTGGGAGCAGTGTGACGCCATGAGCTCCTGTAGGGAGCCCCGAGCACACAGGTGTGTGAGCGCTCTGAGGAGCCTGTGAGGGAGGAACCTCCGCCTTCCCACAGAGCGGTTCTCCGAGGCTCTCCAAGTAGTAGCGTGCGGACGGGGCGCTCCCTGGAGCCCTTTCCAGGAAACACCAGGCCGGGGGCTTGCCAAAGACCCTTCCAGCTTCAGAGTCCTCCCGTTGCCCCAAGGTGTTGGCAACGGTGGGACTAGAGGCCACGATCGCTCCTTTCTTCATCATCAGAGACCCAGGATATTCTATTAGTAGAATTTCTGCTAAAATTAGCTTTAAAAGTATGCATTCTTTGATTTTTAGGTGACCCCCAGAAATGCCTGAAGTTGAGGAAAATACTCGATTCTGTGGTCTTCAAATCTTTAAGCAGATTTGAGCCTTCCTCAGAATTTTCTCTTTTGACAATAAAAATGATGCAAACTGGTAACCACAGATTCTGCTATAAGATGAGCACAGAACGTGAAAAAGCCAGTTACAGGACCAGCTCCAGGAAAGCACCACTGTTAATGTGTCATGTGTTTTCAGACTTTTCTCCCGGGGCACCTGTATCACTTTTTTTTTTTTTCCAGAAATGGTACCATACCATTCCAGGGTACGGCTGTACCAACATTTATTTAACTATGCTCATAATGCAAACATGGTCCCCTCTGTGATATCTTTAAGCCTTAGTACAAATGTCTGCGTGAGGTTCGGATGAGAAGAAACCTTCCACATTGATTGTGCAGGGTCTGCTTGTTGATATTTAAGCCCTGGCTTCTTGTGAAAATGATTATTCCCAAACACGTCCCATCTTCATTCTGTCATCATTACGGACGTTGGCGTCAGGCCCTTTCATCTTCAGGAAGCCCTGTTTCCCTGTTAGAATTCTCTCAAGTAATTGCTCCCCATCTTCTCCCCCAGCTTGTTTGCCATGAACTGATTCCTGGAGGGAAGACCATTCCTGTTACGAATGAAAATAAGTGAGTATAGCAATTAGATTTTTAAGGTCAGCACTTGAAAAGACTTCATTCTGGCTCTCTGGTCTTACTTTGAGAATTTATTAAGATAGATTGAAGTAGAAAGAGGCCATAAATATCATAATGGAATTTACTCGTTACAGTTCATAGGCCAAAACTGTATTAAATTCGATTTGCAAAATAAGAATTGACAACTTATTTTTGGCAGTAGCCCATCTAAGGGCAGAGGCACCCAGGCCGCAGTGTTCCTAGGCATTTAATGACGGCTCGAGATGCAGACAAATGGGTTCTGAGCCACTTGGGCACGTAGTCCTGAACCCAGAGGGCACGGAGGTGGAAGGACACCTTGGAGGGGCAGATCATTTTGGAATGATAGCATGTGGCAGTTGCATAAAATGCTGTTCTTGAGAAGACACAGTGATGAATTCAAATGCCACAGACAGGTTCTTAGACGTGGGGGGACTCGGAGGCCCGGCAGCTATTGTCACAGATAACAGGCTTTTAGAAATCTATCATAAATGTCAACCTCTTTGGTCCCTAGAAGCAAAACTCCTTAATGCACTATCTCCACCGCACTATTCTCACCTAATTAAAACAGTAGAACCTAGCATGAGGAGTAGATATTGGCCCTTTTGTCAAACTATCAATCTTCTGCCGCCAGGCTCAGCTGAGCATCTGAACTGTTAATCTGAGCATCACTCCCCCAGTGACAAGTGAGAGCTCAGTCCCACCTGGTGAGTCATTTGGCTCAGATGCACGTTGCAGCCCGAGCATCCTGCCCCTCTCGGGTCAGGTGGTTGGGGCAGTCTGCATGCTTGCGGAGCTTTGATTTAGACTGTCAGTGTGGTCAGAAGAACGGGCCTGATTCTCCTCGGGATTGAAAGACACCAGTTTTGACTCCTGGCCACAGGGCATTAGTTGGACAACTGAGAAGAGAGCCAGGAGCTCAGGTGGGGAGGCGCTGCCGGGAGCTGTCAGCAGGGACGCGTCCTGTCGCTCCCTGCCGTGTGCCTATAACCATCCCTTCAGAGGGCTTCTGTGAGCTCATGCGTGTAACATACCTTGCGGGATATCTGGCTCAAAGGGGGGGGCCTCAGTAAAGGAGAGCAGTGAACGTCCCCAATGTCAGCTGTGTGACATGTCCCATAGAGCCCGCCACCCCCGGATCGGCCGTGTTTTGCTGGGCGTGGCACGGGGGTGATGGTGGGAGCGGCATGGATCACAGCCAGAGGCAGCGGGCCGATGCAGCCTGTGCTGGAGTGAGACTCCTGTCCTGCCTGGACCTGTGTGAAAGCCACTTCATAAACTTACACGTTCTCAGCAAAAAAGCTCAGCATAAGGGCAAGGGGATTCGGTTCGACAGATGGTCTTAAAAGGCCTGGAAACGCCAATTCCGCCCTCCTTAGGGTCTTGTACTTTCTGTTAAATGGGAAAGTCCTCCAAAGTCCCCCTCCCTCTTTTGGTAAAATGGGACAATATCAGCAACCTGCTTCAAAGCGTGTATGAAAGGGGTATCGATAATGGAAAAAGTCATATTTAAGTATCTCAATGTGCAAGTCTGCTGCTGGATAATTTTTTTAAATAAGCATATTTTCAGGGTCAGAAACTCAGATCTGAGCACTGTGGGGTAAAATTTTTATTTGGACTATGCTAATTTGGGATTTGGGGAGTTGTACCTGGGCTGGGCTCAGGTTCTTTGCTAAGAAATCAGCCATGCTAGCAAGCCTGGATTTAACCTGCTGGAAAGGTTTGCGTTGTATTACAGTCGTAGATGAGGTCATCGTGCTCAGTAAAGCAGGCCCAGAAGACCATCTGCTCGGAACTGTTGTTAGTGCTCTGACTTCCCCTTTGAACCTAAGTGTAAGCTAGCTGCATTTGGTCACAGCTTTCTGCAGGCTTACTTTTCATGGCTTCGAGTCTTGGCCCAGATTAGCAAGGCTTTGCTGGAGGTTTCCTCATGAAGCCATTTTTTCTCCCGTTTTAAAGCTTACTGGAGGACAGAATTCTCTCTTAATTGGATGAAATTAAATAAAAGTCCAAAAAGCTGTACTTTTTGTGCTGAGAAAGGGCCCTCTCCTTATCTGGGTTTGGGGGAGGAGTGAACACATACACAGTGGCACCCAGCGTGCCATTCAGGAAGGTTAGCATTACCATCGTCGTCATCGTCGTCATCCTCGCCGTCATTCTGGTGAAACGCCCTGGTACCACTGGTGTTTTCGTTAAGTGGTCCAGAAATGGCTGGACTCATCTTTCAGCCCACTGGTAACAGCCCAGCCTGGCCTCCTAATTCCCACTGTTTTCTCCTGTTGGCAACAGGATTAGCTACATCCATTTGATGGCACATTTTCGGATGCACACCCAAATAAAAAACCAGACAGCTGCCCTCATTAGCGGATTCCGCTCCATTATCAAGCCCGAGTGGACCCGGATGTTCTCAACCCCTGAGCTACAGCGTCTCATCTCCGGTGACAATGCTGAGATTGATCTGGAAGATTTAAAGTAAGGAGCGAAGGTGGGGAGGGGGGTGAAATCTTCAGCCTCCTGGAAAGCAAGCTGCCCCCTTGCTGGGCTCCTGTTTCAGAAGCCCACTTCCAAGTGCTCTCCTCCCTGATCACTGGGTGAATTGCTCTGAAATAAAAGATCCCCCACTTGTCTGCCTAGAGACTAAGAAGTGGAAGTAGAGTTTAAGCAGGTGTCGAGGACTGTGGGGCTCTCCAGAGTTCTGGGAAGTGGCAGTGCAGGATCTCCTGTTAGCTCCTGTTCGGGAGTCTCAGGGCCCGCTCTTGAGCTCCCTACCCCCTTAGCTTCCAGGGACATGGGTTACGAAGGCGTGAACTTCCGCCTTTAAGAGAGGTCAGGAGGCACCCAGGCCTGCCGGAGTTGGCTGTGCCACTTGGCTAAGTTCCGTCCCTGCCTGTGTCTGTGAGCACCCATTGGAATGTGTGGCTGAGCCCGTCGTCTGCATTTTTTCAGGAAGCACACGGTATACTACGGTGGCTTTCATGGAAGTCACAGGGTCATCATCTGGCTCTGGGACATTCTGGCCTCTGACTTCACACCCGACGAGAGAGCCATGTTTCTGAAGGTATTTTATACGTTACCTAGATGTGCATTCATAGATATTCTCATAAACCTAGAGGTCACTTGCTGTAATAATTTATACTGGGGAAAAAGTAAAATTATCAAGAGGACCTCCTATGATCAGCATATCCTCTCCCGTAGGCCGCCTCCATGGTAGGTCAGGCAGTAACCAGACAGGCCCGGGGTGAGGCTGAGTCACGTGGGCCCAGGAGCTGCTGCGGACCCCTCTGCAGAGACAGGCTTGCGTGGGCTTGAGCTCGTTGGGCTCAGCACTCCGTCTTCCCCTTCGCTGGTGCTGGCCTTGCTCACATCTCATTTCTTCCTTCCTTATAGAAGCAAATGGTGTTTATTACCTTAAAATACAGACAAGCAAATTTTTTTTAAGTTTTTTTTTTTCTTTTTTAAGTAATTTCTACACCCAACGTGGGGCTCAAACTTATGACCCCAAGATCAATAGTCACATACTCCACCGACTGAGCCAGCCAGGCGTCCCCAGACACGCAAACTTTTGAACGATCTCCATTCCTACTCTCCAGGGACTGCCTCTGTGTACCTTTTTCTCAGCAGTGTGAAACATGCAGCACCACACATACAGTGTCCCCATAAAACACACGTGATTGAGTAGGCTGATAGCAGTGTGTATTTCTGCAAACAGGGTAGCTGACATTAACCAGTTCCCTTATACCGGTGTCTTTAAAGTTGGAAACGTTCAAAACATTCCCTCCGATGACACCATGTTGTTTCCTGTTACTGACGTCGGCAAAGCCTTTTATAGGACCCTGGATGACATACACACTTGTCTGTGTATTTGTTACATGCTTGTGTATTTTTATAAAGATGGAATCCTCACTTTGCCACCCGCTCTGCTGTTTGATATTTTATCCTGAACACTTTGCCATATTCTGGGGGTAGATTTAAGTACCTTGAAATATTTTCCTTTGGACATTTGGGTTTCTAGAATGGTTTCCAGTGACCTTGGTGGTTGAGGCAACATGAACAGTATCACCACTAGTTGAAACGGCAGCGGGTTTTCTTTCTCCTTGGTTTGTCATTCTGAGGAGAGTTCATTCCCATCAAGGAGGCCACCACTCCTAGATGCAGAAATGCCCGGGTCATCCCTACAGGTTACAAAGGGCTTGGGGTAGGCAGGTAGACATAATTCCAGAAATTCTTAAGAGAATCAATTCTGATTTTCCAGCAGCACCTCTTATAGGCCAAACACTCCCTGACGGCCTATAAAACCGCTCCCCTGCCTCTCCTGGAAAGAGGAGAGAGCCCATGTCTCCTAACTGTGTGCAGTCTGTCCCACACAGCGGGTGTGTTTGTGTCTCTGGATAGCCGGTCTCCAGACCTGCAGTTCCTGCAGACAGGCCCCCGAGTCGGGTGGAAGACACAGCCCTCGTATGGAGTGCACCTGACTGTGCTTGCTTTAGCTGTAACACGAGCAGATGGCAGCTTCCTGTGCCCTCTGCCCCTCGGCCTCCCGTCCCAGGGGGATGAAAGCACCGCCCCCTCCACAGAGCAGCCCCGGCTTGCGGCACACAGTAGGTCTGAGCGGCCTGAGTTGGGACAGGCACAGGCTCTTCTGGGTCTGTCTCCTCATCCTTAAAACAGAGCGAATCACACAGCTTCCGAGGAGTGATGAGGTGCGGCCGGGTCCCAGAGCGCTCAGCACAGCGCTCGGCCCTGCTTTCTTAGTAGGAGCTGCTGCTGTGCTTCGGCTGGTGGAAAATAAGCCATACTGGATAGCAACATCGATACTGGGTGTACAAACGGTTTTTGAAACCTGCCACACAAAAACTCTTTGGATGCCATTTAGAACAGTTTCATTGGTAACATTTATTATATTAAGACCCAAACACTCAGCTTGCTGAAGCACAGCTGGGTGCTGTAAGTCGCAGGCCCGTACATCCCCTGGAGAAGGGAGAGCCTTTGTAGCTGATGTTCAGTTCTTTTTATTTATTTATTTATTTATTTATTTGAGAGAGAGAATGAGAGAGAGCACGAGAGGGAGGAGGGTCAGATGAAGAAGCAGACTCCCTGCCGAGCAGGGAGCCCGATGCGGGACTCGATCCCGGGACTCCAGGATCATGACCTGAGCCGAAGGCAGTCGCCCAACCGACTGAGCCACCCAGGCGCCCCGAATGATGTTCAGTTCTAAAAAGCGAATGGTTTCTTCAGACTTCCCTCTGCAGGTTTATCACTTGGATTTCTAAGTCAGTCCGATTCCTCTGTGCAGACACAAGCTAGCACATATGATGAAATAACCCAGGTGCTGCCATCTGGGAGAGGCAAGGAATCCCAGGAGTGTAGCAAGGGAGCATGGGTGGCTGCCCGTGGGCCCCATTCTGGGTGTCCGGCGCATTGGTGTGCCCCTCAGCCTTGCTGGCGCCGGATGCCTGATTGTTGTCTGCATGCTGAGGGCAGATTCATCTGTCAGGGAGGGGCCCCCAGGAGCCGAGCTCACTCTGTGAGACTGCTCTGTGACACAGCAGTCCAGGGTGCTTGGGGGAACGCACCTGCACACCTCCCCCTGGCTGGCTAGGAAGCCGAGCAGGAAGCCAGGTGCCAGGGGTGTGGGGCCCTCTCTCCTGTGCCACGTGTTGGGGGCACCACCGTCTCCCTCTGCCCAGTGGTCCCATGCATGGCGTCTCTCGAAGCAAGGGCCCGCGTGCCAGTCCCACTGAGATTGGTCCCGTGGGGGGTAGTTTGTGTTGTTCCTGAACTCTTCAGCTGCACATTCTCCACCAGCCCCTGGGCTGGCACACACAAATGACTGGTCACATCCGCTGGTGTGGCTTTCGTGTGTTTTAACCTTCAAGAACAACACCCTTGAGACATGAGACGTATACAAGTTCTTGGGCCGAATGCATGGTCTGTGGTCACCCTCCTGTCATACCATGACTGGAGAAAGCAAAAAACGTGCAGCTCGCCTGCCAGGGGCCTGTTGCTGAGGGAGCAAGAGCCCCAGTCTGGCCCCTCGACCTGCCTTGTGTTGCAGTTTGTGACCAGCTGCTCCAGGCCCCCGCTCCTGGGATTCGCCTACCTCAAGCCTCCCTTCTCCATCCGCTGTGTCGAAGTGTCAGATGATCAGGTACCACTGCTGGGGGAAGAGTCAGCTGCTCTTGGTGGTGGTTTGCTGTGCCCACTGGGTAGAACCTTCACCCGGTCTGTGTCCGCGGGGCAGGCAGCGCAGCTCCTGGGAGCCAGGTGCGAAGGTTCCACAGCCCTCCAGCCAGGAGAGCAGTCGGGCCCCCAGAGGATGCCCTTGGACTCGGGCTGCTCTGGGGCCTCAGCTCTCTCGGAGGTCCCTTTCTCTTTACTCCCTCAGGAAAGAGTACCTGGGGGTGGTTTTAGTAGCTGGTGGCCTGGCCGGGGCTCCAGGTCTGAGAGGCAGTGTGGGAAGGGGCTTAGGACACCGGCTTAGGAATGGGGCAGGCGAGGGCTTGTGTGCTGGCCCTTCACGTCCTGCAGGCCGCTTCATTTCCTCTTCTGTAAGGGGGAACAGATGCCTCCGGGGTTATGCTCCGTGGAAGGAGTGCTCCAGTGGTAGCCATTGTTCGGTGTCTCAGCCCCTCTCCCCTGCCTGCAAAAACCCAGCGACCTCTGAGCATAGCTGCCTCTCCGGATGCTGCAGTCTGGCCTCCGCGTCCCTCATGTGACACTAGACAACCCTCAGTCCCCTTACTTAAGGAAGGTTGCCCCACATTACAGTCTGCCATGGGCCACGCGCTGGTGGGAGGAAATGGGAGGCTGCATTTAGACATGTTTTTGTACCTGAAGTATGTTTACAGTAGTCTGGCTCTTTGAAAATTGGTTGAGCAATAACTGGCAGTTAACCCGAAGGCCCCCTTTCTGAGTGCTTACCTAACACAGGGGTCCCCCGTGGAGCACTGGGCTGCCGGGGCTGCTGCTGTGTGCTCAGCAGTCGGGGCCGGGGGCCTCCGTTCGGGGGCGGCCTCGGGCAGCAGTGCGCTCTCACCGGCCGTTCTGCTCGGCCCCGAGGCCAGCCAGGTCCCCTCCTGCGTCGCCCGCCCTGGCACCCGCCGAGTCTCCCTCGCCAGGTGCCTCCCAACCAGGGCTGTGGTGTGTGCTTGCAGGACACCGGGGACACCCTGGGCAGCGTGCTTCGGGGCTTCTTCACCATCCGCAAGCGGGAGCCGGGCGGCCGTCTGCCCACCTCCTCCACCTGCTTCAACCTGCTCAAGCTGCCTAACTACAGCAAGAAGAGCGTCCTCCGGGAGAAGCTGCGCTACGCCGTCAGCATGAACACGGGCTTCGAGCTCTCCTAGCTCCCCGCTCCCGCCACCTGCCCTGGCCGACTCCTGGGCTGCCAGGGGCCTTCAGCTCCAGGGGGCGGGGTCACCCTGGGAGTGGGTGACCAACAAGCCAGGTGACCTCTCACTCTTTATAGCCATGAGACTCCCCTGTGGCCTCAACTACTTGGGACGCACATGACGACTCCGTAGCATTCTCCAGGTGACACTGATGGGAAGGGTGTTGAGAATAAACCTCCAGGTTCCGCCCGCGCTGATCCTTTTCTCCTACTTTCCGGGGTCTGAAGCCCAGGCCTGTGATCACAGAGGGCCTTCTCCTTTTGATAGTTTGGTTTTTTGGTGAGTCTTTTTTTTCCTTAACCTTGTGAGTGAGCTGTGCATGAACAAGTCCCAGGAACTCCAAGGGTCCAGAGCGGTTTTCACGATATGGTCCCGAGTGCACAAAGCCTACTACGGGTGAGACGCTCTCCTTCTGTTTCTGAAAACTCTCTTCTCAGGTAAGGCCTTGCCAAGCCTCTATGCACTCGACAAAGTCTCTGCCTCCGTCCCGTCCACACGCGGCCTCTCTGCAGACAGTCAGGCCCACCTGCTCCCCAGGGAAGCAGAGGTGCCTGCCGGGAAGGCTGCAGAGCCCAGGACTTTCGGGCACTGCCCCCACCTCGAAACCACGCATTCCATGCGGCGGCCGTGCCCCACCCCCAGGCTCGCCTCAGATGCTCTGAGTCCTCAGGCCAAGCTGCCAGGAGGCCCCCACTGGCTTGATCCTGTCTCGTGCATTCACATTGGCATCCTGGCTTAGGGAGAAAAAATACCTGTTGGCCCTTAAGAGCAGCTCCGTTTCCAGAGGGCGCTGGCTGTTCCCCAAGGCCTGCTGATTAGGGGGTAGCTGCCTTCCCTCTGCTTGTTTGCCCTGCTTTTGTCTAGTAAGGAACAAACACTAGCCGAGTTTCCCAGCCTGTTGGGGCGGTGGCCTCCCCCCATTGATGGTAAAATCCCAAGAAACTTGGTCTTGCCGCTCATTTTTCCTCAGCACGGGGAACCGGGAGCCCTTCGCACTGATGGACGCTCAGAGGGCTGAGAGAACTCTGGGTTGGGTTTTTTGGTTTTTGGTTTTTTTACTTCGTTTTCTCTTCCAACCCATTGTGCTCCTCTGCCCTCATTCTTGCCCCTTATCATAAGAACTTTATTCTAGATCCAGGGAATTGAGACAAAGGCCATGTCCATGGTCTGTGTTGACAGCCATCCACCCTCGCCCCCCTCGTCAAGCTCCTTATGCATCCTCACCACCAAGATTGAAGCCAGGAGTGCCTGGTCCCTCCTCTGCTCTGTGGAGCTCGCTGGGGGCTTGCAGCTTTCTTCAAAGCAGCAAAGCACCTTCTGGCAAAAACCTTCATGTTGGCGGCAAAGCGGGCAAGATCTATCTCCATGGCCTCCCTCAAAGGGTTGCGGCTGGGTGCCATGTCCTGCCCGGGCCCAAGCCTGGCTCCCTTAGAGCCCCTGGGCTTCTGGAAAATAGAGTTTGTGTTTTACTTTGATGGAAAGATGGCAAGGAATTTAAAGGCAGGAATTTGTTGTTATTATTATTTAAGATTTGTTAGTAACCTCTGATTCTGTGGATTTGCCACTTTAAATACTCGACTCCTTTGAAGACCTCCTCAGAACGCACGTGTACGCGGAGCAGGTTTGTACGTTTATGCTGGGGCCCAAAGGACGATCAGCCTGCACAGAGACGTTTGATTCCATCTTGACTTGGATTACCCGAGAATCCGCCAGCGGGGGGCTGGGGAGAGAGTGGTTTCTGAGCACCGACGCCAACTTTATCTGTTCTTTTGACGAGGAGGGGTGGTTTGTAATTTCATTTAAATTGTTCTCTTCAACAGCTGGAGATACCACACTGTCAAAAACACTGCATCTGTACTTTTATGGCTCGTGTTCATTGACACCTCGATGGCTCTTGATGGCTCTAAAAAGTTGAGGGGGGTTGGTTTCATAGATAACCTAGGGATTAAAACGTGATCAGAGGCTTTATTAAATTTATACTTCAGCACATGATGTCTGTGTTCTGCTTTTTATCTGAAGAAGGAGCGACTTAGGACCACATGCCTGGGGAGCTCACGAGGGGGCGCCTGGAGCTTAAAGGGCACATAGGCTCCCGCAGTGGAAAGACGATTCAGAGGAAAATACAACAGACACTCAAGTCTTAGCGGCGAAGCAGAGTTAGTAGCGGTTGACAATGTTCTATTTGCTTCCAGTTCTGTTTTGAGAGGTAGTACATTTCACATAAAGCTCAGGTCACCTCCAGCACCACCCAGGCCGTTGTCCCTCTCACCCGCTTTTCCAGAGGCAGCCATCACTCCAGATGACGTGTTTTATACAGTAACGGATACAACAGATGTGTGTTCATTGAAAACCATCCACATAACTCTCACAAACATATGAAGGCAAATTTTACAGCTACAACGGGGTCTATGCGGTTTTGCTCCCTGAGGATTGTACTTGCAGGACACACAACCCTGTGTCATTCTGTTCAGCCCACATTTACGCTTTCAGCCCACATTTACGCTCAGCAGAAAACCCATCTCAAACCGGCCCGTTTTTCCAGCTCCAGCTTAGGTGGCTTTTGCCCTCATCTGCGGTGGCTGTGGCCTCCTGGGAGCTCTCGCTGCCGCCTCCAGCCTGGAGCCCCCAGAGGGTCAGAGCAGGAGGCTGGCCCATTGAAATCCAGGGACTCAGAAAAGAAGTCCTGAAAGCCTGACGGCCCTTTTATAATAGAATGCCTGGGCACCCAAGAGGAGTTTGTGTGTGCTGGGTTTTCTCACACGGAGCATTCGTACCGGCAAAGGAAAAGAACCAACTTCCCCAGATACGCCGGCAGCGTGTGAGACACTCCCACCTAAAAATCCAAAGCCTCGTTCTGTGACATTTTGGCCTTGCCAAGTTACCACGGCAAAGAGAAAGTTCTTACGACTAGGAAAAACAAGTGGGTTTTTTAAAAATTTATTTAAATGAAGACAATTTTAGTACACAGTCAGAACTTGCAAGTGCCTAAGAATATTGAGGTGGAACACAGTTTGAGAAACACTCCACCGTGTTTGGGACTGCAGCAAAGCCATCTGCCGGTCTTTGTCCTGTTGACTTAGCAGAGGTCGCGCTGCTAAAAGTGTGTGGCAGGCTTATGGACAGACCAGTTATCTCTCTAAGGTTGGTTCATCTGGAGATCCAGGCCTCCCTTAGGCCTCAGACCTCCTTCCTGGAAACTTCGTAGGTCGATGAGCCGCTGAAGAACTGAACTGTGGTTCATTCGGTGCACTTTTTCAAGAAGCCGAGCGAGGGCTCAGGACCACAGAGACGCATGTGAACCCTCCCTTCCTGGTTGGGGGCCGGGATCGGCCTGTGCCTCCTGAGAATCTCGGTGCCCACTTCAGGGGCACGGGGATTACATGGAGCAGCATGTGACCTGCGCCCCCCTCAGTTCCTGGCACCCAGTCGGCATCCGACGTTAGTCCTCTTCCTACACTTGCTCACCCTGCACTAGAAGAAAACGGAGCTGCCCGTGGCCTGTCCATCAGGCCCTAGCCCAACTTCTGGTAGCTTCTGCAGCCACCGACAGTCACAGCAGGGCGGTGAGAAATCGGCCGCGGTCTCCCAGGGAACTTCTGCAGAATGGCGGGAAGGCCCGCTCCCTCCTCCACGCTGCCTGCGGGCAATGGGCCGAGGCGTTCCCGGCTGGCGTGGCCTCCAGCCACCTCACTCAGACACACTCACGCTCCCGGACGCCAGGCGGTCTTCAGGGTCAAGATGAAGTCGCTTGCTCATTATAATCATCATGAGAGCTAACATTTTTTACAAGCCCGGCTTGCATCGCCACTGACTCTGGAGCCTGAGCCCTTGGGGCTCTGAGGGCACTGGACAGAGCAGGTTTGGAGCCTCGGGAACTGGGTTCGCGTCCCAGCTCTGCCGCTCACTGCAAGGCCCGGGACAAGGCCCCTGGCGTCTCTGGGCCGTACTTCCCACCATGCAATGACCTTCCCACCTGTGCCAGGCCCTCTGAGGACAGTCGGTGATTTGCGGTCGGTGTAACTGTCACCATTATTTTATTCCAGAGACCTAACTGACGTTCTCTCTGGAATTATCTTTGTGTTTCAGACTCCTTGCAAGGAGGCCTCCAGAGGTGTTAGCAGGACATCCCGAGGGGCTTCTTCTGGACTTCACCCTCAGCGCCGGGTTTTTGGCTCCTTTACCTGAGCCCTCACCATGTCCTGAGCTTCCACCACACACTTTGGCCCAGCCTCTCCCCCAGCCTGGGACCAGCAGCCACAGTCCCCTCACGGTTTTCCCAGCCCGTGGCAGTTAGGTGGCCTCTGAGCCATAGGGAGACTCAGAGACTTGGGTAGACCAGGATGGGATCTGTGTCATTTTCCAGACCTTCCACCAAGAGAGCCAGACAGAGCACCCAGTGATGGCAGGAAAAACCTCACTGAAGATGTGACCCGCTGCTCTGACCGCAAAGAAGCCTGCAGAGGAAATCAAAACCCGAGCTTCCCAAACATCCACACTCCCACGAGGCACCAGGGAGATCCTGATTCAGCAGGTCTGGGGTGCCCAAGGTCCTGCATTCCTGACTCAGGAGTCCGCCACGGCCCGGCATTGAGACAGGTGGGGTAAGACCCTGAACTTGGCATCAAAAACTGGTTTGCATCAGCTGAGTGACTCTGGACAAGTTTCCAACTCCCTGAACCTTCTTTCCTCATCAGTACAATCGCCTCCAATACTAGTAGCCCTCCTGATGACCTCACAGACAGCTCGGGGCGGTGGGGTCACACAGACCCCAGTGTCAAGCCCAGCCCCGCCTCTCACCGGCTGCGGGAGCTCTGACCCACCTCTCCCAGCCTTGGTGTCACCTGAAAAACGAGCCTGAGTCACACCCTAAAATGTGTCTCCATGGTAATGGGACAAGTAGTGCTTCTGAGTCAAAAGAGGGGTCATCTGTGTTTAGGGAGAAGGGGGCCATAAAGGATGCGTTCCTTCATCTTCACCTGGAAAGAGGGTTTACCCTTTGGAGACAGGAAGGGAGGCAGTTGGGACGGAGGAAGCAGCCCGACCAAGGTGAGGTGGTGAGCAGTGGGAGTCACATCCCGTCTCACTGAGGGCAGGAATGGGGGCATCCTACCACAACCAGTGGTCGTCCCCCGGACCTTCGCCACGAGCAAAGCACTGCGCTCAGCCTTCTGTGCAAGTTCTTCACATTCTCCACCCTGGGACCCTGGGCACCGGAGTAGAACCAGTCCATTCTGCGGATGAAGATGTGGAGGTTCAGAGAGGTGGATTCACTTGCGTGAGACCACACAGCTAGAAAGCACCAGAGGTAGGATTCGGCCCTGGGTCTCTGTGACGACAGAGCCCCCTTCAACCACTAGCTTTGCTGCCGCAGGGAATAATCTGTGCAGGACAACCCATGTGGTCGGGAGTGTTAGTGTGGGAGAGCTGGGGAGGGTTAGAAGTCGTTGGGTGCAAGCAGAGACCGAGGGGGCTGTGGGAGAGGGGTCCCCAAGGGGGGGTAGGGGAGCCTAAATTTGAAGGCAAAGAGAGCCGGTTGGGGGGGTGGCGCATGACAGTGACGCTTTGTCCTCTTGGTACATGGCCTGCTCTGGGCACCTGTATCAAACATCAGGCTCCGTGACCTTCTCCCCAACCTGCTTGTGTCCCACCCAGGGACTCTGTGCCAGGGAGTGAGCGTCACCTGTGTGGGGCAGTGAGGGCCTGCCCTGCAGCCTGGGTGGCCTTGTCACCATGACAGATGATGCCCGTTGGACTCGGCAGTTGGTGGGTGTCCCAGCCAGGAGCCAGCCCAGGTAGCCAGATTGCCAGGGAGTTCGGGCTTGCCTCTATTCATCCGAAAATAGACACACAGGCTGCGCCAGGTGCTGGAGGCACAGCCGGGAAGAATGGGGACATCTCCCTGCCCTACAGTGCTCACTGTGAGGCTGGCGGAAGAGGTAGAACTAATCCAAGAGAGATGCCTGAGCACATACTGTGCTCACGCCTCCTAGAGCCACCCTGTTAGGATGCCCACTTCACAGCTAGGCAAACTGAGATTTGGGGACAGCAAGATGCTTGTCCAAGGCCCTAGAGTCTGTCAGTGGCAGAGCCAAGATCCGAACCCTGGTTTGCCATGCACTCTAAACCCCTGACCAAAGTTGGAGCAGGCAGAAGAGGAGTGGGAGAGCCTTCTGGACGATGCGATCAAGATTGAGCAAAGGCCCAGCAGCTGTTCTGTCCCTTTCTGCATCTGGTGCTCATCCCTGTCCCATCTCCCCTTGAGGGGACTGCTGGAAACAGAATTGCACCCACTTTGCAGGTAAGGCCCTATAACATATTTAAGGACTTGCTGAGGACCCCAGGGCTCTCGTCTGCCCGAGTCCTGGCAAAACTGGGAGAGGTGACAATCTCCGGAACAGCACCATTCCCAGCTACAGAGGTAAAAGGCTGAGTTGGATTGGGAGTGTACCTGAGCGAAAGGGGACCTGCTCTGCTGTTAGCCTGCCTCTACCTCCCCCACCAAAGCTCCCCAGGCAGAGGCAGGCTGCAGGAGTTTCGGGACCCTCCCCCACCACTTCCTTAGCTCCTCACTCCTATCGCAACAAGCGGAACCCCTCTCCTCACCAGGTGAGCCAGAGACCCAGGGAGGACAAGGTCAATGCCCAGAGCGCCTCCTTCATGCATCTGGGACCATGATCCATTTGGGATGGTGGTGTCTTCTCTAAGAAGGCCTTGCCCCTCAGCCCTCAAACCATGTTAATAATGACTGTGAACTTGCCTCTGCTTCCACAGCAATGGCCAGAGTTCCTCGGTCTTCCTTCTGGGCTGGCTGTAGCAGTGGCCCCTGGTGGACAAGCTGGGTGGCTTGTCCCGGCAGGTTCACACTGTGAAGCCATCGGGAGCGGTTTCCATCAGCTGGGGTTCTGCCTTATGGAGACCGAGAAGGGATTTATTGGCAGGTTTCGAGGATGAGAGAGCCAGAGCTGAGCCAGGGCCGTTCAGAGTCTTAGCATACGGTGGCAGAGCCTCTTCGGGACTCGGCAGGAAGGGCTCGGCCCCAGCCAGGAACCCATCCTCGTTCCGATCATGCCAATCTTCAGGGAAAGTGCAGGGAAAGAGAAAAGACTGAGCAAGGCACTGATGTCATTCTTGCATTTATCCATTCAGTAAATGTTGGGCACCTGCTGTGTGCCAAGCACTAACTAAGCACTAGGGTACGGTCGACTTTGGGAGAGCCAGACACTAACAGGAAACCCGTAAGATCATTTCTGATGTGTTGAAAACAAAACAGAGACACCCCCCCCCCCATGGAGATTGTATCCCATTGGGAAAAGTAAATCCCCCAAAGGGAATTGAGGCATGGCTATGAAGAGAAGAGGGACTGGATGAGGGAGTCCCCAAACACAGCAAATATCCACAAGAGGGTTCCTGCCGTTTTTAAGACTTCAAAAGCCTGCTCTGGTGCCCAGGGTGGTGGCAAGGATTTGGGTTCTGGAAGTAGATTAGACTTCATATCTGGTCCCAGCCACTTCCTTACGTGACCTGGGGCAAGTCACCTAACCTTTGCAAGCCTGCAAAATGAGGTTGATAATTCTTCCCACGTAGGGTTGCTGTCAGGTCCCATGAGGTCAGACATGCCCCACGCCTGGCACATAATGAGCACTCAATTTACTTCCCAGACCAAATACTCAATCACGTCCTGGGTGTGGGGTGTGGGGACACGCACGTGCAAGGTGGGTCGCTGAGCCGGGTCCTTGAGGTTGGGGGCTATTCCTGTTGACCCTCCAGCATATTCCATTACAGCTTTATTCTTTTAAGTTAGATTGTTGAGTTTAGATTTTCCTTCCTTTTTAGATTTTTTTTTTCCAGTATTCTCTACACCCAATGTGGGTTGTGAACTCACAACCCCAAGATCAAGAGTCACGTGCTCTACCGACGGAGCTAGCCGGGCGCCCCACCATTACAGCTTTAATATCATTCCCGCCTTCCTTCTTCTAGATAAGATTTACTAGGGTACGTAACTACAGAACTGCCCTTTCTTCCTTGAACCACCCCTCAAAACTCCCAGCACACGCTGAAGAAATCCTCCTCCTGAAACACCCCACATTTCCCCAGGGTGTGTGTGCTTTCGTGTTGCAACAAGACCATCTGACATTGTTCAACTACAGGCGCGCTCTTCGGGGTCTTCAGTGGGAGGTCATTGCAAACCATAAACTCAAAAATGTCCCCCGAAACAAACTGCCTCCCCTGAATGCAGCACCGCAGGGAGGGGAGCTGGATCTGGTGCCGAGCACAGCAGGAAGCAACCCCACAGGGAACCGAGAGAAGAAACAGCCAAAGGGATGTGGCTTCCAGGACACCTGCCTGCTGACAGGAGGGGGTGGGGGAGGGACGATTGTGGCAGAGGCTGGGGGTCGGCTGGGAGATGGGAGGTGTCATGCTATTTCTCACTGGTCTTAATCTTAACTTTGCGTGCTCTAATGTGAAATGTAATTACAGATTCTGAATTATGGTGGCGAGCTCATCAGGGCTGACTCATCAATTAGTCAGATTTATACGCATGTGGTTCTCGGAGATCTATGACCCTGATGTGTCACCTCGAAGCTCTGAGAAATCTGTCCTGCCCGTTCGCTGTCTTGGGGAACCGTGGGGTCGAGAGAGCCATTTTGAGGGCCGGCTGGGAGGGACAGTGTGACCACTATCAGGAAGCCTGGAGACCATACATGCCTCTGAAGTCCCCAGTCTTTGAAATCTGTGAGGGCGTTGGCCTAGGAATCCAGAGATGTCAAATACACATCGGAAACCATGCGAGGCTTCACTAATGGACTACCAGCACCTTCTGCTGCATGGGGACCCAGCCTCGAGCTCCTTCTTAACATAGCCTTCCAGGCAGCCCCTACCAATCACCGTGCATTGGCACTTCTTTCCCACCCCTGGGATCAGCCCGTCCACTATCTCCGCAGAATCATAATCGGGAAAGGAAGCTGGGTTTTGACGCAGAAGCCCCGGGTTGAGTGCTGGTTTTGCCACTTGCTCACTGTGGCACATTGGACTCATCACACTACCCGCTGGGGTGCCACTTTGTCCAGGGGAAGGTAGGGTGGTAATCCACGGTGAAAATCCACATAAGGTAATCAATGGGAATGTCCTGTGTCTATCTCAAACCCCATACAGGTTAAAGATGCAGCAACCAACAGAAGAGAAAGAAGGATGAAAAGCGGGCGCGATTACCCTCCAGGGGCAATCCTCAGTGGGGCTGTGATCAGCTTTCTTCCCTCCCCTGTTGCCCTACAACGGAAGCTAAGCATCCACGTTCAGACCGCATGGGAGCTGCGCTCCAGGCAGCCAGCCGGCTCCAACAGAACGACCAGGCGCATATTCTCCAAGGCTTCTAGACTTTGGACGGGCCCCGTGGCTTTGGCTACCAGAGGGCAGCCTCCTCTGACTCCAAACATCCCAAGAGAGGTAGATGATTTATGACAGGCATGGCAAGCAATTGTCAGCTTCTTCTCTCTTCTGCACTTAGGTTTATTACACAAGTGAGCCTCTGTCAAATCCGACCCAAATACATTGTTAAAGAAAAGGTTGGAAAACCCAGACAGACAAAAATGAAAGTTAAAACCACCCATAATCCCATGATTTGGAGGCATTATTAACACATGGAACAGATCCTTGCATATTTTTTTCCTGTGGTGTATATCCACACACCTATTTCTTTTTCAGGAATCAGGTCATTCTATACTATGCCACTGGATAACTGGGGTTTGGTTTGGTTTGGTTTTTTCTACTTAAAAGATGGATGCCTTTCCATAGTAATAAATAGATAGACACCATCCATTTCAGTAGTTTTGTGTTTCTTAGAGCCCCCATTAGCTCCCTATTGTTGGACGGAGCATCCAGTTTTTCACTGTAATGAGCAGCTCTGCCGTGAAAAAAAATCCTGCTGGCTTCACCGACGTATCTTTCCTTTGGAGAAATTCTCGGACACAGAATCGCTGGGCCGTAAGGACGCACATTTCCAGGACTTTCATATATGTTGCCAAATTGCCCTCCTGCAAGGTTGACCCTAGCTCCGATCCCCCCAGCAGCGGAGAGTCCACGTTTCTCTCTCCCCGCTGAAGCCTGCAGGTGGAGAGCCACAGGCTCAGAACTCTCTCCAGCTGCCGGGTCCTGTGGTCGGACCCCTGAGGGTCCTCAGAATCAAGTTCTTCCTCTCCCACTCGGCAACCCAAAGTTGGCCCAAGAGAGTCTGTGGCCAGGGTCCTGGTGCCACCTGGCGGGACCACCCGCAGGCCCCGACCCCCTTCCTTTCCACCTACGCGCCCCGATGCCTTTTCTCAAGGCGGGCTGCCCACACCTTGTGACGGCACAGTGAGCTTTTGAGCTATCATCAACCTTATTTTCCTCTACAGCTCCTACGGAGTTAACAGATGTACGCACGTCTGAGGCAGTCATGCGGCAAGAGACTTTGGGGCCAATCCTTCCCGTTTTGACAGTGTGTAATCGAGGTGAAGCCATAAATTTTATAAACAAGAATAAACGACCCTTAGCAACATATGTCTGTTCGACCCTTCCAAGGTGATCGTAAATAAAGGCACCTGCTTGCTGGGGGAGGGACGTGGGCGCTACGGATGGCCAGCGGTGAGGGCCGAAGGCTCTTGCCTTGGGAGCATCTGGTGGCGGATAGGTCACCCCGCCACCCCCAGGTCCTGAGTCAGCTGGACGGCTTTCTGCCGTTTATTCAATCATCCCTCCAGCCTGCCTTTGCCCTTATGCCCTCCCCTCCGCCCGCACCGAACTGGTACCTGCTTCTCACTCTGAGAGAGGTAGCTTGTAGCAGGGGCAGTAGGGTCCCCTCCCTCGGGGTTTACGATACCCTCTCCTCCAGCCCCACTTCACTGTCAGTGGCGGCGGCGGCACCAGTGTCCCAAGTCGCTGCCCCCCAGGAATCTGAAAATGGGGGTTCTTGTCCCAGCCCCGCTGCTGCCCGCAGGGAGACCTCAGGCAGCTTGAGCCACCGTGGAGACGTAAGAGCGTGCTAGAGGTAGACAGGTCCAAGTTCAAGTCTGAGTTTGGCCACCGGCTGAAGTGCTCTCTCCCTGTGCCTCAGTTTCTGTGTCTGCATCTGAAACAAAGCTACTGATATCTACCCGAGGGGGCCATGGCAGGGGGGCGAAGTATGGGCTAAATGCACACGCAATAATAGTACCACCTTCATGGGCTTTTGGAAGAATTAAACAATTGCATGTAAGGTGCTTAGCAAGATGCCTGGACACAATCTCTACTCAATTTGTGGTCATTATTAATATTTATTTCTATATTCTCTCTTGGCCTTAGTTTTCCCATCTGTAAAATGGGAGCAGTGATCTCTGCGCTCCCTTCCGGCTCTCTTTGCTCTGCCACTGAGTACTTGGGCAGCATGGTGTCCCTGGAGCCAGGGCCCCTGGTCTGACTGGGACCAGCCCCCCTGGAGGCCACCTGTGTCCCCCAGCCTCAGCAAGTCCAAACCAACTGGGGGTGCTGCTTAGTGGTCTTCTGAGCTTTACCCAGGCCTGAGCTACTTGAAAGTGCTTTGAAAAGGAGAAGACACAACTCAACAATAGCTACATTTTTTTTTTTTTTCTTGAGCAGCTCCCTTGTGCCAAGCCCGTGGGTTTATTCCCCGAACCCTTGGAAGCTGAATCACGAGCCCCAGTCATAAAAGATAAAGACTGAGGCTCAGCGAGGTCAAACAATTTACTCAGGGTGGTTCAGCCAGGAAGCGGCAGGGCTGGAACTTGAATTCAAGTCATAACAACAACAACTATAAAAACAGTTAACTTGGGGGACCTGGTGGCTCAGTCAGTTGAGCGTCTGCCTCTTGATTCAGGCTCAGGTCGAGATCTCAGGGTCGTGAGATGGAGCCCCATATTGGGCTCCGCCCTCAGCATGGAGTCTGGTTGAGGATTCTCTCTCCCTCTCCCTCTGCCCCTCCCACTCGTGCTCTCTCTCTCTCTCTCATAAGTAAATCTTAAAAAAAAAAACCAAAACAATTAACTTGCCAGGGGCCATGCTAAGTCCTTTAAAAAAAAAAAAGATTACTTATTTTAGAAAAAGAGAGCATGGAGGGGCAGGGGCAGAGGGAGAGAGAGAATCTCAAGCAGTCTCCACGCTGAGCACGCAGCCTGACGTGGGGTTCCATCTCACGACCCTGAGATCTTGACCTGAGCCAAAACCAAGAGTCGGACGCTTAACCGACTGAGCCCCCCAGGCGCACCTAAGTCCTTTTAAGTACTGCCTTATGTTGACCTCTCTTAATGGCCTCTATCTATGGGGTATATATTATCGTCCTTCCTGTTTCACAGATGAAGAAGCGAGTCTGAGAAAGATGGAGTGACCCACCCAGAATCATGAAGCTAGGAAGTTTCAGAGCTGGTCTTGAAACCGAGTCTGCCTGGCTGATGCCCAGCTATGTCGGGCTGTTGTTCACTGCCCTTCCACGGTCGGGAGCGTCAGAGGCCATCCAGCAGCCTCCCCGGCCAGGCCTGAATGCTGCTTCTCAGGCTGCAAGGCTGGAGCTCTGCGGGACTGCACAGGTTATTTTAAAGTGGGGATTCTTGGGGCATCTGGGTGGCTCAGCTGTTAAGTGTCTGCCTTCGGCTTGGGTCATGATTCCGGGGTCCTGGGATAGAGCCCCGCATCGGGCTCCCTGCTCAGCGGGGAGTCTGCTTCTCCCTCTCCCTCTGCTTGTGCTCTGTCAAATGAATAAAAATCTTAAAAAAAAAAAAAAAAGTGGGGATTCTTACTTGGGCTTCCGTGGACTTCCTCTAATTGTACGCATCCTGTGAACATGTGTGTGTGCACGCATCTGTCTCGGGAGAGTATGCACGTAGCCTCCATCAGAAGCGTCTCAAGGACGCTCCACTTCTGTGGAGTACGAGAGAACATGAGGGACATCCCCACGGCCTCAGGTGTCCCCAACCTAGCTGTCCCCTGCCTCTGCTCGGGCTCAAGCATGGCCTTCCACGAGGGACTCCCAGAGAAGGAGACTGCACGCCCACTCGGGCTGCAAAGGTGAGTGATCTCAGTAAGCAAGACTGGGCCAGCCTGGGTCCAGGATTGCCAGGGAGACTGCCGAGCCCCGGCGAAGGCAGGCAGGGATGAGCCACAAATCCTTCCAGGTACTGATTTATGTAGCATTCACGCGGAATTTATTATACAAGGGATTTTATTCAATTAAACTTGAAGTGTGTCTGGATTCTTAAAGGTTCAGTAGTGATAACTGGGACAGAGCGATCATAAAACTGGATGGGCTGTCGGGGGAAGGTGTCGGGGAGGAGGCGAGGGTGACATTGCAGCTGACGGGGGATTCGGAACCGGGACGTTTGTCATTGGGATGTGTTACAAGTTCGGGCTGAGAAAATTACTCGGTGAGAAATGCACATTAACAATAGCCAGGAGATAGCAGTTAAGGGAAACCAGGTTGAGAAATGAGACAGCAGAATCTATTAGCATCTGACATTGTTCTCGGTGGCCCAGGTCGTGATTAAAATGGCTGTCAAAGGGCGGTGGGGGCGGGGGAGTCGCAAGGCCCCCTCCCGGGCCCACACCTTGGTGCTGACTCCCTGAGACAGGGAAGGGGCTTCCCCCGAGCCTCGGTTTTCTCCCCTGCAGAGAGTGGCTGTTTTGGGGTTGCTGTGAGGTTTGAACGAGAATGATGTCCGTGGTGCCCCAGGATCGGGGCCTGGCACGTGGTTTAAACCCCTCCCCGGTGCTGGCTGGAGTGATGATTATGTGCGGCTCTCTCCCCTGCTATCCAACCACCAGCTGCTCTCTGCAGGGGCACTAAATGTGTCCCGAGGGCTGGGCAGGGCTGGGGGGAGGCAGGCGAGCCCGCGTAGGGGAGCGCCCAAACCCCCAGGAATCAAGGTAAATACAACTTTCACGTGCTATTTTAAAGGATCAAAACTATAGAAAAGACCTATGATCAATGAGGAATCACAAGTTTTTTAATTTTAATTTTCAGGTAATCTCTCTGCCCAACGGGGCTCAAACTTCCAACCCCGCGATCAAGAGTCGCACGCTCCTCCGACTGGGCCAGCCAGGCGCCCGGAGGTATGGGAATTTTAAGTAAAACCTGCCCGCTGTTTCTTTCCCGGCCCCGCCCTAGTGTGCAAGGGGGCTGTCCCTTGTGCGCATTGACAGCAGTGTGCAAACAGATCGGGCACCGCGGGCTTTGTACTTCGTCGTGTGTTTTGACGGCGGAGCGTTGCGTTAACGTTCCCCGCTAGGTTCCAGACATGGGAGGCTGTTCCGGCGAGTGCACGCGTGCACGCAGGGGCACGCAGGTCTCCTTTTGCTTCGGGCTCCACTGTGGCTCTGTGAGGCCCTGCGGACGGGCCAGCTCCTAACCAGTCCGTCGTCCGGGCCTGCAGAGCAGGCCTGCTGCTTTCCCCAGGCTGGCCACACCGGCGGCCCCTGCACCCCGGCCTGTGCGGGGGGGGCGGGGGGGGCGGGGGGCGGGGGGGATGTCTGCCCGCCCTCGGGAGGCGGTGGCTGAGGCGGGGCCTGGGGACCCGGAGAGAACAGAGCGAAGGTCAGGTCCGCGCCGGCCGCTCCCAGCAGGGGCAGGGGGGCCGGGATTTGGCAAGAGGCCAACTGCTTTGTTCCGAAGCCTCACTGGATGCTGTCTTTACTCAAAGCGCTCCTCTCGTCCTTTGTAGGGCGTCTGACCACGGCCAGGAGCAAGGGGCTGTCGTTTCCCTATCTACGTCCTGCTCTTTGCAGGAAGATCCGGAGTGAGTGGACCGGGTCCCTGCGAGCTCCCGGGGCGAGCGCCTCCCTGGCCCGGCCTGAGTGCTGAGCCCCTCGGTCCGCACTCCGCTCTGCTCACTGGCCCCGGGCGCCTGCCGAGGCCCAGACCTGGCGCTAACCACTGGGGGGGCCTTCGCCTTCCCCCGCGCACCGGCACCCCGGCCCACCGGGAACCGAGGGACCGACCCAGCAGGATGCCATGCACCTGTTTCTTCGGCAAAACTCGCCGGCACGGCGGTGACAGTGAGAGCCCAAGTCTGCACGTGACCGATGGTTGTCGCCGTCGCGGAGCCGCTGGCTAGGACAGCCAGGGTGAGCAGGCTCCCCGAGCCGAGCTGGGGCCTGGCGCTGAGCAGGAGCTGGGTGACCGAGTGAGTGCTGCACGGAGTCCGCCAGTCATCTGGGCCCTGACAGGTCGTGAGAGCCTGCCCTTCCTGAGTCATTTCCTGCAATTAGCGGCGTGCAGTCTCCACATTCTCGGCCACCTCCCTGCCCTGCATAAATATCCCCTTCCCAAGGACACAGCTGACCCTGGCAGGGTGGTTTGGGGGGGGGGCAGGGGTGACAAGAGAAATAAAACACAGCCGTGGCACAGATCTCAGAGGCCGAGACCAGCAGAGAAAGAAGTCCTCCTCTGAGCCATGCTGTGCTCTCCCCAGGGTCTCCACCCCTCGCCCCTCGCCCCTCAGCCCCCTGCCCCCCACCGCGGGAGGAAGGCTCCCCGCCGGGAGTGGGGGGTCTCTGGGCTGCACTCCTGCCATGCACACCTCGTGTGTCTGCAGCTGTCCTTCCCCTTTATAAACGTGACACTTACAGCCCGTGGCATGGCTCAACCACAGTTCCACCTCCAGGGGCCTCTGGTACAGCTCCAAATCCTTACGCCCCCCGAGCCCGCAGTGGAAGGGCTCTCTCAACACACGCACGCATGCGTGCACACAGCTCGAGCTTTTCCCACTTTTATTGTTCTTCTACGTGGCTCTTCCTTGCACAGCAATCACTTTACCTTGTTTTCTGCAATACCGAGTTCATTCGTTCCCACTTCCTCCACGACCCCGGAGAGCCTAGGGGAGCGGGCAGGAGTCTCGCCCAGCGCCCCTGGCTGAGATCTTCAGCAATCAGGACAGGAAGGACAAACTCTTCACCTCCGAGGGGTCTGCCAATCTCCCCCTTTGCATTATTTCCACGTGCCTCAGGCTCGCTCCGACGGGTCATTTTTCTTGTATATTTTTTCCTGATTCCCCTCCTTCATGGCCGTGTATCTGGCTAACGTGAAGAGATAGTCGCTGAGTCTGGAGGGGCAGACAGAAGTCAACGGGATGATTTGAAATAAGAGATCAATGCTAACCGGGTCCTTCCCATATTAGCCTTCAAGGAGGAAATATAAATCACATGCCCTAGGAGCACTGGGCGGGACAGTGGGTGCTCAGCCAACTTGGGCTTGATGGATGGCCCTCCAGGCCATTTTCTGTGACTCCGGCGCCAGGGCTCAGGCAGTTCCTGCTGCATGAGGCCGCTATCTGCACCTGGCCTCACAGGGCTGATGGCTTTGGGCCCCTCCTGGGCTGCTTTCTGCACCTTCCAGTGGCCGGGATTGAGACACCCAAAACTGAAACACCCAGCCTGCCCTTAGGGTGGCTGCAGTGAGTTCAGGAAGCCGCCTACCTCTCAACTGTCCCCCACTTTTCCTTGTTTTCATGCTGAGCACTGACCACCACCCTCCTCCACCTCTCCCAGCCCCAATCCTACTCTCTGAGGCCAGCCCCATGCCAGGTC
Organism: Mirounga leonina; assembly: GCF_011800145.1. Taxonomy (NCBI): domain Eukaryota; kingdom Metazoa; phylum Chordata; class Mammalia; order Carnivora; family Phocidae; genus Mirounga; species Mirounga leonina. The sequence continues at coordinate 17,119,826 of NW_023270436.1, read as the reverse complement.
CTGCTGGAACCTTCCCTGACCCACGCCCCCACTGGGATCGAGCCTCCCTCCTCCTAATGCCTGGCTGTCTCTCTGGGGACAGGGGTTGGGGGCAGCGGAAGACATTCTGCTCTGGGCGTCCCCCATTCCTGGGGGGTGATGACATCCTTGTATCTCATCTGCTCAGTGCCACCTTCCTTGCTGAGGGAACGAACTGGCCCGGCCCACACAACACTACGGGACTATAATGTTCCCCAAAGGTCACTGCTATGAGAATGAATAGAACCTTCCTCACTCCCTTTGGGCCCACCCACCTCCCAGGAAGAATGGAACTGGTCAGGTCACATCCCAGTGGGAAGAGTGACCACAGCGAGTGGCCAGACCCAGGCTGTGAAGTCACTTTCTAGACACCCAGGACAGCTCCCAGGGGCCCCTGGGTTCTCAGCCTGCCCCCGGGCCCTGACCTTGCCCACACTGGGACTGCATGAGCCAAGGCTGCAACAGAATCCAGTGGAGCCTCCCCGGGGCCAGCCCAGCTCACTGGGTCCTGCTCGGGGCCCTGGGCTCCAATGGTCCTGAGCTGGCTTGGCCCGGCTATCTCTTCTCAGTTCACATGGCCCCGGGGCCTTGCAGGGACAGGCTGAAAGATCCCTGCCTGAGCTCCCTGGTCCCTCAAACCTGAAACGGGTCCCTTGGTACACACTGTCCCTTTGTTTTTATGTTTTGTGCCACCAGTTTTTATAACAGCCTCTCCCAGTGAGACCTTCACCTCCCCAGGGACAGGGACGGTCCCTGCCTTGTTCTCAGCAGCGTCCCTGCACTGGCTCAGCACCGGGCACGCCACAGACCCTCCATGGGTGTGAAAGGAGTGAAGGAGTGTGCGGGGCCCCTGGCCTTATTGTTATTATCGGCCTAGTTTTTCAGAGGCCTGGGACTCCCCGAATTCCATCTGAGTACCTGTTCAAGAACTTGGCCACGTTAGCGTCCGTCTCACCCATCTGGACAAGAGGCACCACGCTGGAAGGAGAGGAAACCACATCACGTACATTCCGGGGGCCCCAGGGCTGTGTCCCACACCAGCACCTCCAGAGTCCGAAGCAGCTCCTTGCCAGTCTGGCTGCAGACGTTCCAGACAGTGGACTGCTGTCTGCCCTCGCTGGGCCCCTCCTGCGTGTCCCCTCTGCCGCAGAATACTTGCTGGGAGGTGCTCCCCCTCAAACCGAGGCTCTGGGTTTGTGGCCCCTGCCCAAGGGGCTTTTTCATCCCACAGGCACGTCTCCACCTCCCTGTCCGGTACTGAGGACCCGTCCTCCGCTCAACTAAGCCCCATCGTTGGGCCTTTGGGTTTCTCCAATGTTTGCTATTATGAGCATTGCCGAGGTGGATGGTTTTGTACGAGTGACCAATTTGTTGAGGCTACAGTTCTGTTACCCAGGATCTCTCTGGCAAACCACTTGATGAGCTTTTGAAAGCTTTATGATGTGGGGCTGTGGACAGAGCTCAGGGTTGGACTCTGCTCGGGACCAGCTGGCTGCCCGCCCTGGCCAGGATGTCACCTCTCAGAGCTCCCATTTCCTGGCTCCCTATGTTGGAGGCTGCCACCTCCTCTCTGCCAAGGTTATCATGAGGCATCAATGGAAGAAGGAATAGGAAGTGCCCAGCGCAGCCCTGCCAACTGTATCCAAGTGGTGCTTTACTTCCACTTCTCTGTAAAGCCGCTGGCAGCTGGTCTCTGAGTGCAGATGGAGGCTTTGCAGTGAGCTCTTTTAAAGTTTCTCTGAAAAGGCTATCGGAGCTTTTGGGGGCCCCTCCCCTCCCTGACTCCATGTCGGACGTGTCGGCACAGCGGCTGGCTGGTCTGTGGAGGGCCTCCCCCCTGGGCCCCCCACAGCCATGGGGGCTCCTCTGGGCCCTTCTCTACCCAGCAGCCAGCAGGGTCCCTTCGTGCCACCCGATCCATGGCTTCCCGTGGCTCTCAGGACAGAGGGAGACCCCTCTGCGCCTACAAGGCTCTGCCCGGCCTCTGGCCTCATCGTGCCCCACACCCTCTCACTCTGGATCCAGACACTCGGCCTCCTCAGTGTCCGTCCCGTGCAGGGCCACCTCTGCCCCTGCTGTCCCCTCACCCTGCACACTGTCCCACCCTGCCCCCCAAGCCTTCAACTCCTGGCTCCCACAGCGTGACCCTCCCTGTGCCCACAGCACGTGCCCCACAGCCCCTGCCCACGGTGTGGGGTCCTCCCCTCACCTCGGCCCAGCTCCGACCGCCCCGCTTACATCGACCCCCAGGAACGCGGAGCCAGGGCATAGGGGAGGAGAGAGCGTCACCGAATAGCCTTTTGACTTCAATGCCTCATGAGTAGTGGAATTATCAATAACCAGCTAAACCCACCAGGGCCTCCTCCTGGCCTCCTACCCTGTTCACCCATAAGCTTCTGTTTCTCTAGAAGCTCTGCTCTTGATGTGGTGACCTCATCTGTCATTCGTGGGCTCCCAGGTCACTGTCTCCCCTCGGCAACGCAGGGCTCTGAGGACAGAGACCTGGTCTGGCTGGTGGCCGCCTAGTAGTGAAGGTGGCAGGTGGAGGTCTGTTGATGGCGGGCCAGCCGTATGGAGCCGAACCCCCGGGCATACCTGCTGCTCTGACCGGCCCCCCACCCTCTCCCTCGGCCCCCTTACCGTCTCTCTGCTCGGCGGCACACAGCCCGACAGACGTGCAGCGCGGAGCTGCCCTTGCCTCCGGACTGGAAGGAGAGAGTGGGTGTTGGCTGGAGCGGGGGGAGCAGGGGGAGCGGGCGGCGTCGGGGAGGGGGGCAGGCATGCCCACGGCAGACAGATGGGCCAACAGGTACATAGGGCCCCGCACCCCAATGGGCAGTGTTCTGCTTCCAGGGGCCCTGCAGGGGCGTACCTGCTGGGCAACCCCCTCCAAAGGCAAAGTGGGCAGGGCTGGGGCAGAGACTGGTGAGGATCTGGAGGGGACTTGGGAAGCTGGGGGACAGCTTCTGTCACTGACAAAAATTAAAAGAGGGGACTTAGTCAATGCTTGTATGTTTCTGTGACTACGCCTGGCCGGCAGCACCCCCCAGGTGAGACCCCTCAGTACCCACCGGCAGAATAAAGGCCGTGAGCGGGGGTAACTGGCTGGAATACTTGTCGATCCACTGCTCCAGCTCCAGGATGGGCCCTGCCTCGAATGCGGCATGTCCTGAGGGGTGGGGAAGCAGGACACGACCGTGAGACCCACGGCCCGCCAGACCAAGGAAACCACCCCTGTGTCCCTTCTGCCCAGGGGCTCTACAAACCCCTCCCATGGACTCAGGAGGTCCTTCCTTCTCAGGGTCTAGGGGCCAGGCTGCCAGGGGAACCCAGGTAACACCCAGGACGGAGCCCCACCCCCTTGGGCCCTCCAAGCACAGAGAGATTACTTAAGTGAGCCTCCCTGGCCGAGGAACGCGGTGTCGCCAGGGCAGAGCCGACATCCTGCAGCGAGCACTGGATCTGGGGAAGCGACAGAAGGCGAGAATGAAGATCCACTCGTGGCCCGCCAAGCGGAGATGACAGGACTCCTTGCGCAGAGGGGCTACCGGATGCCAGCAAGGCGCGCAGGGTCTGGCCTGACGGGGACTATCCGATCCTTCGGCTAGCCGGCCCTCCGAGGCTAACGCATTAACAAAGTCGGGTGAACCTTCCGCACATCTGCCTTGGACGCCAGCTCTGCTGAGAGGGGCCCTGGGTCCCTCGGGGATATCTGGGTCAGCCCGACGAGGAGCGACAAGCGCCCAGTGATGGCCCAGTGATGGTCTTCTCACCCGGTCTTCATCTCCCTGGGGCCTGGGCCCCATGACGTTTTTCCTTTTCTCTAAACTGACAGCTTTGGTTTTCTGACCTAGAACAGCTCGGCCAAGACCCCAAACGTGACAGTGCTTTCTAAACCATGAAGGACAAGTATCTGTGAGAACGGGGTCAGCCCTGCGTGACAAACACCCCACCGGGCCTGGGCCAGTGACGCCCGCAAACACAGCCTCGGACACTGCGCGTAGCCAGAGGGGGGCCGTGGGGCAGGTGGGGGTCTGCGGCCTCGGTGAAGAGGGTCACTGTGACAGCACGCCAGGAGCAGGACACAGGGGAGCCCACCCAGCAGCGGCCCGGAACCCTCCGTGGGCTGCCACTTGGGTGAGTTCCTCGAGCGCCTGGTGTCTCTGGGGCTTCCGGTGGGAGGCGGAGCAATAGCACCCCGGGGCTGGCCCCCTGCAGCGTCTGCCCCCAGGACTGGAGGGAGCCGGCACCGGCCTGGGAATCGGACCCCAGCTCCGCTGATTCCCAGCCAGGGAGCCTTGGGCAAGCAGCCCTTTTCAGGGTCTCGGTTTGGCCCCATGCCACGTGGACGCGGACCTCCAGGCACGGGCTTCTGTGAGGACAGCAGGGCCCGGGCGGCCTGGCGCTCTCCCAGACGCCCAGCGAGCAGGGCCCTGGTGGGGCTCCCGGGTGAGAAAGTCACGGTCCGCACCCTCGGGGGGCCCAGGCCAGTGGGGAGAGACAGAAGGATCAGACCATCTGACACTCTTTGTGGTGCCCGCGGGAAGCCAGAGGGCCAGCCCAGGCCCCGGAGCAGGTGACGTCGAAGCTGTGACCCACAGGACAGGAGCCTCAAGCACAGGTCGGCTCATCACATCACTGGCACCCCTCCCCAGCCTTTTCCCTCCGCAAACTCCGCTCAGAGATGAGCACAAGATCTAGAAATGACCAGTCCTCCACCGTGGGTATGAACAGTCCTCCACCGTGAGGCTGCAAGCCATCCTCCAGTGCACAGAAGGTGCCTCGTTCACAGAATGTTCTGGCAGTTGAAGCCTCCCATCCTTCTGCAGCCCCCTCACTGCCCTCTGTCTGCTCCCAGGAGCCTAAGTGGGCTCCGGCCTGGCCTGGAGGACTGAAGCGGGCAGGGCTGACCCTGCAGGGAGCGGCTTCCAGTCTCAGGTCACCCAGTAGACTGTAACCTTGTCCTGTGCATTCTAGGGGGCATGCCTGTCTCCACTGTTGAAGTCCCGTCTGTGGGTCAGAGCCTCCAGGCTTCCTACGGAGCAGAACACGAATACTAATGACCACAAAGTCCGCTGGCTGAGGGCTTACCGAAGCGGGCCTTCCCGGCTTTCTCCACCCCGGGGCTGCTGACGTTCGGGCCCGAGGCATTCTCTCGTGTGGGGCTGTCCTGTGCATGGTAGGACGTTGGCCTTTGCCACCCAGATGCCGGTAGCGCCCCGCCTCCATGTGTAACAACCAAAAATAACACCAGACATTGCCGAGTGTCCCCTGGGAGGGGCCAGAATCGCCCTGGGTCAAGTCCACTGCACTTTACACTCCCCCCGTCCCCCCGGGTGCTGTATCACCCCTTGCCTGGGAGGGAGGATGATGTGTGTCCCCATTTGGCAGGTGGAGAAACTGAGGCTCCCGGAGAAAGAGTGACTAGCCCCAGGTGGCACAGAGAGGAAGAGACGGTCAGATGGCAAATGCAGTGACAACCACCCGGCCACACGGACAAATATCCCAGCGTGGGGCCCAACACTGCTACTCACTTTCCGAAGCTCTTCAGCAAATGGGTGGCCTTTTTCTGCAATGAATTCCAAAGCAAACCTATGAGGAAAAAGAAAAGAATCTGCCTCTAACATGACGTGCCTGGGCCCTGCCCTTACATGAGGCAGCAGGTCCGCTGGGTGCAGGTCCTTTAGCTAATGCAGCTCTAACACACGCGGTCTTATTTTTCTTGGGGACGAGAAGAATGTCAGACCCTTTCATTTGGTTATCGGGTGTGTGTTGCTCAAAATGCCTTTTCTTATACTCATTACTGATCCAGTCGACGCTTCTTTTTTCAATGCCTGGTCTGGCCCGGTCCAGGCAGTTCAGCATGAGTGCTAGGGACACAGGCTGTGTTCAGCAGGACAGGGAGGTGGGAATCGGGTATCACGTGACTGAATTTGACGTTGCAAACTGAGGTTAGTGCTCTGGAGGAAAGGGCCGGGGTCCCGAGAACCTTGGCCTTGGCTGGGGTTCAGGGAGGGCTTCCTGGAGGAAGTGGTGCTGGAGGTGGGTCTTTGAAGGCTGAGTAGGAGTTCCCTGGGAAGGCAGGTGGGACAAGGAAAGCCAAGCACCCCAGGTGCAGGTCAGGACCCTGGCTCCTGCCTCCCTCCAAACTCTGCTCCCTCTCTCTGCACCAGGCAGGGTCCTGGCAGGGAAGAGTCAGTGGCGCATTCACAGGGTTCCTAGAGGAAAGTCTGGTGAGGGGACGATGAACAGAGTGTGGGAAGAGTTCTGGAAACTGACAATGGATGGCAAAGATTAGCAAAAGCAGGGGCCTGAACAGGGGGGGCGGTCAAGGGAGGGTCAAAGGCACTACCACCCCAGGAGAGCTGGAACCTTGCGGGGGCCACTGCCCGGAGCCATGCAGCCGGCTGGGCGAGAGTCACTGGGGAGCAGGGGCAGAAATGCTCCCACACCTGTCTCCACCAAGTTCCGTCTCCTGCTGGTGCCTCCCATCGGCTGGACCCACCCAGAAGCCAGAGGACAAGGGGACTGGGGTGGGGAGGGTGAAAGCGTCACCACGTGATGTAGGCTACCTCCTGGGCAGACCAGAGAAGACAAGGGTGGAGAACGGCCTCAAAAGGGCCAATGAAGAACCACCAGTGCACCTTCGTAGTTCATCTTGCAGTCAGAACTAAACAGACAAACGTGTCATTTGTCATCTAGTGTGGGACAACTCTGCAGGCCGGACACCATCTGCCCTGAGCACAGCAGTATCCCCCTGCCTGGCACAAAGTACGTGCTCAGGAATATCGGCACCGAGGACGTCCCCATGACGCAGGCCAGGTGTCAGCCCCTCCTCGGAGCTTGCTCCATCAGGCCCCCACCGCCTGTAGATGCCCTCTAGTGTCTGTCTGCTCCCCGGCCCCCTCGGACTGTGGGCTCCACGGAGCATGTGGGCTGGGGCACCCTGCTGAGCCGCGCCTGGCACATGGAGGTGCTTGGTCACGATCTGACAAAGAATCCACAACTGAGATGCCCCCCGTCTCCTGCCCACACGGACTGGGGGCTCACGGCTTACTGATTTGCTCATCCTAAACAGCCGATGCCCACCTCACCTTCCTTCCCCTCTGCCCATTTCATCCTGTGCCTCACCTCCCACCTTCACACAGAGACCAAAGCGTCTGCCTTCTCTACTCCGCTGGCAGACCCTCTGACCCTCTGCACCTGCCATTATCTGGCCCGAGTATCTCACCTAGACAGGCCTGTCACTGAGAAGCGTACTCGCCTGGAGGGTGGGGGAGTCAGGGACGGAGGGGCCGGCAGCTTCACATGCATGGGACGGATGCCAGGCAGGGGCAGGCAGGGCAGGAACGGAAAGGAGCCTGCAGCCCGGGAGCCTTGTGGAACTGACCCCAAGCCCCTGCACTGCCAGGCCAAGGCGGGTTCCTCGAGCATTGGCAGCCCGGGGGACCAGCCAGCACTCTCGAGAGCTACACGTAAACTACACTGACTGATGCCAATTCAAACTCAACCTCAAGGCTAATCCCGTCTGCCTTACCCAATGGCTGAACTTAATTCATCCGTAGTTCCCACGGCTTCAAACACTTGGTCATCTTTAGGTCTCCTTTCTCCAGTGAAGGTGCTAGAAAACCCTGTGAAAAAATGTTTAGCCACTCAAGTTGAGATTTTTTTTTTTTATTTTCCTGATATGCTCTTTTTAAAAAACTTTCCACCTGAAGTAGAACATATACACAGAAAAATGCTCAAATCGTAAGTGTACAAGCTGGGGGCGCCTGGGGGGCTCAGTCGGTTAAGTGTCTGACTTCAGCTCAGGTCATGATCCCAGGGTCCTGGGATCGAGCCCCGCGTCAGGCTCCCCGCTCAGCGTGGAGTCTGCTTGAAATTCTCTCTCTCCCTCTGCCCCTCCCCCCACTCGGGCTCTTTCTCTCTCTCAAATAAATAAAATGTTAAAAAAAAATTAAGTGTACATGTTGATGAATTGCCACCACCTCAATATACCTGTGATCACCCAGATCAATAACTAGAATCTGATCCGCATCCCTGAAGCCCCCATGTACCCCCTTTCAGTTGCTACTCCTAAGGGTAACCACGACCCTCACTTCTTTCCTGATATGCTTTTATTTTAAGCCTCAAAATCACGGACTCACCATCCTGCTAAAGAAATAAGACATGGAGGTACATACTATGTATACATTATAATTATATTTCACGTAAAATCGAAGTTCTCTGTATCTCTGCCTAGGTCACAATTTGCCACCGTTCTCCCCTAACCACAGAGAAAGAGCAAATCTGCTCCCCACAGCCGGGAGCTGGCCTGGCGCTCACAGGTGGGCTGTGGTGTTCTCCTGCTGGAACTCGAACGAATTCACAGAACACCATCTGACGGCCCCATTCGGACTGTGACACATCAAGACCAAAACAAGAGCCTCCATAATCACGTCTGAGCCCAGAACACTGTCCAAACTGTAACAATGACCAAACACCCCCATTTTCTGGCCAAGGCGAGGGACTGCTGCTCAGTCGTTAAAGCGTCTGCCTTCAGTTCAGGTCATGATCCCAGGGTCCTGGGATAGAGCCCCGCATCGGGCTCCCTGCTCAGCGGGAAGCCTGCTTCTCCCTCTCCCACTCCCCCTGCTTGTGTTCCCTTTCTCGCTGTGTCTCTGTCAAATAAATAAAAAAAATCTTTAAAAATATATATATATATTTGAAAAACACACACACATATATATATGTCTTAGACCTCTTTCATTTCACATATTTGATATTTATTGAGATTTACATAATTTTTAATGACTGAACAATTTGGCAGAACTTTAAGATGGAGTTGACTATCTTTTTTTTTTTTTGCATGTTTCACCCGCCCCCTACCTTTATCTCCTGTTTTGGTGTATATCTTGGGGATCTTGGGTGTCTTCAAGGAAGACTGTGGCCTGATGAGAAATAGACATCAAGACGTGGTGAGTGGGGATGGCTTCCCCAGTGTGACACCTCCCTCAGTGGTCACAGCTTGCTGCTTGTAGCCTGAGGGACAGCACCAGCATCTGCCGGCATCTCTGCTGACATCATTCCCCTCCTTTTCTTCCTAATGCAGCCCTTTGGGGGCAAGTTCTATGTCTTGCCCACATCCATATCTGCAGAGTAGCTCATGCTCAATAAATATTCACGGAAAGAGTTTACTGATCACTTTCCATAGTCTCTGCACTGTGCTAACTGGATTGCTGGCATTCTCCTGGAATCACCCCTGGAATCTTCCCACAGCCCCAAAGAGAGGAACTATCTATGACCTTCATTTTACTGTTGAGAAAACTGGAGCTCACAGGATGACACCTGCCTTCCCAGGTCACCCAGGAAGGAAGACATACGGCTGGGATTCATGCCCAAGACTACCTTACTCCCCCCCCCAAACTCTTACTTCCACCCTTACTTCTACCCACCCAAACTCTTATCCTCTATTCCGCCAAGTCCAGGCTTCTCGGAGAGAAAGCAATCTGGGCCACTTCCATTCTATGAAGCTTCAGGTATACTCAGGAATGATGAACTGCTAAAACAGAGTCGAATTCTGGCATTTTCAAATTGCAACATAACACCTTTAATACAGGCTTCGACACTAAAACATGGCCTTAGGAAGTTATTCAAAACGTTCAATTACTGGATCTATGAAATTTATCGATCCATTATTAATTCTGCAGGTTCTGAGGTCCAGGAATGGGGTGCAAGTTTAAAGGTCTATGATGACAGCCATCTTCAGATCGTTGGTGTATCTCTGTGTCTTAAGGTATGAACTGCCTGGGAAATACGTCAAAATCTGAACTGAGGCCCCCACCTGACCGTGAGGCCCCGCAAGATGGCCCTCCCGGCCCCCGTGGGACATGTCCTGCCCTGACCGCTGACAGCTGGGCTTCCTTCGGACTTGGGCAAAGAAATGTTGGTCTCTGGCTTCCACGGTGCCCACGGTGCCCACGTGACCACTTAGGACCAAGAGAGGACGTCACCCGGCGGTTGCTACGGTGACCTCACAGCGCTGTGACGTCATCATAGCGACGACCCCACAATTTTGCGGCAGGTATCCGAGTTACCCTCCCAGCCAGGCACTCACCCGTCCCCGTCTTTCACGCCCTGCGGGCGGTGGCTCTGGAAACGGGGACACAGTAGCCTACCGGCGCCGACACCGCCGCGCAGGCCAAGGCGGCCTCCCAGGCCCCACACAGCCATGCGCCAGGCAGCTCGTCGGGGGCTGACCCCGCCAGGCTCCCGTCCAGGTCCCGGAGTGACTCCACCTACCCCCGGCCGCACCACCGTTCAGCCCCATTTTCCATTGGTCCGTGGCTCTCGGCCCAGGGCGGGACACTCCCAGGGGCTTGCTTCCCATTGGTTTACTGAAGGGGCGGGGAAACCCGTGACAGCTTTGTTGCAACACCTATTGGTCAATGTTCAAGCCAACTGGGAAAGGACGCCCAGCTCGCGTGTTCTGATTGGCGGAGAGGAAGGACGAGGCCCTCCCCCCGGGAGAGGGGCGCTCGGGGACTAGGTCCGGAGCCGCTCCCGCTTCTGCTCCCGGGGCGGGCGGAGGCAGGTGAGAAGCTGGGGTCGCGGGGCCGGGTGGCGCGAGGTTTGACGCTGAGACCCAGGACGACCTCGGGCCGGGCTCCCGGCTTCTCTGGCTCAGTGTCCCCGACTCTGGGAGTCCGTCCCGAGCGGTCGGCGAACTTGAATCTGAAGTGGTTTGGAGCTTTGGACCAGCAGTAGGCTTCCCGGTTCCGAGCCTCAGTTTCCACCGCTAAGAAACGGGATCACGATAGTACATGGCTTGTTGTGCGCTTCGTGTCTTATATTAAGGTAATGCACGTAAGGCCTTAAATGGGTGGTAATTCTCCAGAGTTTATAAAAATCTAAGCCGCGCACACCTGTAGACCCAGCGAGTCACTTTCTAGGACTCTGTATTGTAGAGATCCTGGCTTACGTTTGCAAGAAGGGGTTTGACGGCTGTTCTCTACAGCCTGTGATTTATCATTGTGAGGCAATGGAAACAGCCTAAAAGTCCAGGGAAGCGTTCCTTCTGGCCCATGATTTCACTTAAATTTCTGCCTTCGACAGCAGCAGTAATAAAAGCTGCAACCAGGAACAGAACCAGTAACAGATGGCTGTCAGTAATTGAATGAGTGCCGGACACTGTCAGGTGTTCCTCTTGCATTATGTAAGGTAACCTTTCCAAAACCCACTGAAGTTAAGTCCAGTTCTTGTCCCCACATAACATGAGGAAACCGAGATTCCTAGCCATTTGAGTGGGTTAGCGAAGATGACCTCATTGGAGAGTGGAAGAACTGGGATTTGAACCCAGGTCTTTCTCATGCGTTTAGTGCACTGCCTCACTGCACAGTCTTTGGGGCGCATAGCAAGTGCTGAATGGTAGCTGCCTTTTTTGTTAGAATGATGAGTTTGAACTAAGCAATCTCTAGTATCGCTTCATCCTCTCTCTGGCTTTTTCTTTTTTCTTTTTTTTTTTTTTTAAAGATCTTTATTTATTTATTTGACAAAGAGAGACACAGTGAGAGAGGGAACACAAGCAGGGAGAGTGGGAGAGAGAGAAGCAGGCTCCCCGCGGAGCAGGGAGCCCGATGCGGGGCTCGATCCCAGGACCCTGGGATCATGACCTGAGCCGAAGGTAGACGCTTAACGACTGAGCCACCTAGGCACCCCTCTCTGGCTTTTTCTTTCAGGATTGTCAGGAGCCATGCTGTCAGAAGTCCTGCTGGTGTCTGCTCCAGGGAAAGTCATCCTTCACGGAGAGCACGCCGTGGTCCACGGCAAGGTAAAGTCCCCCAGAGCCTTTGAGAATTGGGCACCTCTTCTCCCTGACCCTACTCTTAAGCCAAAAGGAAGCCTGGAGGCATAGCCTGGGAGTAGTAGGAGAGGAGATCAGTTTCTCCACAGCAAGGCAGGGAAGAGACAGGTCTTACACCCACTGAAGGGCTTCCCTGGCCTCACCCAGTAAGAGAGCACAAAGTTGAAATGTAAAGCTGTGCAGGTGGAATGAGACAACCTGGAAGCTGGGCTTCAGTGGAGAAGAAAAGAGGTGGGAGCGCTGAGCCCTGGGGCACCCCAACATTCAGAAGTGGGGAAGATGAGTAGGATCCAGCAAAGAAAACTGAGAGATGCATTATCTCATTTAACTCTTAGGACGGCCCTCTGTGGTTAAACTTTGATTATCCCATTTTGCAGATGTGGAAGCTGAGGCTTAGGAGAGGGTTGGTAGCTTGACCAGGGTCCCGTGTACCTTAGCAGAACCGGGAATGAACCTAAGTCTGTCTGAACCCACAGCTCATGCTTTTTTCCACTCCTGTGCTCCTCCACTGCTTGTCACTCTTTGTGTTCCTAACTTTATCTTTGCTGACGTGATGATTGTGGGGAAGCCTTTCCTTGGTGTGGAGGACTTCTGAAGTTTTGCACGGGGAGGGCAAACATAAGTAGATATTAGCTCCTAATTGATGGGAAGAGGCTGTGTCACTTAGTGGGAGAGCATGCCAAGGTTGATCAGCAGTGTCTGCCACGGGCATGGGTGGGCATGTGCCCTATATGCTAGTATGTGCTCTCTCTCCTCAGTACATTGACACTGACCCCCGGTTTTAAGACTGGAGCCAAACTCTTTGCACCTCCCCCCTATGCCCAGGCTCATTGCTTTTGCCCTTTATTCTACAGGTGGCACTGGCTGTGGCCTTGAACTTGAGAACATTCCTCCGGCTTCAGCCCCACAGCAGTGGGAAAGTGTGCCTCAGCTTACCAAACATTGGCGTCAAGCAGGCCTGGGATGTGGCCAGGCTTCAGCTGCAGGACACGAGCTTTCTGGGTAAGTGCAGCGGGGAGGAACCGGGTGTGGGAAGAGCCTGGGCCCTGACCAGAGGGGAAAGGGGACAGCTGGGTAGTTATTCTAGGCTGTCTCTGAGAGGGTCAGAGACTAGCCACTCTGGGGGTGTTTTCTCTCGACCCCATAAAATGAGCTTTACTTACTTATTTTTTTAAACTTAAGAGTGTCAAATGATGCACTGGATCCATGTGGGCTGTGGTGGACTGATCCTCAAGGCCTGTTGTTGGATGAAAAACCACAAGATGCAAATAACATGTATCTAAGGAAAGACCCAGTTTAAGTATCAGTATGTATGTACATGCAGGGGTGATTAGTGACCTCTGGGAGGGTCCTGAGGTCTGAAAGTGGACAAAGGGAGCCTTCCTTCTGTGAGATGGTTTTGACAAGGAGGAGGTATTGATTGGTGTTGGGTATCATTAAAAATCATTAAAAATAAAAGTAACATGCTTATTAGTTGGAAAACAGAGTCGATAGTGAAACACAGTCAGTAAAAAAAAAAAAAAAAGGCACCTGTTACCACTGCCCCCCTGACCACCCCGCATGACAACTCTCAGCATTTTGGTGTTAATCCTTCTGGATTATTTTCTGCAGATGGATAGATAGATTGAGGGAGATGGGGAGGATATCTTGTTCCTTAACCAAAATCCAATCAGGCCATACAAACTTGTGTGGTTTGTTTGTTTTCTTCAGTGTATCAGGACTCTCTTTCCATGCCAATAAAGACCCCTGCGCTGATTTTAGATAATATTGTGAATGTTGTGTCCCCTCATAAGCAGGCAGGGTTTTTCATCCGCGGGTTGCTTGCCATCTGCACCAAAGCTGAAGGGGTTTTTCTATTCTCCGTTCATTTGCTGTCTCCTCGCCAGGCTGATGCCTCATTGTTTGGAACAGTGTTTCTCAGCCAGAGTGGGACAAGTGGGAGTCCTCCGGGGTCTTTTCCCAACTGCTCCCTGCCCTCTGGAACCATCAGTCCGCAGCAAGCCACTCCTGAATTTTGCAGGGAGATGAGGTCAACAGGCAGAAAGCTCCATTTCTCAACCAGTCATGCCTTGGGATCCCCCGGGGAAGTTTTCATTGTTGTTGCTGTTCTTAACAATACAGACAGATTCCTGGCCCTGCCCCTCTCCTATTAAGAACAGGGGTCATGGTCGCCTGGGTGGCTCAGTTGTTAAGCGTCTGCCTTTGGCTCAGGTCATGATCCCGGGGTCCTGGGATCGAGTCCCACATCGGGCTCCCTGCTCGGCAGGAAGCCTGCTTCTCCCTCTCCCACTTCCCCTGCTTGTGTTCCTACTCTCACTATCTCTCTCTCTGTCAAATAAATAAATAAAAATCTTTAAAAAAAAAAAAAAAGAACAGGGGTCGTGGTGGCAGGGGATCAGGCAGGTGTAATTTGAAAGAAGCTCCCTGGGTGATTCCAAGATCACTGGGCCTCCCCTCCCCGAGGCTGGAGATGTTCCCCTGTCTGTGTGAGCCTGGACAGGTCACTTATCCCTCGGAGCCTCTGTGAGCAGAGTCCTGTGGCCTGGGAGGGTTGCTGTGAGAATCCGGCAGGATCGGAGGTGGGCCAGGGCTGGGACTCCGAGTGTAGTACGTGTGTGAGGGCTTCTGAGTGATTTCTCCAAGGAGAAAAAGGAATATGGAACATGAGCCTTTCAGAGACATGTTTTCTAGTAGATTGCCAGGCTCTCTGTCTTTTTCTTTCAGTATTCTCTGGTTGCTTCCCAATAGTTACAAAAACCGGGAATATTTCATTGGGCATCTATAGGTGTGCCAGGCACTGGACTAGTGTGTCGTGGATACTGGTACTCTTAGAATCCTCCAGCTTGCCTTGGACACAGGTGGTGGTATCCATCCCCATTTTATGGATGAGAAAACTGAGCTTCAGGGGCCAAGTGGCTTAGGTCACACAGCATTGTCAGTGATGCAGAAAGGATTCAGACCCAGATTTTTCCAAACTCTTCCAAAGTCTTTTTTTTTTTTTTAGATTTTTTATTTATTTGAGAGAGAGAGCATGAGCAGGGGGAGGGGCAGCGGGAGAAGTGGGCTTCCTGCTGAGCAGGGAGCCCAATGTGGGGCTCAATCCTGGGATCATGACCTAAACTGAAGGCAGACCCTTAACCTACTGAGCCACCCAGGCGCCCCTAAACTATCCAGTGTCTTAACGAGTCATTCCATTTCCCTTGCAGCGCTCTGAAATGTCTGTGCTCTCCGTAACACTGTTAACTGGTTCGGCTGCCTTTAGTGTGTCATTATTTCGGGGAATACATAGGGCTTCACGCGTACCCCACCCTAACATTTCCCAGCGCCCACGCACCAAGCTCGAAGTTCTGTTCCCTTTACAGTTGGACCCGTGACTCAGGGAGCAATTTGTAAAGCTGGTCGGGCTTGCTCGGCCTCCTCAGGCTCTCCGAGGAAAGCGGCCCAGCCTCCTACCGGGCCTCTTCCTGCAGCCCAAGCAAATGTCAGCACTTCACGTTCTCTGATTTTGAGTGTCCCATTCTCAAGAGTTGGTTCGGGAGAGGGACGCGTTTGGGGGATAATTGAATACTGCCTTTGGTTTTGGTTTTGTACCGTGGGGGTCGAACCCAGACCTTTGAGTGGTCGAGCTAGCATGCACTTCGTGTGCATATGTGCGTTTCAAGATGACCATTAATTAAGCACGTACTACACGCCAGGAACTGTGCCGCGGGTCTTAAGCACCTTATTTCAGTTTATTGGAGGAGGTACTGTTCCTATCCCTGCCTACCAAGGAGGGAAACTGAGGTTCAAAGAGGGTAAGTCATGTGCTCAAGGCCCCAGAGCCAGTAAAGGGTACCGTGGGGACCCAGACCCTAGTGTGCATGCCCGCAAAGCCCAAAGCCCCCGGCAGACGTGGCCCTGGTGGTCGGGCCGCGAACCCATGTCCCTCAGATGCTGATCCTCACGCCCGCTCGGGTTCCCGTGTTCCGTTGTCTATGAACGCGCCTGCGACCCTCTCACCTGGCCACGTGTGCTTGTTTGCCACAGAGCAAGGTGACGCCACGGCGCCCACTGCAGAGCAAGTGGAGAGGCTGAAGGAGGTGGCAGGCTTCCCCGAGGACGGCGCCAACCCCGAGCGCCTGGCCGTGCTGGCCTTCCTCCACTTGTACCTGTCCATCGGCCGGAAGCAGAGGTACGTGCGTGGCCTGGGCCCAGAGCCAGATTCCCGCCTCTGCCACGTGACTCCTCCCGGGCCACGCCCACAGAGGCAGCCCTGCTCCCCGTCCCGCGGCCCCCGGGGAAACTGACGAGCAAAGTGAAGCCGACGTCCGCTCCACCCCTTAACATAGGACCTGGGCTGCCTGCCATCAGGGAGGCCGGCTGCCAGGGTGGTGGTGCTGGTGAGACCGTGTCACGTGGTGATGGGGAGTCGGGGCACGTTGGGTCAGACCCCACGGCGGCCGCCCACCAGCTTCCTTGAGGTTCTTACCCTCCCTGGGCCTCAGTGTCCTCATCTGTAAAATGGGGGTAAGTAATAGTACCTACCTCGTAGGCTTCGTGTGAGGGTGAGAGAGTTTATTTATCTAAAGTGCGTGACGCAGAGCCTGGCACACAGCTTGAGAAATAAGAGCCATTAATATTCTCCCAAGGAAACTCGGAGGGTTGGAAATATATATGAAATGAGCCTAGCTCTGTAACTAGCCCACAGTGATTTTTTTTGGTCCCAGGCCCAAAGGGAAAGCCTCGAAGGGCAGCCAGCCCTTTCCTCAGACAGCAAAGGGCCAGGCACGGTGCGGAGGGCACATTCACAAACATCTCAACTCTTGCTGTCCGCCATGGGATTTTCATCTTGAGTGAGGGGCACGTCCCTTTCTGGGAAGGGGTGCACATTTCAGAACATCCTGATCTGAGTGGGGCGGGCGTGTGTAGTTTGTAAAGCAGATTCTCATTATAATCTTACACGTGGAAAACAGCAGAATTACTTAACGGGAAATACAGAACGTAAAGTGTAACAGTCCTTGCTTGGGGGAAATGCAACAGGGGAAGCATCCTGTGAACACACAGTGCACCTAGAGAAGATCTCAGTGGAGAAAGGGGGCCGTCGAGGCGAGCTAGGCATGGCTTCTGGGTGGGTGGCCAGGGGCAGCTTCCCAGTGGAAAAGACGTTTGAGAAGGGTTTTGCAGGATGGGTAGGAGTTTGCGTGGGGGAGGAAGAGGCCGTCCCGGGCAGGGATACACACAGAGCAGGGCCACGGGAGAGCCCCGCTGTGCAGGGAACAGGAAGGAATTGAGAGAAGCGGTTGGTGGTTCACGAGGGAACGTCGTGCTTTAAAGGATCCTGGTACCTGTTTCCAAGCTGCCTGGTTCACCATGACTTCTGCCCATCCCGTAGGGCCGCTTTTGGGGAGGGCAAATGTCCCCAAGTTCAGAAACCTAGGCCGAAGGGTTGGAGTCAGGCCCTGCCAATGTCCAGTCCTGGGCCTTGACCGCTAACTCGATCTCAAGAGAGTCACGCTCGGCACCCTGCTGTGTTTCAGGGCCCTGCCCAGCCTGGACGTCATGGTGTGGTCACAGCTGCCCACCGGGGCCGGCCTGGGTTCCAGCGCCGCCTACTGTGTGTGTATGGCCGCCGCTCTCCTGACTGTATGTGAGGAGATCCCAAACCCACAGAAGGACGGGGAGTCCACCGGCAGGTAATCACCGCCCTCACCCTGGGCGCCACGACCCGAGCGTGGGTTCTCTCTCAGAGGACTTCCCACCAGAGGTGTCACGTGGCCACTGAACAGCTGAGGAAGCTGAGGCCCGGAGGCCAGAGGGTGGCCCGGCCTACGCAGCAAGGGATGGTAGAACGAGACTTGCACCCAGGCGGTCTGAACCCGGAGCCACTTCAATTCCCCGACCCCTCACCCCCCACCTTGCCTCTTTTGGGTTCAAGAGCCCATGGTGTGGCAGAAAGAACCCGAGCCCGGACGTAGGGAGCCGTTGGGTCCACTTCTGCCGGTGACTCACTGTGGGACCTCGGCCAAGCCGCTGCACCCCTCGGGGCCTCAGCGTCCTTCTCCACAACAGGTCGTACCAGACGGTTATATGAGAAGTGACTGTGAGTCAATGAGGCTCATTGGGACAGTGTCACTGGCAGCCATGTCTGTCACTGGGGAATGCACCTCGAGAAGCCACCCGAGCACGGTCTGTCCTGGGTCCCTCCCTGGGAGTGGTGCCAGTCCAAAATCCAGCCTGGCAGCTTCTTGGTGAGGCCTGTCCCTGGGCCCGTGGGGCTCAGGGAGGTCCTCCCACTGGCGGCCTTGGGTACCCCCCATGTGCCATGTCAGGGGCACCGCTGGCTTGTCTGTCTCCCGGGGTAGCCGGCAGGAGAGAAAGCTGTTCAGGCCGTGCTAGGCGCCAGCATGGACATGGCCGTGTGGTTCCTCCCGGAGTGGTGCTCCCGTGCCCTCCACGCCCCTGCAGGGGCCCAGGCTGGAACCAGACCCAAAGGCCACGCTGTGCTCGCCTGCAGCTGAGGACCCCTTTCCTCCTCCAGAACTTGGTTTTGAATTGAGGTTTCCTTCCTCGGCCCTGAAAATGCCGTGCTTTTCTGATAGCCCGGGCCCCGCTGGGTGCCCTGTGGGGGCCAGTGATCTCTCTTCTGAGACACGGAGGTTAAAATACAGTTGAATTCAGACTGAGCCCAAAGGTCCCTTGGATCCTCATGGCTGCAGCAGATCTGGGGCGGGGGGGGCTCTCGATGGGATGTGTCTGTCAGCATTCCTCACACTCGCTTTGGATGGTTCCTGTGCATGAAAAGAAGTGGGAGGCCTGGGGTAGAGACGGCTTTTGTCAGGGGAAGAATCCAGAAGGTAATGAGAGATGGCACCTGTAGGTCACACAAGGTGACGGTTTTCAGGAATTTCGGTGAGGTTTGTCTTTTAACTCGCTGCAGGCCATTGAGCCACCCCTTCTTCTCCCTGGGCTCTGTTTCCTCATCTGGAAGTGAGGGGCTGCACCTAATGGGCCTTTGGGGGGCCCTCCAGCCTTGATGTTTGGTGATCCTGTGATACGATGGTGCTCATTAGCATGTGCTAATCACTGATTGGTGAAGGCCCGCTTGCCCTGGGTCCCCCGAATAGACTCGTACGTATGGGCCAGCCGACCAGCTTTGCTGTTCAAAAGGCGTGGTAACTCGTGTGTGCGCGACTGTATGTATGTGTGTGTGAGTGCTCGAGAGTGTGTGTGGTGGGGTGATGCTCTTTCTCACGCAGCTTCACAACCAGCTCTGCCGCCTCCCCTGAAGACCCAGTCATTCCTTCCCAGGACCTTTGATGAGAGCAGGTCCCAACCCCTGCCCTGGCCCCAGCATTTCCAAATCCTACAGACCTGGAATCTGGTCTCCTGTGAAGAGGAGGTTAGAAATCTGAGCCCCCGAAGGATGAACGGTGTGCAGAATGGGAGGGAGACTCGCCTTTGTGGAGAAGGCCAGGTCCTGGACTGGGTCCAGTTGCCCCTTTTCCCCGTCACTCACTCACTTTGCAGTTCCTGCAAAGGGCCGACTCTTGCCCAGTTCCAGATGCTACGCAGCCTCGGTCTGGAATGCTCTCCTCTCACGTCTTGCCTTGCTGACCCACCTCAGGCGCTCCCCTTTCCAGATGGGGGCACCCCATCCACCCCACATCGCATCTCCTGGGGGTTGTAGTTAAATAATGATTGCTGCTGGGCATCCCCTCTCCGTGAGATGCCAGGCCTCAAGCAGTCAGGGGCCGTGTCTGGTTCATTCCCTACCGTGAGCTTAGTCACAGGCCCATAGTAGATGCTCAGTAAATATTGGACAAATGAGGGAGTCTTGTTGGCACCATAAAGCTCAGTCGTTGGGAGCTTGGGCCCCAGTCAGCAGATGTGGTACTCATGTAGCAGTGAATAGCACTGGGATCTGCTCTACCCACCTGAGCCTCAGTGTCCTCTTCTATACGAGAGGGATAGTAACTACCTTCCCTGTAGGGTTTTTGTGGGGGTTACCGGAGACGGCCATTTGAGAAAGGCTTCAGCACGGTGCTCAGCACTTGGTGATGGCGTTGAGCCTCTCAAGCGCCATGTGAGTGGTGAGGGCATCACGTTCTCATTTGGCCAGTGAGGAAAGAGAGGGGGCGATGGCCTTGCTCAGGTCCCACAGCAAATGAGCGCTGGACCAGGCTTGGAGTGAATCCAGGAGCCGCAATCCCAGGCGACCTTTTTCCGGAGCCCTTACTGTTTCCCAGGTGTTTTACAAAGCACTTTTGTGTTCTTATCTCACACGTCCTCGGTGGGGGAGACACGATCGCCCGTGTTGTGTTGACGAAGATGAGAAAACAGGGTTGGGGGTGAAGCTGTTGTTTGGGGATGCCCAGAGAACCAGCGGCATGCCTGCTGCACAGCTCTACCCCGGAGCCCCAGCATTCTCGGGGCCACAGCACCCCGTTTCGTGGGGGCAGGGGGTCCCCAGAAAGGAAACAAAAGCTGAGAGAAAGGGCAGGGGAAGGGCTGACTGTATCCTTGTTCGATACTCACGGGCTTGGGGTCTGCTCACTCAAACTGTGCGTGAGCCCCCACTTCTCCTGAGAAAGGCAGCGTGGCCGCGTGCTTAGGGATGATCCAGAGATGGACAATGCACGCTTGACCCACTGAGGGTGTCCGGGGCACCTGCAATCCACGTTCCTAGCGGTTGGGCTTTGGGAAAAGTCAGATGAGGACAATGGGGCTCAGACAGGTTAGGTAACGGGCCCAGAGTCCCTCAGCTGCTAGGACCGTGTGCATCCGAAGCCTGGTCTCCTTCCACGGTGCCGGGTGGGAGGGCTGCAGGGGAAGGGAGGAAGGTACAGCACGCTCTGTAGGGGAGAGGTTCCAGGCTGTTCCTCTGTTTCTGGGTTCGAGGGCCCAAGCCCCTTTGACTTTTTTTGGTCTCCACCAAGCTTAACCTGTGCATCCTTCCCCCTGCTGCCCTCGGCGACCCTGGCCCCCTGCTCTCCTCCGAGGCACAGACGAACTCCTGTGTCTTCTCCAGGTGGACCGTGGAGGATTTGGAATTAATTAACAAGTGGGCCTTCCAGGGGGAGAGAGTGATTCATGGGAACCCCTCCGGAGTGGACAACGCCGTCAGCACCTGGGGTAGGGGCTGCCTCAGGCTTGTTTTCTCTATTTTTAGTATTTTATAAATTCTCAGGACCATTGTAGCTGCTCAGGCTCTGTTGGTTTGGATGAACGAAATCAGCGGGTTCTGAGGAAAATAGTATTTTCCTTTTCGGGGGTGGGGGGGATGGGAGAAATTTCAGGGCCCTGCCTCACACCCCTGAATCTAATCTCTGGGGGTATCTGGGGGGCCGGGGCAGGGCCTGGGAAGCTACAGTTTCAGGGAGCTCCCCACGAAGGTCTGTGTGGTAAAGCTGCAGAGCCGCACCAGCTGGGGTCCCCTCCGGGGAGGACCCTGGCTTATGGGGCCTGGCCGCAGTGCTGGGCCCCCGTTCCCCACGTGGCCTGTGGCCTGAGGCCGGGCAGGCTGGAGGGCAGGCGAGCCTTTGTGCCCTCCTGGACCTTGTGTAACTGGGACAGGGATGACTAGTGGATGGGACAGAACTCTCACCCCCACCTCAAGCCCAGCTTCTCGGCCAAGAGGCAAAGATTCGTAGCTTTTCCTACAGCTCTGACCCGCTGCTTTTTCTCTTTAGGAGGAGCACTCCGATTCCAACAAGGAAAGATCTCCTCCCTAAAGAGGTAATTCTGGGGCAGAACAGCAGCTCCGGGCACAGCTGTGGAATGCGTCCAGCTTGTGGGGGGGCTCTAACCTCGTGATGAGGGACACGGGTGGGCCGTGTGTCCCCGGGCTTTCTCTCCCCTCCCCCGTGAGGTCTGTTCTCACCTTCTGTGCTGTGTCTCTTAGATCGCCGAGAGCTTAGAGGGAGAAGTCATGCATGGCTGTGCCGGTCACTTTCCGGAGAGTGACCGCTCCCCCAGACCCCTGGCCTCTCAGTAATTTAATCCATGTGCTCGTGTATTCATTTTGCAAACCAGAATTGATATCTGCCTGTGTTCCTGGGCGACGCTGTACTAGGGTCTCGGGCTATACAGTTGAGTCGCAGACACAGTTTTGGTGGAGGTGGGGGGAGTGGGGGGGTAGGGGAAGGGCCGGCAGACATGCGCACCAGGTGCCGCAGGCAAACGTGGGAGTTGCCACACTGAGGCCCTCGGGCAGAGCCCGGGCTCGAGCGGGCGGTGACATGTAATAGCTTTTCAGCCCGTTTCACGTGTCCCTTGACCCCCTTCCTCTGGAGGGATGGGGATTACAAACGTGCGTGTTAAAATAGAACACCCTGTTCTCTTCAGACTCAGAGTGGACACGGATGGGGCGCGCGGTAGCAGGCGCTTGTTGGCAGTTCCTTGAGCCCTCCATCAAGTCGGGTGGTGGTGTTTGTCCCAGGGCACTTTGCTACTTTGGTGGCCTTTCCACGGGGATGAGGGTGAGGAGGGTTGTCTGCACTGTGGATGGGCAGCAAGTCCTAGCCCGCTGTCCTTGCCCACTGGGCCACTCCGTTAGTGGCTCCCTGACCTGGCGCGACATGGTGCTGTATTCTTCTACCTGCACCTCTGGGATCTTCCTGCCTCGCCTCTGTTGGTTTCCAAGAGCCAGGCCTGCCTTTCCGAGGCTAGACACTAGGGTTTCTTTAACCTTGGCACCATCGACATCATGGACTGGATAATTCTTTATGGCGGGGGGCTGCCCTCTGCAGCGTGTTTAGGAGGTTTAGAAGCATCCCTGAGCTCTACCCGCAAGATGCCAGTAACACCTCCCCCATCTCCCAGCTGTGACAACCGGAAGTGTCTCCAGACATTGCCTCATTACCCTGGAGGGCAAAAATCGAGATGATAACCTCCACTCTGCACCGAGGAGGAAGCAGAGTCATTTAGGGGAGGGACCAGCCCGCTGTAGCTGCTGCGCACTCGGGGCATGGGAGCTGGGGGCCCAAGGTGGAGCCGGCTCTGCCAGGTAGACTGATGCCCGGTGCAGCGACAGCAGCAGTCGGGGGGCTCGAAATGCCAGAGCTGGGCCTGCCCGTGGGGCTCCCAGTCACCCTCAGACTGGGGCGACTGTCTTCCTCAGGACGAAGGCCTCCAGAGAGTACTGGAGCTGCTGTGGATGATGGTGAGGGGTGTCATAAGTCGGGCTACAGATCTGGGGGTGCTTCATGGGGGCCATGGCATCTCACTCAGGGTTTTCTGAGAGCTGGTTGTATCCTAAGCACCAAACTGGGCCCCGGGGAAAGAAAACCAGCTAAAACATGGTGTGGGTACGTGCCCATTCTACCGGAGGGAAGTCAAGAGATGAGTGATAAAGGGCTTTCCAGGTGGGGGAGGCAGGGGGAGAGGCCCCGAGGCATATTCGGTGGCCAGCTGGTGGTGGTGTGGTGGACAGAGGCTCTGGGATCTGTAGGCTTTGATTTGAGCCCAGCTCTGCCACTCCTGAGCAGGGTGCTCTTGACTGAGTCGCTTTTCCTGAGGCAAACTTTCCTGTGTTTATATACTGAGGATCCTGAGCATGAAATCAGAAACCGTATCTGTAGAGTGTTTTGCCCTTTGCCGACCAGATTTAATTCCACAAATATTACTGAGCAACTACTGTGTGCTGGGTGCTGGGGCCTCAGCAGGGAAGAATAAGGCCCGCCTTCACGGAATTCCCATTTCATGGGAGGAGACAGCTGACAAAGGGCTCCATAAGAGCATGGCAGGCAGTTGGGTGGAGGACCAGGGGAGCCTCTGATGAAGTGACATTTGAGCAGGGACCTGAATGAAAACACAAAGAGTGAATCCTGGAGCTGTCGAGGACACAGGTGGGTCCCTCCCTGGCGGAGGAAACGCAAGTGCAAAGGCCCTGAGGCCGGGGTGTGCCTGGCGGGCTGAGCGGGAGGTAGGAGGCCAGGATGGCTGAGTGGAGCGAACACCCAGGGAGGGTGGAGAGGAGGTAAGACCGAGGAATTGGCCAGGCCTAGCACCGATAGGCACTCACACAGCGGAGCCTGGGCGGTGGTGTCTGGCTGCCCCAGGAGCCCGGGGTTTGGGGGGGCCAGCGGGGCTGCAACAAGCCTGTTCTCAGAGGACTTGCCTAAGAAAGATGAAGACACGATATTCAAACTCCTCCCACCCCACTGGATGGGAGCACAGAGCAAACCGACCTTCACTGCGGGCCGCGGGGCGCCACGGAGAGCAGATGGCGGATTCTCTGAGAAGCTGGGAGGCCAGACTCCGCATTAATCCCGCCGATGGCTTCAAGAGGAACCCTTTCCCCCAAAACCATGCATGGTGCTTCTCCATTAAAAAAAAAAAAATGCATTGTTTGCGAAGTGGATCAAGATATGGCCTCCCAGAACGCTGCCCTTTTGAGGAACAGCTTGTCTTTAAGGGGAAAAGAAAAGCCAAATAGAATGTTCATTTTTTGTAAAGTTAAAAAAAAAAAAAAAAGTCGGCCTCCAAGGCTGAGAATCGATATTAATTACATGGGCTTACGGTCGGTGAGATCAAGCAGGTTTCTGGCAGCCTTTTCCAGCCCTATTGGATTTTACAGTCTTGGGTTGTGAAAAGAAAAACGGGTAAAGGTATCAAGGGGTCTGCCTGTCTCCAGCTGTCTTGGGCCAGAGCTCATCCAGATGCTCCATTCTCAGTCCCCAGCCCACAGTGCTCTGAAAGGCAGCTTGGGAATGACAAGAAACGGTGCCCTGAGTCCCCCAAGACCACCAGCCATAGCACAATTCGGATTGTGACTTTAGGAAGTATTCTAAAGCTCAGGGGGTTGGCGAGGGCAGCTTACCATGGCCACCCTGGGCCCTCTATTTGCTTACGTGGGGGAGCCAAGCAGGGACGCCTGACTCCAACCATCTCTGGCTGAGCCAGGGCAGTGGGTCTGAGCACCATCAAGGCAGGGCAAGGATGGGCCCCACGTGCTGGGAACCTGACCCCTGCACAAGCCTGCCCTTCCCTGCAGCCCTGGGCTCACTGTACCAGCCAACCTGGGCATCTTCTCTCCCTGCGTGCACCCCTTCTGTGTGATCCACCCCAGGTCCCATTGCTTTTCTTCTTAAATCTCTAGACCCTTCCACTCCAGCAAGCTGGGGTGGCCCACAGGACAGACCCTCCCCCCCTTCTTCCACCTTCAGCTATAGTACCTTTGAACTCCTCTGACCCTGTGAACTTGGCGTGCTCTGCCAGCGCCAGGCTAAGCCAGGGCCCCTCACGTGTGCCCAGCCCATAGTAGGTGCCCCCACTGAAGTCGAGTGGGTTGAGTGACAAGCCAAAGGAAAGTGTCCCATCTCCCTGGGGGCTGGAGTGGGGACACCTCTGTGACTGGCAGCAGGAGTCCCTTGCTCCCCTCGCTCCCCCTCCAGCCCCCTGATGTCCCCTCCCTGGGCCTCCGCTTCCTCCTCCGTGACAGGGTGGGGTGATGTTTGGGATTCCCCCCAGCCCTGACACCACTCCTCCATCCTGAGCTCACTGTGGCCCCCCTTCACCCCACAGGCCACCGGCTCTGAAGATCCTGCTGACCAACACCAAAGTCCCTCGCAGCACCAAGGCTCTGGTGGCCAGTGTCAGGAGCAGGCTGCTTAAGGTGCGTTCGGTTCCACTCCTGGGCAGGGTTCCACTAGGGCCACGGCAGCCAGGTCTGGGGGCTCAAGCTCGCCCTCTGCCCCGTGGGTTAGTGGAGGGCCGGGATGGGTGATGGGGACCGGGGGAGGCGGTTTTGGCTGACAAGGAGGTGCTGGGTGGGCCCCCCCCCCCTCCCCCCCCCCAGCCCCCCCCCCAGTCCCCCCCAGTCCCCCAGCTGGGAGGCAGGACAGGAAGTGTCAGACATACTGGCCTGGCCATGAGAATCCCCCACTCATGTCAGGGGGTGCCGGGCAAGGCAGATACCCAGAGGGAAGGAGAGGCGGGGAGTGGGCCGTGGGGACACCTCTCTCTCCTCCCATTGCCCGGCCCTAGGCCTCACAGCCCCTTGCTTCCTCTCCCTGCAGTTCCCGGAGATCGTGACGCCCCTGCTGGCCTCCATCAACGCGATTTCGCTGGAGTGCGAGCGGCTGCTGGGGGAGATGGCAGCGGCCCCGGCCCTGGAGCACTACCTCGTGCTGGAAGTAAGAGCCCGCCTGCGGGCTGCAGGGCCTCACCCACACTGTCGTCAGGCAGGGGCTCCCAATCTGCACTCAGAGTCCCCAAGCCAAAGCAGAGAGGCTGGGCCCAGGCCTGAGGTCCCGCGTGTGCAAAGGCCAGCAAGCACGCCTTCTTTTTAAGCCTTTTCCCAGGTGATTCGGAGCCGTGCAGAGCGCAGAGCGCAGTGCCCGGACGTGCTAAGCACCAGGGGCCAGGTTTGGGTTCCTGCCCGTGAGGAGCAGTGGGATATTGCGACACCGTCTTCTCTCGGTCCAGGAGTGATTCCTTGCTTGGCCACCTTGTTCCTGCTGTTCTTGCTAACTGCATTTGTTCCTTTGGTAACTGTTTACTCCCGGCATGCTTTGGTTCAGACATTTTTATTTATTTTAGAGAGAGAGGGAGAGCGGGGGGAGGAGCAGAGGGAGAGAGAGAGAGAGAGAGGGACAAGCAGACTCCCCGCTGAGTGTGGAGCCTGTCATGGGGCTCGATCCCACGACCCTGAGATCATGACCTGAGCGGAAATCAAGAGTCGGACGTTTAACCGACTGAGCCACCCAGGTGCCCTGGTTCGGACATATTCTAACACCATTCTTTCTTCATTGTTCTCCGAGCCGCCACCCTTCGCGTAACTCCCGTGTAGAGGCTGAGACCTCACACCTTGGGTTTGATCAGGTCCCGACCTGAACCCAGCTTCACCCCTGCTGGTCTCCCCCGAGCGTCCTAAGAATGCAGTAAGGCGCAGTGGGTGACATGCAGTCACCATGTCTGATGAGCCACAAGCTCAGTAAGCCCGAGGGCACAGGCTCATCCTCAGACACAGTCCGGGTGGCCTGGCAAACATGGATTGACATTAAAGAGCCATCGGGCTCCCCTTGAATCGGGATCAGGCAGGCCCCACGGGCAAGGCTGTGTGGCAGCAGTCGGCAGGAGGTGCAGAAGGGGCCCCCCGGGGGAGGTCCTGTGGTCTCCATTCCTCCACAGTCCCCACTACTCCCTAACTGCCACCCCCAACTGCTGCAGGCTGCCTGGTACCTCCCTGTCCCACCGTAGGCATTTGAGTCAGCAGCCCCTGTAGTGAACGGAAGCAGCTCCTAGGCCAAGCCTTTTCACAAGTGACTTCTCCCTTGATTTCTGTAACCACCTGCCTGGGAAGTAGATATGTTGTGCCCATTTTACAGATCTAAAAACTGAGGCCTAAAGAACAACTTTCTCCAATGTTCACCAACCCTTGAGTGGCTGTGCCAGGTGTCAAACTGACTTGCTTGTCTCTTCAGCCAACAGATCTCTAACGAGTGCCCACCCGGGCCAGGGGCAGCGACCCTCCTCCTTTCTGTGCTTTTGCTCCCATTTCCGTAGCTGTCTGCCTCCAGTCCCCCAGCGTTTGCCTTGCTGGCTTCAATTCCTTTCACGTAGAAAGGAGGGAACACGGTCCTCCTGAGTATGAAATTAATAATGATAGAGTACTGCCTAAAATACACCCCGTTGAGCCCCTGGAGAATGCCACAGAACAGCACGTTGATTATACATTGTGTATATTTTTGGCTGTGGCAGCCGCTGAAATGTGCAGCTCGGCTCCTGGACAGCTTTGTGCTCAAACCAGCGAGCTGTTCTCCTGTGTCACAACCTGTCATCTGATCCTTGACAGATTTTGGATCAGAATGTGACAGGTGTCTGAAACCTGCCTTGGCAACGTGACACCTCGCGCTCAGGCGCAGAGAGCAGCCCCCAGAAGTTTTCCCTCACATCCAGCCCCTGGGGCTGGGGAAAGGCACCCGGGGCTGCCACCGGGCCATCACACCTGTCTGCTCATTTGTCAGAAGGGTTGGCGGGTGTGAGGCAGGCTGCAGGGGAGGGCTGACCTGAGCCCGCCCGACAGCCCAGGGCAGGAGAACCAGGTGGGCCTCAGCAGACAGCTCGGTGATTGGCAGCCCTCCCGGCACGCAGGCGCTCCCCGTTCCCTGGAGCAGAGCCGCGCGCTGCCAAGCCACATGCCACAAGAAGTAGGTGGCCGCCGGAATGCCAAGGGCGCTCTTGGAGACAGGGTAGACGCGAGCTTTGCACCGGGCAGACCCGGCTTCCAGGGCTGGCTCAGTACCTTGCCAGCTCAGCGACCTTAGGCAAGTCGCTTTCCTCCCTGAGCCTTAGTGTCCCCTGAAACGAAGATGGTGGTGATGTGACCATAAAAGTATTAATAGCAGCTGACTTTCCCAAAGCCCTCGTCTCAGGCCAGGCATCATGCAAAAAACTCACTTCGTCCCATCCCCACGGCAACGAGGCTGAACCTCTTACGATGCCAGTTTTACAAGTGGGGAAACTGAGGCACAGGGTGAACGCCCTCACAGACCAAGAGGTCACAGAGCTGGGACTTAAACCCAGGCCCCCCCTGACTCCAGATCCCACATTCTTAGCTTGCCCGTGGCAGGGACCGTAGCTGGGTGCTCATTCCTAGAGCCCCAGTGCCTAGCACAGTGCCCGGCATGGTGAAGGTGTTTGGCAAACACAGGTGGAGTAAATGAAATGTAGGGGGCACCTGGGCTGTGCTAGCTGTCAGTTTTGTTATTTCATCAACCTACGTGCTGTTTGAGCCTCAGAAGAGCAGGAATTTTATGCAGGATCAAAGAAACCTGGAACACATTTAGCTTTTTCCCCACACTTGTGACCTTGTTGGGACAATAAACCGGTTCTTATTCTGAAAATCTGGGCACCTGAGGCAGCTGTAGGATGGCACAGTACTTCAGACTTCTCCTGCAGATGATAGAAACCCATCTCAACCAGGCTTTAACAGAAAGGGAATTTATTGGCTCATAACTGAGAAGACCAGCAAGAACAGCATCAGGCATAGCTGGATCCAGGGGCCAAACCAAGTCAGTCTGAAATCTCTCTCCATCTTCCATATAATCTCTGACCATGGGCAGGGCAGATAACTTTGGTGGCTTCTCTCTGAAGTCAACCAGTTTTAGCAGCTCCAGGGCAGAGGCAGAGAAAACCCTGGGAGGGCTGTGGTTGGCCCAGTTGGGGTCACAGGCCCATTCCTGACCACTCACCGTGGCCACAGGCTTCTTTGGCCAGGCATGGGACATGTGTTCGCCACCAGCTCCATCCCAGCCCCATGGGAAGTCCTGCGGGAAGGAGAGGTCCTTTGACTAGTGGAGAGGGACACGGTGCTAGCTTGTCTAAGCCATTTGCCGTCCCAAACCGGTGGCCGTCACGTGGATGGGGTGAGCACAGGACCTTGGCTTCAGGCACACCAAGTGGGAACAGATGGAACCTTCTCCTCCAGGAGCTCATCGACATGAACCAGCACCATCTGAATGCCCTTGGCGTGGGCCATGCCTCGCTGGACCAGCTCTGCCAGGTGACCATGGCCCATGGACTGCACAGCAAGCTCACTGGCGCGGGCGGCGGTGGCTGTGGCATCACGCTCCTCAGGCCAGGTACCTGGGGGGTGGGCAGGGTTGTCGGCCAGGGCTCATGCAGACGTTCTACCTGGGCAATTCCCTCGGGAGGAGAAAGACACCGGAGAACAGCCTCTCCTCTGCTGTGTGGCTTTGGTCGAGTTAATTAACCTCTCTGGGTCTTTGTTGCTGCATCGGTAAAGTAAAGGATGCTCACATCTATTTTATAAGATCGTTGTGTAGGTTCAAGGAGAAAAGTGCATTTAGAATGCCTGGCACAGGGCTGGGCTGTGGTAGGGGCTCATACCGTGGGCGGCTGTCCCTACCACCTCCTTACCTGCCAAGTCTCCCACGAGCTCGAGAAATAACCAGGACATTGTCATCACCCATGTCAGCCTCACCCCTCCCCCGCTGTCACCTCTTGATGTGGCCAAGATGGGGACTGACCTCGCTACAGAACAAAGGGCTTTCTCTCCCCGTAGTGTTTGGGGAAAGAGCAAGGCTGGGTAACGTGCCCAGGGCCAGCAAGGGGCTCCTGGTGGTGCTCAGTCAACACACCTGCCCTCAGGACCAGGCCCTCAGAGCTCTCGCCTCCGTTGCTTTCCCTTTGCCTCCTCCTTCTGGTCTTTCTCTTCCCTTCTTTACCTTCTCTTCCTTCCTCTTTTTGTCCCACCTTTCTCTGTTGCTTTGCAGTCAGCCCACAGTGGCCCCAGCCACTCCCCTCATGCTCAGTGCGCTCCCAGGCGTCAGGAAGTCAGCTTGGCCGACAGCCGACTTTGACTGTTGGCTTCTAGTTCAGGGTCAGTGACGATGATGAGAGAAGGCTTCTGGGGAATGTCTGCTGTGCCAGGCACCTTACCTGCATTCTCCCATGTAAGCCTCACAGTGACCCTCGAGGGGTAGGTATTACTAGCCCCATTCCCAGATGAGGAGACTGAGGCTCAGAGAAGGGAAGTCACTTGTCTGAGGCCCCCCGGCTGATCTGTGACAAGGCCAGGCCCATGAGTTTAACTGTTGCTCCGTAACCACCCCCCACACCCCCTCCCGAGGGTGCAAGGCTTGACATTCCAACAGGAAGACCTGGTTGGCCCCGGGCCTTTTCCTGGATGGACAGTCTCTAAGGGAGCAGAGATTGTTGGGTGACCTGCTGCTTTCCCTCCCCCCAGATCTGGAGCAGCCAGAGGTAGAGGCCACGAAGCAGGCTCTGACTGACTGCGGGTTTGACTGCTGGGAAACCAGCATCGGGGCCCCCGGCATCTCCATCCACTCGGCTGCCTCCCTGGACGTCCCTGTGCGCCAAGCCCTGGTTGGTCTCTGAGATGAGCCCGCACCGCTGCAGCCCCACCAAGAAGCGCCTTCCTGGGGTATTCTGGGTGCCGGAGTTGGCTTCGGGGCTGGCCAGTGGGCCCCAGCCTCTGTGCGCTGGCCTTCCCAGCAGCTGTACCCCTGCAGTCCCAGCGGTGCGATCTGGAACGTGCAGTGGGCTGGGGATCCTGGAAGACCCGGTCTGTGTCCTGCCTTCTCTTGAGCTGCCTGGGCAGTGGGGCCGTGTGGGGTCCTCTGAGATGCTAGGGCATCTTTGGGCCACTGCCGCCTTCTCAAACCCTCTGCCCACTTGGCTGGACGCTCAGATGCAGTGTGCCTTCTCCCTCCCTCTGCCACCTGTCTCTCAGGGCCCGGCCCCTCCCACCTCCTCCAGGAAGCTTTCCCCGACCCCTGGCAGGGTGACCCTGGTGCCACCTCCTTCCCTGTACGCCCCGTCTGTTTGAACCGTTCAGCACTGCGTGCTCTGCTCTTCTCTCCAGCTAGACTGCGGGCCCCCCAGCGGTTGTATGGGCAGTGGTCTTTGCCTTCTGCCCTCCCGTCCCAGGGTTGGCCGAAGGCATGGTCGATGTACCCAGTTTCTTCCAGTCTGTACCCACAGGATTTGCAGAAAAGATGGCAGAGGGGAAATAAGAAGCTCTTGAGTAAACCAGGGCTTCCCTTGGAGTCCAGAAAGAAGGATGACAGTCTGGTACAGTCTCCAGCCCGCCCATGCCTGCCTCCTCTGTACCTTCTCCAGCCACTTTCCCCCGTGGAGCTCTTAAGGAGTTGAAGGAAAGAAGGGCTTTGGGCCACTCAGTTTTGTGTCTCAGGGACACTACTGGTAGGGTTTTCCCAGATGGCCCTCAGTCCTCCAGCACAATTCCTACCTGCTTTTCCAGAAAGGGGAGTTTTAAGCTTCCTGGCCCCCGGAGTCGTGAGCACTCATGAATTCACAGACTTTTGTGAGCCTTAGAAACAAAAACCTGTAGGTTCTGGAATCTTCCTTTTTTTTCTGCAATTCGCTGGGTGGGAAAAAAAGATTCAAGTGCTTGTAGCCCAGTGCCTGGCACCTACCTGGCCCTGCTTGAACTTTATATTACCAGTCAAAGCTCCATCTGAAACGGCAGAATCCATCAAAAAGCCCCCGTAGCTAGCGCATGGCCGCGGGGAGCTACCACAGCCCGGGACCTGCAGGGGGCACACAGGAAGGTGGGGGCTGGGCAGGGAGTTCAGGATGCGGTTAAAATGGCCCTGCGCTTCTGCCCTTGGCCACTAGGGGGCAGCGGGTGCCTTTCCCAGGGTCTTCAGAGGGAGGGTGAGTGGGAGCTGGCCTGAAGAGCAGCATCTGAGCTCCGCACCCCCCACCCCCACCCGTCATGCCAGGCCTCCCGGGCTGTGCCTGGGCTCACTGCCAGAGACATGAGGGCAATACGGAGGATGCCTGCCCTAGCATCACTGATGGCGGTTGCCTGCTTCTCCTCAAAACACAAATAACGCATAAAACAAATAACGTGAATACTGAGCTCTTACCAGGTGCTGGGCACTGTTCTAAGCACTATAGATCCATCATCTTTTTTCATCTGCTCCGGGCTTGGAGAACAATTGCTCGTCTCAGCCCCATTGTATAGATCGGGAAACTGAAGCTCAGAGAGGTTGAGTAAGTCAGCCAAGGCCACACAGCTAATCCACATGGGAGGCAGGATTCCCAGTCCAACGATGTGACTACAGCACCTGCCCTCAGCCCCTGCGTGCTTCTGCCTGGACACAGGTCGGGGCGATTCTCGCTGCTTTCCACGCTTGGGCTCATTATTTCCTCTGGATTTGGATGTACTCGGTCAGAGTGGGGCCGGGGCCTGGGTATTTTCAAAAGTTGCCCACACCATTTGAACAAGCAGCCGGGACCGAAAGATGCTTTCTCGAGGATGCTGCTTGACAGTATTTCCACGCTGTAGGAGGCCAGCCTGGGAGCTCCCTGGGGCGCCCAGAGATGCCCATGGCAGGTGTCCAGAGGCTGAGGCCCCCAGAACCTAGCTGCTCCTTGAGACCCTCTTTCTCACTCCCTGGGGACTGTGTGTGTCTCCCAGAGCAGAGGCCAACCCACTGCTCATGCCTCGGCCAATACAGCCTCACCCCAGCCACCACAGGGGCCTCGAGGCGCCCACTCCTGCCACCGATCTCTCACCGATCTCTTCCATTGTGTTTGTAGACAGTTTGCATTTGCAGGGAGCATTCCCCCCTTTCCCTTGCCTGGGGTTCTCCCAGCTGCACATCAAAACCACCCTGGAATGCCTGCCTCACCCCCCAATATTCTGATTGAACGAATCTCAGCAGGACGCAGTCCTGGGTGGTGTTTAAGAGCTCCCAGGTGATTCCTGTAATGCGGGGCCAAGGCTGAGGACACTGAATGAGATGACCCCAAAGGTCAATTAAGCTCCGCCCCAGCTTCCCTTCCCCTCTGCCCAACCCACTGGCCACGTGACCTCAGGCGAGCCAGGCCCACCTCCTCCTCATCTGGAAGGTGGAAGAACTAGCAACACCCACCTGAGAGAGGTTTCAAGACGAGGGCGTGAGAAAGCACGTAGAGCCCGTGGCCCAGTGCCCGGCACACAGTAGGTGCTCATGAACGCTCAGCGTGCTCCCTGTCCCATGCCAGAAGCTAGAGCGCCTCTCAGAGCTCCGAAATTTCGGGGCGGTGCACAGAGCCGGTGAGAAGCCACCAGCCCAGTTTGTCCAAACCGCCTAGATTGCGACCCCGGGGGGTCACCGCCGCTCCAGCTCCCCCGACGAACGGGTCACCCAAGCACCTGTGTCTGCTTTGCCAGCCGGAGGCGAGCAATTCCCCAAGTCAGCATTTGGACCGCTCCCAGCCTCTGCAGCATCTTGTGGATTCAACACCCACCGTCACAGCCTCAAGTTGGCAATTTCTCCGGGCTGGCAGAGGTCTCACGTGGCGAGACAGGTGGCAGATATTGCGACTCTCGGCAGACAGAGTAGCTGCTGCGGTTCGCACCCGTGCTCTCTCTGTCGGGGAGGATTTGCTCCCAATGGCCGGACGGACAGCTGGCAGCCTGTGGAGGTAGGGAGCTGGCTGCAGGTGCGCGCACGGTCAGGCCCCGCCCTGCCATCCCAGTGTGCTTGGGCCAGTCCCTTTGCCCAGGGCCTAAGCAACATGCCTCCAATATGTTTGCACCCTAATTCCCAGGCCATAGTTACACTTCCCCCTAATTGTCACCCAAACGCCCAGAATCCTGTTTAGGACCATACATGTGGCTCTTAACAGCCCTAAGTTCTCTCTCTCTTTTTTAAAGATTGTATTTACTTGTCAGAGAGAGAGAGAGGGAGAAGCACGCTCCCTGCTGAGCAGGGAGCCCGATGCGGGACTCGATCCCAGGACCCTGGGATCATGACCTGAGCCGAAGGCAGACGCTTAGCCGACTGAGCCACCCAGGCGTGCGTGCATGCGTGCGCGCGCGCGCACACACACACACACACACACCCCTTTTTCCTCCATTACACAGCTTGCTCAAGAGACCCTACCGGTTATCCTGCAGATATGTCCCATGAACTGTGTTCATTGTTCAGTCAATCCCCTCCTGGTGGCTTTGTCAGCTCCTGAATCGCTAACAGCCGACCTCCCGGAGCACCTGCTCCATGCCCAGCGTGGTGCCTAGTGCTTTGTAGGCCTTACCCCTGTGAGCCTGCTCAGTTCAGTGAGATAGGTATCGTTCTCCCCATTCTGTTGATGAGCAAACTGAGGCCCAGAGAAGGGAAGTAACTTGCCCTGGGTCACAAGGCAAGCAAGCGACAGTGGGATTTGAACCCAGGTGTTCGTGACTGCAGAGCCTTGTTCTTAGCGTCTCTTCTCTGCTGTTCTCCAGGAGATGACCAGGGACCTCCCAAAGCCCCCTCTCCAATCCCTGCCTAATCGTCATAGCTGAGATGTCGTTTCCGCCCTAGAGGTGCCAGCTCATCTCACCCCTTCTGCCCGCTTGGCCATCCTTGCTGCCCACACCTTAGACCCCCATGGTCCTGCCAATGCTGTCTGCTTCTTCCTGTAAACCGAGGAGGGACGGGGCAGGAATTGGGGAGTCACAGTCCGAGGGAGAGAGAAAGACACTTCCTGTCATCCTGGGCCACCCCCAACCCCCTCTCAGCAGTGGGGAGAAGGGGGGAGGCCCGAATGCTCCCATTATCACCACCCTCATGGGCAAACAGAGTGGGGAGCAGCCTAACTACCCAGACAGGGGGAGAGACGAGAATTGGACATTTTTTTTACAGGCTGCTCTGCCAAACCCCTCCCCGGCTCAGGAGATTAACTGAGTCTGTTCTCATACAGTGTTTTAAATCTGATAATGAAAACATCCATTTCGAGGCATTTGCATAATGTACTGGCAGAGGCCGGGGTACCACCTGAATGCTGATGGGGGCACCTGGGCTGAACCTGGCATCTTAGGGGCCCCCTGGGCCTCCTCCCTGCCTGGGGACCAGGGGCTGCCCTCCTCCCCACGGCTCCTGGCCCTGAGCTCCCGGATGTTCTCATTCAGCAGATACTAAATGTGCACCTACTGCCTGCCAGGAGGAACTGGGCGGAGCTCTGGGGAAGCCAGGTGGCAGGTAGGGCTGCCTCGGTGACCGCTAGGCACCCCGGCCTGTGGCTCTGGGTGCCTTCACACCCATGCCCTCCACCTGTGCCCACAGCAAGCCTGTGAGGAAAGTGTGGGGAGCCCCATTTTACAGAAAACTGGGACTGGGATTGGGGGCGGTTGGGGGGGGCTTCCTGCTCCAAGCCATGAAGTCAGCAAGGGCAGAAGCTATGCCCTGATGGGTCTCTGGATTCCAAATACAGCCCTCTTCCTCTGACGCCCTGGCTATGAGGAGAAAATCAAAAGGCGGTTTGCTGTGGGAACTCAGGCAGGTATCTTACCCTCTCTGGGCCTTGGTTATCCCATCCATAGAAATAATAGTGCCCTCCTGTGCCAGGATCTCTGTCCTCATGCCCTGGTTTCCGCTTGCCAGTGATCACTATTTTGTGGCTATGGGGTCAGGCAGGTCTGGCCTTGTCCTGTGGCCAATCACCTGTAGCTGTGGGACTTGGGTGGGCCACATCCCCTCTCTGGGCCCCAGGTTCCTTGCCAGCAATGTGGAAATGCCGGGCAGCAATGCACGTTACACAGAGCCTGGAGCCTGGTGCGTGGCGTGGGCTTCCAGTGAGCGGGGACTGCTGTCATCATCCGAGATGGGGGAAACTGAGGCTCAGAGTAGGGACATGACCGCCTGGAGGCAGCCAAGCAGGGATTGGAACCCAGCAGCCTCTGGCTGCAAAGCCCGGGCTTCCTCCATTTTCCTTGCCAGGCGAGGCTAGGTTTTCCGGTCTCGTCCTGCTTCCAGAGGGACAGGATTGGCAGGACTCGGGGCGAGGAGGGAGGTTTGGCTGAACGGCCTCACACACTGTGGTCCCCAAGATCAGTGATCATCATGGGTCTGGGAGTTGGGGATGTGGACTCTGGAGGAAGAGGCTCCCCTCGGACCGAGCACCTGCCTTCTGTCACCAGGATAGTAGCCCGTCTGCTCTGTGCCCCCTTTGACTTTAATAGGGTGGGGGCAGCTCCTCGCCACAGCTGGGCTGGAAGTGGGGAGCACAGGTAACGGCCCTCTCGTCGGCCCACGTTAGCGCCCCTTGGTGCATGTGGCTGGCCATGTCCTTGATGGGTGTAGACTGGAAGGGCACTTACACCCAGGTTCCCAGGTCCTGCCACCTGCCTCAGCGAGGCGGGTCCATCGTTTGAGAGGGGATGTCCTTCCATCGAGAGCATTCCCTGATAGAGCTGAAGGACCTACTCTCTGTAGATGGGGAAACAGGTGCAGAAGAACAGTGACCGATCCGTGGTCACACAGTGTGTCTGTGGCAGAGCTGGGACCTGAACCCAGGCCTCATGACTGAGGGTGCTGGCTTGAGATGGGGCATTCTAGTGGCCAGGGCCGCGGACGTGTCCTTGCTGGCCCGAGGAGGTGCTAGGACCCCAGAACCAGCTCCCGGGAGGGCTGACAGCGCACGCATCGTTAAGGGAGTCTTAACGGGCTTTGATGGGGAGCAGAGAGGGGAGGCATGGTGGGCCAGAGTCAGGACCTCCTCTCTCCCCATCTGGCTCATGTGGTTGAGGAACGCACCGTCCACAAGTTGGGAGATTTCTGAAATGCTGTGTGACGTTGACAAGTGGCTTCCCCTCTCTGGGCCTTGGTCTCCTCTTATTCCTGAAGATATTTCCAGCCCCATGAAAAGTGCCCCGGAGTTTTCCACCTGCCCCTCAGCACCCCTCTGAGGAATCCTACCCACTGGGAAGCCTCACGCCTGCAAACCTCCAGGATCCAGGCAGGTGACACGGTCAGGCTGGTGGGATCAGGCTGGGTGGGGGTGGAATGTGGCGCCCCCCACCCCAAGCTCCACCCATTTGTTGCTCTGTGGGTGGTGGACCCATGGTTGTCCAACCTTCCTATCCAGTTTTTAAA
Source organism: Mirounga leonina (assembly GCF_011800145.1). NCBI lineage: Eukaryota > Metazoa > Chordata > Mammalia > Carnivora > Phocidae > Mirounga > Mirounga leonina. Next base: position 17,082,629 of record NW_023270436.1, on the reverse strand, counting down.
GAGAATTCGGAATCCAGATATTTGGATGAAATACCCTGTTTTTAAAGGACTATCAACCAATAAAGAAAAACCAATTAAAAGACAAACTCAAATGGCCAAATCAGGCTCTTCTTCTGCCGACGGAAAGCTGCCCGGGGTTGAGACCTCTTTCAGAGACAGTCTCCCCCTGGCTCTGGAGAGTGAGCTGGGGAGTGGGGGCACCACCTGTGGGAGGGCACCCTGCCTCCGGTGGAATCTGATTACCCCTTGGTGCCCCTATGAAATGGCAGGCGGGGGGGGGGGGGGGGGGGGGGGAGGGGGGGCCGGGGGTGGGGTGGGAGCTCTTCCCCCGGGGGACAGATGGGATTTTTTTTTTTTTTATCAGAGTCAGCATTGGCTTCTTTCTGCTCTGATGAATAGATTCTAAAGAGGCAGTGACATTATGCGAGATAACAGAGGGAACAGAAAAAGGGTCAGCAATGGAGAGAAAATGGCAGAGCCAGCAGATAAAGGGGAGGCCGGAGGGGGCGGAGTGCCCTGGCTGGGGCGCCCCCCCACACCAGTCCCTCTCCCTGCAGCGGGGGGCTGGAGTGCGGCCTGGACAGAGCAGGGGAGACCCAGCCAGCTGCACCCCCCTGCTCGCCCCGCATCCCGCCTCCGTGGCCCGGCTGCCCATTCCGCCTTTTCAATTCGATTCAATTAGGCCTCCCCGCTCGGAAGCTTGTCTCCTCTGATATCCAGTTTAACTGACAGGGGATTAGAGCTGTTTGTATTACACACACACTCTCGGGCCGCTAAACCTCCGGCCGGGCCCAGGGACCTGGGTTATTTATGGAGCCCGAAGTACCATCCCTCTTAGAACTGCTTCCTTTTGGGAGGGGGGAGTTGCTGGGGGCCTGGTGCCTGCTGCACAGCCCCCCACCCCCACCCCGCCCAGACCCCTCCACTCCAGGCCTGGGGCAGTGGAGAGAAAGAGCCCAGACAGAACTGGGTCGGAATCCCAGCTCTGTCCCTTGCTGGCTGTGTGGCCTTGGACAAGCACTTTCACCTCTCTGCGCCTCAGTGATCTTCACCAGACAACCAGCTCACCAGGTGATTTGTGGGGAGTAAGCCAGGTAACAGGTGCAGGGCGCTTAGCCCAGGGCCTGCCTATTCACTCTGTGCATTCCTTCCACACTGAGTGACACCTCTGTGCCAGGTGCTGGTCTGAGTCACCAAGGAAGTCATAAGGGGCCAAGCAGACCCTGTGCCTACCTTCAGGAAGCTTACATTCCAGTGCAGGAAGCAGGAAATAAGCAGATTCACGGGGCTACAGGAGTCCACATAGAGAGTGCCAGGCAGATGACAGCAGAGATGGTGACCATGACGATGATGATGGCAGAATCAAGTGCCACCGCAGGGCCTTTGCCCCTGCTGCTTCCTCTCCGCCTGGAATGCACCGGCCACCTCCCATCTCGGCCTTTGATGAATTTCCAAATTGTGCAGTCATTTGTTGCTACATCACTTGTCACCCAGGAAACCGCCAGCCCCCTGAGGGCAGTTGTCATGGCTGTCTTGCTCACTGCCGTCTCCCAAATCTAACACAGTGCCTGGCACATAAGTGCTCAAGGTTTTCAGAATGAATGAATGAATGAGAAGGAAAGTAGCCAGGAAGTGGCCCCTCTTGCCTGCAGTATGGATGGCTACCCTGTTCTGCTCGGGGGACTTGGCTGGGCCGGCCCTCCAAAGGGGTTTGCTGGGTTTGGGAATAGGTGGGGGTTGGGATCTTGTCGGGAAGGGGTGGGGCACTCCCTTTCTTCTCTTTTCTTTATTCAAAGGGCCAGAAGGGCCTCCACGGACCCTCCCTCTCCAGCGGCCAGGGCACTGGTGAGGCAAATAGCATTTCTAAAGTCCTTTGAAGTGCTGGGCTGGAAGGCAAAGGAAACGTCCTCATTGTTAGGGAAGGGGGTGATGCTGCCAACACCTGTCTGTGCCCCCTTCCTCACTCCGTTTACCAGACTTTGGAGGCTCCTGGCCCTGGGGCAGTGCGGGTCTTGCCTTTTTATCAAATTCGGGGCAATAAACTAACACCCATCACTTCCTGCACACATTCCCTATGTCAGGCTTGTGCTTTTCATTCTCAACACAGTTCTCTGCGGTGGGCATTGTCCCCATTCTCCAGAACAGAAAACTGAGGCTCAGAGTTGTGGTGGGGTATGCCCAATGTCACCCAACCGGGAAGGATGGGAGCTGGGGTGGAGCCCAAGATTGAGGTTAGACACCTGCTCGTCTATCTAACTGCTGTGTACCAGGCACCTTCATGTACACTGACACCTGACATACTGAGGAGTGGGTATTCTGTCCCCCATTCTGCAGAAGGGAAAACTGAGGCTCAGAAAGGCAAGGTGGCTGGTCCTCAGTCTCACAGCCTGTTTGAGGCAGAACCAGGTGGAAACAGGTCCACCCAACTCCAAATCCAGTTTGCAATCTCTGCCCTGCGCTTTCCTCCTCGGCTCGGTGCCCAGATTGTTTCAGATTTGTATTGGGCCCTTAGTGAGCAGTGAGGGTTTCAAATCGATCAAGCAGCAGTTGTCGAGTCCCTCAAGAGCCCCTGAAGTATGACATGGTCCATGCTGGTAAGGGAGATGTCATCCAGTTGGGAGGGTAACATATTAATATGTAAAGAGTTGTAAGAATTAAATGACAAACAGTTACAAGAATTAAATGACGAACACTCTCACAAGGGTGCATGTATGATTCACGATTCTGAGGATTTGGTTAGGGAAGCTAGCCTTGAAGGACACACAGATTTTGGAAATGGAAGTCCACATGGTATCTTAGAATTACAATGAATCAATCATCATTATAATGATAATACCCATTAATAATCATTATAATTAGGCCCTGAGTTATAGGTTTTACTGTTCCCATTTCACAGGTAAAGATGCTGAGGCTCAGAGAGATGAAGTGATGTGCCCAAGGCCAGCCAGCTGGTAAGTGGGACTTAAGCCCAGACCCTCTGACCCCAAAGCCAGTTTCTCTCCCTCGACCCTGGGCAATCTCACAGGATGTCACAGGTAGGAGGCTGCCTGGTCCAGGTCTAAATGGCTGAGCCAACATTGCTTCCCAGAGTGAGCTTCTTGGTCAAGGAAGCCAGTGCACATACTACCTAAGTCCAAACCATGTGCTGGGTCCTGGGGTCCCAGGGGTCAGTGAGACCCATCCCTGCCTTCCAGGATTCATAGGGCAGAGCCAGAGAAGCAAAATGGCAATGACCATAAAGAGCAGCAGGTTCTGAGTTCATCATGGGAGCCCAGGAAGGGGTGGTACACATCCCAGCTGGTGTGTGGGAAAGGGATCAGGAAGGCTTCCTGGAGGAGGAGGTGCCTGGGCAGAGAATTTTGGCTGAGCTGGGAGGTGAAGGAGGTTCCCGGCAGCAAAGACACCGAGTCGAGCGGTGCTGGAGCATGCGCAGAGAAGCCAAAGGTGGTTTGGTGTTCAGATGGCACCTGGAACCAACACAAGGCAAGGTTTATCTTGAGGGCCCTGGGAGCCGGGGTGGGAATTAGGCACAGGAGGGCAGGTCACAGCTGTGCTTTAGAAAGTCCTCTGGCTGTGGTATGATGGCTGGAGAGGGGCAGTGGGGCGATGAGAGACAGCAACGTCTGGAAGGGGGCAGTGGCCTTAGGGACGGTTGGAGAGGTGACTGATGGGAAGATAACCAGGATGCCTGCAGAGGCCTTTCAGTTTGGGGTCCAATTTGTCTCTCAAAGGAGGTATACTCCTTTTTTGATAGTCTCCTGCCAGGGGTAGGGCCTCAGCTGATTCCCTGGTTGCATGGGTGACTTTTGTCTTAGTGCCCCTGGGCTGCCACAACAAAGTGCCACAGACTGGGAGGCTGGAAACAAGACAAATGTATTCTCACACAGTTCTGGAAGCCAGACGTCTGAGAGCAGGGTGCCAGCAGGGCCAGGCTCCCCTAAGACTCTGGGTGGAATCCTTCCTTGCCTCTTCCAGTTTGTGGTGGCCACCAGTCCTTGGCATCCCTTGGCTCGCAGCTACATCCCTCCACTCTCTGTCTCTGTGGCCCCACAGTGGCTTCTCCCTGTATCTCTGTCTCATGTGGCATTTCCACTTCTTATAAGATGGTGTCTTATAAGGACACCATCACATGGGATCTGGAGCCCACCCTAATGGCCTCATCTTAGCTCGATGACATCTACTAAGATCCTACTTCCAAATAAGGTCACACCCACAGGTACCAGGGTTTAGGGCCTCATTTTGGGGGGGATGCATAACAGCCTTAAGGGCAGGAATTTTCCTGGTTCCCTTCTTCATCTGTCAGCCCTAGCACAGAGCCTGATGCATGTCAGCGCTTAGAGGGGGGTCGCAGGATGAACAATGAGCTGATGGAGTCAGGGTGTCCAGCCCCTCCTCCATGCTGACCCCTGCTCCTCTGGGAACGGCGGCAGCCCCAGCCCAGCCGGCATCTGGGCGAGACAGGTCTCCGGGGCCGCCTTTCCTGTGGGTTGTTCTCCGAAAGAAGTGGTGTTGATGTCAGCAGATGCCTGTCACTTTTCTTCCCCGGCAAAATCTCAACTGTCAGCGTAAGTGAAATAGTCATTGCCTATCCCTGCATTTGAGATTTTATTGACAGTTTCATTGTCACCCAAAAAAACCTCCTTTTCTCCTTTGGCATTTTCATCAGGTGATTCTGGGGGCAGGAGGAGGACATGGGGCTGGCTTCTGAAAACATGTTTTGGCAGCTGGTGGGCACTGGTTCCCCTGGCCTGGGGTCGGTAGGGGCAGAAGACCCCCATGGTAGGCTCTAGCATGCCTTGGCTCCAGCCAAAGACTGCTTGGTAGCCCCTCCAGCAGGCAAGAGGGAGATGAGAGACCAGAGGGCCCCTGGAAATAGCGACGGTGGCCCGATGGGGCGGCCCAGACCCCGTGGTGGGTCTTTAGTCCCCTCGCCTGCCCTCCCTGGGGTATCCGGGGGCTGGAGTGAGAGCATGCAGGATCAGACCCCCTGGGTGCAGTTCTCAGCTCAGCGATAGGTACTTTAGGGCAAATACTTTGCCCTACAGATCCTCAGTGGCCTCATCTGTTAAATGGGGGTTAGTAACAGGAAGCTTCCTTTGGCTGAGGCTTCATCTGGACCGAGTACCAGCATCCGGTTCGGTCCTCACCAGAACCCCGAGAGCTGGGTGCCATCAGGATCCTCACATGAATGATGCAGAGAGGTGAGGCGGCCTGGCCAAGGCCCCCACAGCCAGGAAGTGGCAGAAGTGGTGTGAACCCAGGCTGGGAGACTCCCAGCTGGGCTGTGACTCCACCTCGCCGGATCTGTAGGAGAGTGCAGGCAGCAGAATGACACAGCGCTAGCACGTAGGAAAAAGCTGTCTGCCATTCCTATCATCTCGGTCGTTGCTGGCATTAGCATGTGTGGAATTGGCCCCTTGGCAGCCACCCTGTCCCCAGGACTCTCTAGACATCGCCGGGTGGTGGTGGCCCAGTGGGGCCTGGAGCCAGCTCAGGGGGTGCACGGGGGCTGAGGACCCAGCCAAGAGTTGTACCCCGCTCCACGCCAACGACCCCCTCTGTGCACCCCTTCCCTGGCCCCCAGCACGCCTGCGGGTGGGACGGTCAGGGACCAAGGGGGCCGCTGGCCACGGCGTCAGACCCAGGCTGTGCAATGCCGCGTCACCATATCCGAGCCACACCAACGGGAAACGGGGCCCAGAGAGGCGCCCCGGCTTCGGGCTGCCAAGCCGGGCAGGTGAATAGAATACAGTCATTACAACAATGTATTCTGGAGTCAACTGCAGCTGAGTTTGCGTTCTGGCATGGCCACCGTGGCCGGTGACGAGGCACTGAACCTCGGCTTTATGCTCTGTACAGTGGGGTAACAAGCGCCCCTCGAAGGGGCAAGGCCAGAATGCTACCGCCCGGAACGCATCAGCCCAAGGCTTGGCACGCCGTGGAGAGGAGACACAATCTCAGCACATAAAGGCTCCGTCAAGATCTCAGCCTCCAAACCCCTGCAGGTATACAGGAGGACACTGAGCCCCCCCCCCACCCCCGCAGAGCTGGGGCTTGCTTCTGGACCTCCGCACTCCTGGTCTACCTCCCCACCCGGCGTCTCGGCTGAGCCCCTTGGGGCCCCGGCCTGCCCTCCTCCCTGGGTCTCGGGCTCCCGCGGCTTCCAGAGCCCGAGCGGCGGGCCCGCAGCGAGGACTGCCATTCTCCCTCTCCCCAGCGCACTGAAGGTTTTGAAAGTTAAAGTATTACCGTCGGCTTTGTTGTTGCCTAACTACGACAGACAAATTGAGAACCAGTTGTCAAAATGTCAGTGCACAACAAATCAACATGCAAACCGAGTCACAGCGCTCTGTGGTGTATAATTAAACAAAAAATCCCTTTTAGAAATTTCAGCGAGCGTTGGTTCCACTTTATATTTGTCTGTGTGATTAATAAAGGCAGCTAATTTTCAGACTTTAAAAACAGCTAGAAAATAGCTCCTAATTACATATTAGGCTCCTAGCGGCCCCCGCTGAGCTCTGCCGGCATTGGTGGGCCGGAGAATTTGGCAGAGCCTTAATTGCATTCTGAGCATCATCTAATTTTAGTTAAATGTAATGTAATCAGCAGCAGATGTCTGAAATAAAATATGAATTATGAATATGATGAAATTTCATTCTTGAATAAAAAAGTAATTTGCTATTTAGTTCATTAAAGTCTTAGAGGTTTATTAGGAACAGGTATATACAGCCCGGCAAGGTGATGTAGTCAATGATATTTGGGAGAAAGAGAGAAACCCCAAAGGGATGGGAAACTTTATCCAGGAGTGTCTGCTTTGGATCAATTACCGCGGGGTGTGGGGGAGGGCACTGCATCCACCCCAGGCCTGCGGATGACTCTCTCGGGCCCTTTGAGGTGGGCCCAGGGTTTGGGGGCAAGAGGGCTTGGAGTGGGAAGCCGTGGCACCCCTGGCATCCCACCCTATCTCCTTCCCACCCAGGGCTGGAACCCCCTGGCGTTGGAGACAAGCATGCGGAGGGCTTGCTCCTGGTGACGAGGCCAGGCTTGGTGACACCGTGTAAGGCAGAGATTGGCGTCCCAGGACAGGATCTCAGTCTCGGCCTCTTGCTGTCTGGGCAACTCTAGGGCCTCAGTTTCCCTTTCTATAAAATGGGGATGATAACAGCACCTATCAGACGCTCTGAGCACTGCCTGGAATGTGGCCAAGCCCCTGTTCAGGGTTGGCTGTTGTTGTCAGCGTTGTTATTAGTTGTAGAAGTCATAGTCAATCAGTATTAAAATGCCTTCTTTTGTTTTGTCTTTAGAAGCAGCCCGGGAAGCAGAAATGATAAATGCGGTTTTGTTTTTCAGCCGAGGCTCAGAGAAGTTAAATAACCCTCCAGTAATTGATGGAGCTGGGATTTGAACCTAGGGCCATCCCAGCTCCCAGTGTTTTCCCCGGCATCCCAGAGCAGTGCTGGGAGAGCTGGCCTAGGGGTCATGGGCTGAAGATTCTGGAAGGAGGCTGGGCAGGAGGCAGGAGGGAACAGGGCTTGTTGCCCCAGATTCGAGGTAGAGAGAGGCAAGTAAGGGGTGGGAGTCAGGGCAGAGGGTTGAGGCCAGCATCCTGGGGTCTGCCAGGATGCACTCTGCAGGTGGGGGGTTTGGGGGGCTACAGAGGCGGCCTCTCTACCCCCGCTTCACACGAACCAATAATTTTCTGCAATTATCTGGAAAAGATTAATTAGCAAAGTGCACCATATTGACTCAAGGCTGTCCTGCCGATCGATACACTCGGGAGAGTCTCCCAGGTGCCTGGAGAAAGGACCAGAACTTGAAAGTGGGGAGGGAAACCCGGCTTTGACAGGTCTGAGCCTTGTTTTCCAGCCCTGGGGAAGGCTACTCAGCTTCAGGGGTTGGGGCCCGGCTGTGCGTGACATCCTGTTGGCTTGGAGCAAGTAAGTCCCTTTGGCTCTCTGAGCCTCAGTTTCCCCATGTGTAAAATGGGGGCTGGGTTGCCCTGAGCCGAGGATCTTCCTTCTGTTTCCATAAGTTCTGGGAGGAGAGCAGGCTCCCCAGGGGTATAGGGGCCAGTGGGGCGGCCTCTTCTCTGGGGCTCCACTTCTCTTTGCTGACAGCAGGGACCCCCTAGACCTGAAGGGACAGAAATGGAGCTACCAGAGCCCAGTAGTTGGGGAGGCACGGAGGGAGTACCATGAGGCCGGAGCCCTGGGCTCAAGGGACACAGCCTCTGCCGATGAATGCCTCACTACTGGTGGAGGTCAGCTTCCCGGGGCACGGAGAAGAAAGTGGGAACAGGTGGAAGGTGGACAGGTGGAAAAGGGAGAAACCCACCACAGCCCTCATCCTGGGAGTTTGGAAAAGTTTTGGAAGCGGGGGGCAAGTGGGAACAAGGGAGTCCTAAGCAGGCCTGGTCTTCACCCCATGTGGCTGATGCTGGGTCCCACGTGCCCTTTCCCCAGGGCTCCCCCACTCTCTCCACAGGGCCTCACCCTGCCCATAAGAATCTCACTTCACATCTAGTGCTCCCCAAACAGTGCTCCGTGGGAGTTGGAGAGGGTGGCCAGACAGGCCTGGGTTCACTAGTGCCCAAAGGACTTGTGTCCTGGGCTTAGCAGCTTCTCCTCTCTGAGATCAAAGAGGCCATATCAGCAAAGTCAAAGCACAGATCACAGTGCATGATACAAAGTAGGTGCTCCAGACCCCATCTGCTTCTTCCCTGTGTCTGCCCTCTTTCCAATAAGCCCCTGTGGCATCACATGTTTGTTTAATAGCGCCTGGGCTCCCTCCTGCCACGTGCCAGGCCTGTGCCAGGCCCCAACCCGAGTGGCAGAGAAACCGAGAATCATTTGTCCTGCAATGAAAACTGACAGAGCATCTCCTACAAGCTCGGCTCTGGGGACACAGCGGTCACAAGACAGCGCTGGGCTCTGCCCTCGTGAGGTCCACGGTGTTGCGGGGAGGCAGACTCCAAGCTGGAGTTCCCAGTCTGGGTGCTGTGTCGGGGGTGGCCCAGAGGGCTGCAGGGTGGGGCCCCTGGCACCTTCAGCAGCCCCCCCGCCCCCCCACCCCGTACTCTCAGCCCGGGAGCTGGGAAGCCGTCCCTGGACAGCAGGCACAGTGTGCAAAGCCCCAGGAGGCGGGGCTGGGCACAGGGTACCCCCAGAAGGCTGGATGGCTCACTCAGGTGCCTCCCCCTCCCCTGTCCTCCCCTCACCGGTCTGTCCCCCACCGCCTCACCTCTTTCCAGGCCCAGAGGCTGCTGGCCCGCCACCCCCCGGCCACTCCCTGGGCCAGGTCAGCCGCCTGTCCCTGCTCTATTCATCAAGGGCATGACAGCTAAAATTCATTTGAAGATGAAGAAAGTGCCCGCTAATCCGTTCTGCAAGACATTGATAGACTAGCAGCTCAGGGAGAATTGCACAGCAGTAAGGAAATTAGGCTAAAGCTGCTGGCGGATTGCAGATAATTGCCCTTGTCTGTCCCTCGGAATAACATCTCCCAGATCCAACACAAGGATTGTTCAACTTGCAGGAATTCCTTTTCTTTCTTCCTTCCTTCCTTCCTTTTTTTTTTTTTAAATAAAGAGAGGCAGGAGAGGCAAAGCCAATCTGGGGTTTTGTCTCACGGTAGCCCAGGGCAGGTGGAGATGGTGTCATGCTGGTGACTGCCTCCCCTGCCCCTGGAGGCCCCCGGGAGCCCCGGCCTCAGCCGGAAGGACAAGGGGGGCAGGCGAAGGGGGCTGAGCCACAGTCCTAGGGCATTTCCCCCACCTCCCGCCCTGAGCCTTGATCTCTCGTTGATGCCCTAATCCGCCCCCCCCCCAGCTGGCAAAACCCTGGTGGGGAGCAGGGAAATCTTGCAGAACTGGGGTTACAGCATTGATGGCTTTGGATTTTTTTGGGGGGGTGGAGCAGAGCCCGGTTGAAGGAACCGTCCTAGGACGTGTGTTAAATTTGCATTTGCCTTATGCCAAGACCACCTCAGTCCTTCAAGAGAAGAGAATGGTCAGACTCTGAGGGACAGGGACAGGTAAAGTGTCCCTAAACCACTCTCTGGTGCCGCCATGGGGATCTAGGTTGCTGGAGAGAAAAGTTCCAAGAAGGGACAGTTTATGGAGTTCAGGGCGGTTGGTGTGACCGGTATGTAGCTAGCCCTCAACCGTGCTTTCATAGAGTGTTGGATGTCAGGGTAATGTGCCTTTTTGCGTGTTAGCATTAGAAGCTGTTTGATGTCAGTAGCATAGAACATTGGAACGTTAGCATCATGCTACGTTGGAATGTCAGTGGCCCAGAAATCTTGAATGTTCCTCTCCTTCAAAGGTGAAGTATCAACATCATGGACTGTTAGCCCATGAATATCATTGACCTGTAAAATCTAGGAGCTGTAAGGAGTCTTGGGAGCTGGCCCAAACTCTTCATTTGATAGATGAGCAAACTGTGGCCCAGAGACGTTAAGTGGTTTTCCAATGGTCACACAGCAAGAAGGACCCTACCTAATGTAATTTTCATTAAGGTCACAGTTTTGTCTAGGTCGGTCCTGGGAGAACAGATAATCCCTTCCTCTTGTCCAGGCCCCACTTGTACCAGTTCCCTCAGGGTACTGGTCCCTGGTGCTCAGCTCTTGGAGGTATGTGTCTGTTCAGGGATTCATAGCAGTGTCTCCCAGAGTCCTCTGGCCTGCTAACCACTGTTAGCCAGAGTCGCTAATCTGCCCCAGCCATTGGCAGAGCCCCCCTTTCTAGCTCATTCCTTTGGATCGACCTGGGTCTGCCAAGGGTCAACTAGGTCTGTGGCAGAATTTGGGGCATGAGGTGAAGCTGGGAGGGAGATACCGAATGGGTGGGAGGTTCAAGATGAGGACACATGATCCCTGCCAAGGGCTTGTATTCAGGAAGGCGTCAGGAAGATCTTGACTTTGAGGGGGGTTTTGAAAGAGCCATTGGGTTTTCATTAGCAGCCTTAGAATTGGGATTGAGGGAGGAGCTAGGCATGGGGCTGGGGGACACCTGCCCCCAGAATGGGGAGACAGCCCCTGAGGATGGGGGAGGTAGGGCATTTCATTAAGGTCTTTCCAGCCACATCTTCCAGCACCCTTGGCAGCCCCGAGGCTGGTCACCCTGGATCAGTGGTTCTCAAAGTGTGCTCCACAGACCTCTGGGGGTCCCCAAGACCCTTTCAGGGTACCCAGGAATCAAAACCATGTTCGTAATCCTACTGAGACATTATTAGCCTTTTTCACTGTGTTCGCATTTACATTAATGCTATGAAAACAACGGGTGGATAAATTGCTGGCCTCAAAGCATGAATTGTGGCTGAGACACCAAACTATAAAACTATAATAGAGATCATTGCGTTCTTTACCCCAAACGCTCCCTCAGTTAAAAACTAAAAAGCCCGTTTCACTTGAGCATGCTACTGATGAAAAGTAAAAGTTATTAAAATTTTTTTTTTTTTTTTTTTTTTTTTACAAAATCTCAACCTTTGAGTTATACATCCTTTACATATCCAGCGCGACAGAAAGGGAAGCATGCCCATCAAGGCCCTCCGATGTACCATTAGTTGCTCCAGAAAAACGCCGTGTGGTGAGTCTCGAGCTGTGCCAACCATTTTCGTCACAGGACACCATTGTCACATGAAATAATGATGGACCGACAAGGGAGAGCCTTTCAGGCTTGGGCTATCAAGCAGATATTCTCTCAAACACGAACAAGGTTGCCTGTCAACTGATTTGTTGCCAAGGATAAAATTTGACTTTCCAGCAAAAATTAGAATTTTGGAGAACTTGTGTCTGCCACTGTGGGTTTGACAGTTTCCTACTTAAAGTCTTTCCTGAAGAGACTGTGACTTTTTTTTGGATATTGTATAAGGAAAGAGGGGCTGCGTAATCTGGTAAACCACGATTTTCCCAGTGGCCAATATGTAACCTTACAAAAGGAGCAGAAGATCTATTCAAAGGGCAAAAGCGACCGAGGGTTTTTTATTTTACAGAGTATGAAGGCTAACCCTCAGCCAACTACCTCATGTGGAGTTGCGTTTTCGTACCAAAGAAGAAGATCCATCATGATCTGAGGTCGATGTTGGAATACTCCCGTTGTCAACCTCCCTATCTGTGCGAGGCCTTGTGTTCTGCGGCTACGTCAACCAGAACAACATGTTGCAACAGACTGAATGCAGAAGCAGATGTGAGAATCCAGCTGTCTTCTGTGAAGCCAGACTTCAAAGAGATTTGCAAATATGTAAAAACAGAAACAAAACAGAAAACAAAAACAGTGAATGGATCCCCATTTTACAGATGCAGAAACTGAGGCTCAGAAGGCCTTGGACCAAATCCCTCACCCTTGCCTGGGCCCAGATCCCCCATTCTGGTCACTAACTTGCAAGAATCTGTTGGGCGGGGGTCTCGCCAGGGCTTCTGCCCCCCCCCCCCCCGCCGCCCCCCTGGCATCTGGGAGGCCCCCCCCCGCCCCCTCCCCGCTGCTCATCCTGTGGCCCAGGGCGGGCGGGAACCAGGCCTGGGCAGCTGGTAGGTGGCCCCACGTCGCCGGGGCAGGGGAGGGGTGACCAGGGCCGTTTGCGGTAATGGATTGCGGGCGGGCGGTGGCAGGGTGAAGGAGCGCGCCGGCCACGGCCCGTAATGCCTCACGAGCCAGCTCTGGCACGGGTAATTTACTGCTGCCGACAATAACATATTTCACTTCCCGTCGCCCCGATGAAGATTAGTTGTGTTTGAAAGTGGCTGAGTACACAGTCAATTCCGCTTAAACGTTTACAGTCAACTGAGCACAGATAATGCCCCCTCCGAACATGTGTCCGGGCCTCCTGCGGCTTGGGGAGGGGCTCCAAGTGGGGGCTGGGGGGGGTCCCCCCGCCCCAGGAGGGGGCTGCAGCTGTGCGGAGGGAGGGACTCTGGGGCTGGGGGCTGGGCGGGGATCTATGGCTTCCTTCTGTCCCACTTTTCAGATGGTCTTTCCAAATCATTCATTCAACGAACGCCTCCCCGGGACGGGCCAAGGACGTGTGTGCAGGCTTTGGGGACAGAGAGAAATCAAAGGCATGATTACATTTGATCCCAACAACATCCCTGGGAGGCAGGTTTTATCTCTACTTTCCCACAGAGTGGAAACTCGGACTCAGAGAGGTTCCGTTTAGGTTTCTGGAGGCCACACACCCAGTACCGGATGGAGTCAGGATTTGAACCCAGACCTGTTAGAATCTCTGAGTCTCATATTGGTCCCAGTGAGCCCGATTCCGTTGGAGTCCCCCGTTCAGTGCGGCAATGCAATGGGGCTCCTGGACCAGCTCTGGGCTCACATCCTCTGTGCTCCCACGTTTGGGTCGACCAGCAGACTCCAGGGGTCAGGCCTGAAATCTTTGGTCCTGTGGGTGGGGGATCCCATGACAGAACTGGGATGCCAGGAGCCTAATGGGATTGGAGGCTGGACAGAGTCCCGGGCCCGGAAGGTCGCTTGTCGGGTACAGGACGTTGCCCCTGACAAGCAAGAGTCTTGCTGTCTTTGGGAGACTGAGCGCTTGGGGGCTGCCATGTCTAGTCCTGGGCCCGGCTCCCCACCAGGCCTGCCCGTGACACTCACTGGGGTCTGGATGAGGGTGCAAACGGGGCCCCAGTGCCAGCCCACCAGGCTTCTCCTCCCACCCTTCTAAGAGCACATGGCCTAGTCCAAGCTTGTGCTGCCACCAGCCAGCCTTGCTCACAGTGGCCGAGGGGGTGGACTGGCCTCCCTTGGTCCGCGCCGCTCCCCATCTGAGGCCAGCCCTTGAAATCCTGAGGGGCTCCCACCCCCGAGAGCCGATGGAGCTGCAGCCCGTCCATGGCCTGCCAGAGAGAGCCAGAGGCTCGTACACCTCACTGCAGGCTAGGCCTTCCACAGCCACGATCACGCTGGAAGCAACAGACCTTTATTGAGCACCTGCTGTATGCCAGCCCTCTGCACACTTTCTTTTCCCCCCTCAAGCTTCAGGGTAACTTGGTGGCTGGTGTTCTCGCTCCCTTTTCCAGAGGAGGAGATAGAAACCCGGACTGGGATGGGGGACACACAGAAGGAGGGATGGGGCCAGGATTCCAACCCTGTATTTCTCCGCATTCCTCTGGGAGGTCCTGGCCTCTCGGCTCTGCACATGTGGTGTGAATGTGTGTGGTCGTGGCCGCTCGTGTCCCCGTGTGACGAATAAGGTATGTCCCACGCTGTGTGTGATGCCATGTCTGACGCATCATGCCGGTGGAGGTCATAGGCCCTGCACCGGCTTGGAGGTCATGGTTCCAGTTACGCTGTTTATCTGTGACTCTAGGACATGGCCGTGTGACACCCTCTGTCTGTGTCTCGTGACACCATTGGGTGACCTTGTCGTGTCCAGCTGGTGCTGCCGCCTGGGAGGGGCTAGGACTGTGCATTCTCAGGCTCGAGAATGCCTGCTGGGCCCCGGGTGCTGGCCGAGCTCAGTGACCGCTGGACCCATCTCTGCAGCCCGGGCCACTCTGCCCAGCCGCCCAGCCATGCCCAGACTCCGAGGCATGAGCCCTGGAGTGGGGCTAGCTGCCACGGAGGCCACGGTCCTCACCCACACAGACCAGGGTGCCTACCCCTGGGCAGGGCCGACTCCTGGTCACCTTGTCATCCCTCCACATAGGGGGACGTGTCTCACCAACACCTCTTTATCCTCAGGGGCACCAACAGCAGGACCCTTCATCCCAGGCTAGACCCCAGCCCAGCTATTTCTTTTTTTTTTTTTTTTAAAGATTTTATTTATTTGAGAGAGAGAATGAGAGAGAGAGAGCATGAGAGGGAGGAGGGTCAGAGGGAGAAGCAGACTCCCCGCTGAGCAGGGAGCCCGATGCGGGACTCGATCCCGGGATTCCAGGATCATGACCTGAGCCGAAGGCAGTTGCTTAACCAACTGAGCCACCCAGGCGCCCCCCCCAGCTATTTCTAAGTCCGGTGCCTCTGTGGGGCTCCCAGGACCCTCCATCCATCCGCTTATGGATCTCCTCCAGGAAGTGGAGCCTGTTCCAGACCCCGGGGGATTCAATCAGATCAGGCCAGGAATACACCCATTAGACCACCCTTGGCTGCAGAGCCCCTGCCTAGCCTCCACCCCACAGCACGGCTGAAGCCTCCTGCACTGGGGGAGGAGGAACTCAGGACAGGATCCGCGAGCCTGACTGATGATGACCTCTCGCTGGGTGACTTTAGATATATTGCTTAACTTCTCTGTGTTGAGCCATGAGACGGCCTAAGAAAGGGCTTGACAGTTGGGAGGTGTGGCTGAAAGAGCGCAATGCCCTGCATGGCACAGAGCTCTGCCATCAGAGAGGGCAAATGACTTGCCCAAGTCCACACAGCAAGAGATTAACAGAGTTAGACCAAATCCATACTCCGAACAACCCCTCCATCTCCTACCATTGGCTACAATATGGATGAGGCATGGCAGGAATTAACATCCCTTTTACAGGTGGGGGAAACTGAGTCTCAGAGATGGGATGGGATGTTTTGGGGTCTCTGGACCCCCAAGCCAATGTTCTCTCCCCCCCCCCAATCTCCCTCTCCCATCCTGAGCACACATCACCGTGGCTGGTGTGGGGGAGGGTCGGGCCGGCAAAGAGATTCTGTCAGAGACAAAGGGCCACTCTGGCCGCACAATGGTGACAAGCAAAGCAAGAGGACGGACACTGGGCCTCAGGAGCAGCTCGGAGCCCACCTGCAGCTTCCTCCAGACAATGGGGAGACTGTGCTCCTGGGAGGGGCACAGTAGGCGCGCTGTGTTTGGGGCCCTGTCTCTCTCTGCACCACTCTGAGGACAAGGGATGGCCCTAGCAGGCAACACCCCCCCCACCCAGGAGCAAGGGGAGAGGGGCAGGGCAGCTCACACGCGGTGGTGATGGGAGAGAGGAAACGGGCAGCCCACCCACGTGATGGGACTTGGAAAGCCTCTTTCCTGGCCCAAACACGCCACCAGAAGTGGCTTGTCACCATGCCTCGAAGTAGATAACTTGCTCTCCATTCCCTTGCCTTCGGACAGCAACATAAACATCTCAGAGCCTCAGCTTCTCCATCTCATCTGTAAAATGAAGATGATAGACTTTACTTGACAGAGGCACTGTGAGAATCAGATGAGGGAGACACATAGGATGACACATAGTGAGGGCTTGAGATGTGTTCGTTCCTTTACATGGTGGATACATGGTGGGTGGAAGGATGGAGGTGTGGGTGGGTGGATGGATGGGTGAATGAATGGATGGATGGATGGATGGAAGGATGGATGGACGGATGGATGGATGGATGGATGGATGAAAGGAAGGAAGGAAGGATGGGTGGATGGATGGATGAAAGGAAGGAAGGATGGATGGATGGATGGATGGATGGATGGATGGATGGATGGAAGGAAGGAAGGAAGGATGGATGAAAGGAAGGAAGGAAGAAAGGAAGGATGGATGAGATAATAGATGAGTGGAAAGATGGTTGGGTGATTAGATGAGTGAAAGGGTGGGGGGCAGATGGCAGGATGAATGGACAGATGGAGGAGAGAATAGATGATTGCAAGGATGGATGGGTGGGAGACTAGATGAGGGGAAGGATGGATGGGTGGGTGGATGAATATGAGGTTAGGATCTGAGTAGCAGGTGGAAGGAGGAATGATACCTGAGGTAGTCAGGGAAGGCTTCCAGGAGGAGGCAAGCTACACACAAGCAGAGGGAGGGTGCTGCATGCTCCTCAAGGGCAGGCAATGTTCATCTCTCAGCTCTGAATCCCCAGCTCCTGGCCTGAGTCCCCACAGAGGACAGGTGCTCAGAGATCCTTTATTGAATTAATGTGTGCTGTGCTTCCAGCAGGTCAAGGCAGGGCCCTTCTCCCTGGAAGCCAGATCTGTGCTGATCCAGGCCCCAGGGGCGTTCCATCCCACACCAGGCCCTCCCCACCCTCAGAGGAGGCGGCAAAGGTAGGAGACTTGGAGTCAGCTGGCCCTGGGGCTGAGTTCCATCTCCACCATGTACTCACTGTGTGACTTTAGGCCTGTTCCTTCCCTTCTCTGAGACTCAGCTTCCTCTGCTCTTGAACAAGGCATCTGCATTCTGACCTCACACTGCAGGTAGCAAGAGAGGCGATGGGGAGGGAAGCTCCCAGAACACGGTGAGATGCACTGGAAGAGTTTGATTGAGGTGTGGGGCAGGGGAGAGCCCTGTCAGCCTGACCCCGCAGCCTCCTGAATCCTGACACTCCCCTGACCCTGCTCCTCCAGCCCCTGAAACTGGAAGGAGCCGACGGGACATTTCATAATTTAAAGAGAATGAGCAGGAGACTCTTGAACCATTGCCGCCTCTTAATGGAATTACTGAAAAGGGGTTTTTAATTAAAAACAAGAAGTTGGGGACAGGTTCATATCCATAATTCAAGGCCCTGGTGCTGCGGCCGCCCATGGTTCCATTTTCCTCTATGTCTCACTCTTGGAGTGATCTATATTGTTAAAATCCTGCCTGAAAAACGGGCCTGGCTTTTCGGGTGGAGCCGTGAATATTTACCCTGCCTAACTTGGCTCCCCCTGTTGAGGGAAGCTTAGGGGCTTTTAAATGCAGCTTAAGACATCCCAGAGATGTCTTATTAAAACTTAGTCTCGCTCTTCTGTCTGCTGTGATTAACGCTCACAGGGCACAGGAGGGGCGGCTGGGAGGGGCACCTGGAGGCAGAGGAGGTGGGTCAGGGGGCCCTGGCTACGTAGGCCCGGACACCCTCCCTCAGGGGGTTGCAGGCAGGGGAGGTGGCCTGGAGCTGGCTCTACCCCTGAGAAGGGAATCCATAAGAGCCCAGCGTCAGGCTTCTCCCTCTCAGCCAGGGGTCCCCCTGAGTCCCTCCCTCCATCCTGCCCTTTCTTCGGAACATGCCACACTCTCTGGAGCCTCTAGGCTTTCACATCTGCTGTTCCCTCTGCCTGGTATACTTTCCCACTCCTGAATTGCTTTCTTTCTTCTTCGCTCCTTTGCACCTCTGTCTACAAGTTGGTTCCTCGGGAGACCGTCCAGGGCAGGGGCTGGGTTAGGTACCCCTCCTCCCTGTGCTTGCCCTGAGTATAGCAATGTCACCCTGAGCTGTCACTCCTGCCTCCTGGTCAGCCCCACCGTCCCCCACCCCGCCACCACTCATCTGTTGGTCTGTCCTTTGGCTTCCTGGAGAGAGGGCATGTCCCTTACTCCCCACTGAGTCCCCAGCTCCAGTATAGGGCTTGGAAGATCGAATGGAGTTTTGAATGGTGGACCAGGTTCAGGATTATCTCCGGCCATGGTTCCATTTTCCTCTATGTCTCTCTCGGTGTGATCTATACATGACTTCCTGGGCTGTGCTAGGGGCCCCTGCCCAGCTTCTATGGGGAGTCTGAAGGCCTGGGCTCTCCCCTGAGCACAGTGCAGCAGGGAATTGCAGAGACCGGGCAGGGGTCCACTCACCAGTGTATACTGGGTTTTGTTTTTCTGCAACAGCTTTTCACCAAATTCACACATTTGGAGTGTATCTGAGTTTTGTAACCAGCACCACGAAATTTTAGAGTATTTCCTTATTTCTCCTAAAAGGAAACTCCTTCTCATTAGCACACACACCCCTCCTGGCAACCACTAATCCTTCTGTTTCATGGACTTGCCCATTCTGGGCATATGACTGTAAATCATACATTAAGTGGTCTTTCGTGTCTGGTTTCTCTCACTCGGCATAATGTTGGCAAAGTTCATCCATGCTGCGGCACAGACTCGTGCTACGTCCCTTTTTAAGGCTGCATTATATTCCACTGTACAGATGTTTTACCCATTCCTCAGGTGGGACATTTGGGTTGTACCCTTTTGGGGCCGTTATGAAGAATGCTGCTATGAATATTCACGTACAAGTCTCGGTAGGGACATATGCTTTCACTTCGCGGGGGTAGATGCCGAGGAGGGGAATTGCTGGGTCACGTGCTTGGCTTTGCTGATGGTGTTTCGGCAGCTCTCCTGGGGGGTGAGGGAGGGGCCTGGGCTGCGAGGTGGTGGGGAGGGCTGGTGGGGGCAGGTGGAGAGCAGAGAGGTTCTGGGCCACCTGCCACAGGCTCCGGGCAAACCGCTCCATCTCGGAGGCTTGGCCTCCCCATCTGCCAAACAGGGACAATCACAGCACCGCCCAGAGTTGGCAGAGGCCACAGGAAATGACAAGGCTGGAGCGAGAAGCCTCCCTGGGAGCCATTCGCCTTCGCCGGGTGTAGGAAGGCTCCTGGGAATGCTGTGTCAACTGGAAACAAGCGGCTCCTGCCAGCAGGGGATGGAGTCGGGAAGAGCCCTGACTATATTGCCCTGGGTGGGGGAGGTGTCATTATGGTGCCCATTTTGCAGATGGGGAAACTGAGGCCTTGGGAAGTGAAATCACTTGCTGAGGTCACAGAGCCAGCCGGCAGTCTGCCAGATTAAGTCCCTTCCCTCAACCTGTTCTCAACCTGGTCCTGCCTCCTCCTGGTTGCATTATAAGAGGGCTGGGACTCGGGGCGCCTGGGTGGCTCAGTCGTTAAGCATCTGCCTTCGGCTCGGGTCATGATCCCAGGGTCCTGGGATCGAGCCCCACGTCGGGGGGCGGTCCCTGCTCAGCGGGGAGCCTGCTTCTCCCTCTCCCTCTACCTGCTGCTCCCCTGCTTGTGCTCTCTCTCTCTCTCTAATAAAAAATAAAAAATCTTAAAAAAAAAAAAAAAGAGGGCTGGGACTCTTTATGTCTTGTCCCCTGATGTGGCCCCACGCCCAGGCACAAAGCAGGTACTCGGTAATTTTGCCGAATGGATGCGTGATGTAGTGACTTAGTTTCCTCCCCTGTGAAATGGGAATGACATCTGGCCCTTCTGGCTTGTGAGGCACAGGGCACACAGTCTGAGCTTTGCAGATGGAGTTCCTGCCTCTTCCTGATCCTCCGCAGGGAGGGTGTGGGGCGTGCGTGGGACACCAGCCCCCACGTGGGGCGGGGTCTCCTGGGAGAAGACAGCAGTGGCGGTCACCATCCAGGGCAGGGCTTGCCCTAGCAGAGCTCATGAGGGCACCTGGCACTTCTCCCGCTGTCCTGTCTCCCTTCCCAGCACGGGGGCGGTCAATCAGCTCCCGCACAATCTATCTGGGGCCCCACAGCTCTGCCTGTCCCAGGGGTGCTGACAAGTGTCTCTTCTGTGCAGAGATGCCCTTGCCAATTTTCCATCCGATGGGGCCAGTTAGTGGTGGCAGTGGGTCCTTTCAGCTGTGACTCCCGGATGACAGCCAGATTTGTTTTTTAAGTAATCTCTGTGCCCCACGTGGGGCTTGAACTCACGACCCTGAGATCAAGAGTCACATGTTCTACTGACTGAGCCCGCCTGAAGCCCCGACAGCCAGATTTGAAAAGTCTGGATTATCAGGTGCCCAGCACCAGCCCTCACTCACCCAGAAATGGTAGCAGAGGGAAGGGTGTCCACAGGGTGGTCAGAGGCCTGGCGTGGAGGGGACCGTGGCTTCTCTCCGCCCATCTGCAGGTGCTCTTCTGCCAGGGAGTCGGCCCCCGGCCTCTGGGGGCTGTGGGCTGGTGGGGAGGAGAGGGGGCACGAGGTCTCCCCCTGGTCCACACTTCCTGTCCCTGCACCAGCTCACGTAATCATCATAAAGGCGGCACAGTGGACTGTGGAGCTGAAGTCCCCTGGGGCCGAAGACTCAGAGCCCATGCTTTGTCAACCTCAATGACAGGTCGTTGCTGTTATTGTGTTATTATTATTGTCAACATCCTCCACAGATGCACTTTGCAAAATGCTGCCTGGCAGACAGAGTCCTGGACTGGGAGTGAGGTCTTGGCCCCTATGTGCTGTGGGCAGCCCGAATGACCCTGACAAATCCCGCCCCCACCCCACCCCGGGGCCTTGAGTCGCCATCTGTACAGTGGCCCGTAACCCGCAGTGGTCAAGGCTCAGGCTGGGAGCCCTTCACAGGCCGGTGACCTGGCGCAGGCAGTTTCAACACGAGAGCCTCCATTTCCTCCTCAGTAAAATGGGAGCATAGTCGTCCCCTGGGTCGGGGTGAAGATCTGCTGGGGTTACAGGTGCAATGCCTGGCTCGCGGCAGGACGAGTCGATCTCAGCAGAGGTGGGAGCCCCAGGAGGTGACCAGTGGAGGGGTGCTTGGGGAGTTGCCCTGCGGTGGACAGAAGCAGGGGCAGCAGGAATGAAAGCACAGGCCGGCCCCTGGCCCCAGAGGTAAGGCGGGCTGGTGGGACTGGCACTCTGTGCCCCCGCGGGACCCCTTGCCTGCGGCGACCACACAGGTAGGCGCGAGAGAGGGGCGGTCCGCACGTGTCACACGTGTCACACGGGGGGCTGCCCCCATTTGTGTCATCTTCCAATCTGCCACGGGGAATCAAAGGCTCTGACGGGCCTGTTAGCGCCCATTCTCCAGGGATCACTCCGACAATTTCCGCCGAGCTCCGTGACAATGGGCCGTAATTAAGGTGTCAGCATATCATTTAGGCCTTTCAGTGCAAAGCCCAGAGACAGGCTGGGCAATCTGCAGCCTCTTTAAAGAGAGATGCACACAGGGAGCGGAAGGGTGGGAGGCAGAGAGGTGTGCGTGGGTGAGAGGGGGTGCACGTCCCCCAGAAGCCTTCGCTGGAACCTCGGGCGTGGCCATCCCGTAGGCAGGTGGGTAGCAAAGCGCCTTTGGGAGTCATGGCCGGGGAGGTGGGCAGGAGATGGGATGGCCTGGGTGGAGAAGCAGAGGTCCAGGGCTGGGGGTGGCGCCGGGGATAGGCTGGCTCAGTGCGTCAAATGTGCCCGCAGACCCCCGAGCCCCCGTGAAAGCCCTTGTGAGGTGGCCTCACCCCCCGGGCAGATGATGAGCTCCTTGAAGACAGGGCCCGTGCCTGTCACCTCTGTCTCTGCATCTCTCCAGCACAGAGCCTGGGGGAGAGCGAAGCTCAATAACTGCTTGAAGGAAAGAAGGAACGAAAGACAGAAGAGAAAGGAAGAGGGACAAACAGATGAGGTAAGAGATAACCAGAGAAGGGAGGCAAATGTTTGATAGCACATGGGCTGGGGTATGAAGATGCTAGAAGCCTGACAGAAAGGTGAAAAGTGTGTGTGTGTGTGTGTTGGGTTCAAGTGTGTCCCCGAAGAGAGATGTGGAGTCCCAACCCCCAGTACCTGTGAACGTGACCTTATCTGGAAATAGATCTTTGCCAATGACATCAAGTTAAGGTGAGGATGTTAGGGTGACCCTAATCCAATATGTTTGGTGCCCTTTTAAGAAGAGGGGAAAAGAGGGGTGCCTGGGTGGCTCAGTCGTTAAGTGTCTGCCTTCGGCTCAGGTCATGCCCAGGGTCCTGGGATCGAGCCCCGCATCGGGCTCCCTGCTCTGCAGGAAGCCTGCTTCTCCCTCTCCCTCTCCCCCTGTTTGTGTTCCCTCTGTCGCTGTGTCTCTCTCTGTCAAATAAATAAATAAAATCTTTAAAAAAAAAAAAAGGAGAAAAGACACAGAGACACACAGGGGAAATGCCATGTGGTGACAGGGGCAGAGACGGGAGGGATGTAGATGCGAGCTGAGGGGTGCTGTGGATTGGTAGCCACCCCCAGAAGCTCGGGAGAGGCAAGGTAGGATTCCACCTAGCACCTCAGTGGGAGCATGGCTCTGCTGACATCTTGATTTTGGACCTCTGGCCTCCAGAACTGCGAGAATACCCTGTTGTCTTAGGCACCCAGTTTGTAGTACTCTGTTATGGCAGCCCTAGCAAGTGAACACAGCGTGTGTGCACAAGTGTGTGTGAGAAAGAGAGGAAAGATGAGAGAAGAGGGGTAGACATGCAGTAACACAGGGGGTGTAGAGCCCTGGAAAATCTGAAGCTTTGGCATAGCCTGGCCTAGCACATTTTCTGTGCTGAGAAATCTCTTAACAGCAGCACCACCCTCCCCATCATCACTGCCACCATCACCACCATCATCATCCTCATCATGACCACTGTCACCACTGCCACCACCACCACCCACCATCATCATCATCAGCAGTACCATCATCACCATGATGACCACCACCATGACCACCACCACCACCATCCTCATCATGACCACTGTCACCACTGCCACCACCACCCACCATCATCATCACCACCGTGACCACCACCACCACCATCATCATCATCATGACCACCACCACCACCACCACCATCATCATGACCACCACCACCACTGCCACCACCACCACCATCATCATCATGACCACTATCACCACTGCCACCACCATGACCACCACCACCATCATCACCACCATGACCACCAGCACCACCATCCTCATCATCATCACCATCATGACCACCACCACCACCATCATCATCATCATGACCACCACCACCATCCTCATCATGACCACTATCACCACCACCACCCCCACCATCACCATCACCAACATCATCATGACCATCATCACTGTCACTATCATCAGCATTACCATCATCATCATCACTACTACCATCATTACCACCACCACCATCATCACCATCACCTCCACCACCACCTCCACCACCATTATCCCCACCATTATGACCACTATCACCACTGCCACCACCATCACCATCATCATGACCACCACCATCACCACCGTCACCACCACCATGTGTGGAAGGAAAAGAAAGAGGGAGAAGGGCAGAGCCCTGGGGAACACCTGCATTCAGGAGATAGGCAGAAGAAGAGGAGGCTGCACATACAGGAAACAGAGCAGACAGGAGGAAAACAAGGGAGAAGCCATCCCAGACTCGAAGAGAAGGGAGAGTTGCAAGGAAGGGGTTAGAACAGTGTCTGATGCCCCAGAGAGGCCTCTGAGGTGGGCCTGGTGCATGTCTAGGATTGAGGGGAGCACTCGCAGGGGATGGGGGCCAGAGCAGATTTTTGGGGAGTGGGTGGGAGGTAGCGGAGTGAAACCCCAGATTGTGAGTTGGAACGATGCCCTGGTTGCTGGGGGGAGAACGAATGGAGGGGACAAGCCTGAGCCAGGAAGACTCGGGGGTGCTGGTGCAGTCCTCCGGGTGGGGGTCAGGGGCAGCCCCACATAGGGCAGAGGATCAGGAGCGTCGGAGGAAGAAGCCTTGGCTGGGCTGGCCAGCTGGACAATCACCCTCATTCCGCCTGGGTTAGCTCGCTGGGGCTGTCGCCACAGAGCCTCACAAACCACATGCCTTATGACAACAGAAAGATGTTCTCTCACCAATATGGAGGCCAGAGTCCGAAATGAAGGTATCAGCAAAGTTGGTTCCTCCTGGAGGCGTTGAGGTTAAAACCGTTCCATACCTTTCTCCTAGCTTCTGGTGGGTGCCGGTGGTCCTCGGTGTCCCTAGGCTTGTAGGAATGTCACTCCAGTCTCTGCCTGTGCCATCACATGGCATTCTCCTCTCTGTCTGTGTCCAAATTTCCCTCAATGTACAAGGACACCAGTCATTGGGTTTAGGGTCCGCCCCTAATCCAGTAGGACCTCATGTTGACTTGAGGACATCTGCAAAGATCCTCTTTCCAAAAACGGTCCCCGTCACAGGTACCAGGGGTTCAGACTTCAACGTATCTTTTGTGGAGGGTATAATTCTACCCACTACAGCATACCGTCTGTCACCCCATTACCAGAGGCGTTTCAGAAGCACCTCCTTGGCCCGCCAAGTGGCCCAGGCATGCGGCTTCTGGTCTCACGGAGCTTGCAGTCCATGACCGAAACATGTGGCCAAAGCTTCGGGGAGCAGGGCTGGGCTCAGCAGGGCAGGTGACAGCCCAGGCGGGCACTCGGTGGAATGCCGTCCTCCGAGCAGGACTAGGAAAAAGGAGGCCGGCAGGGAAGGGGCTGCAGCCTCGGCCCCCAACCCTTCCCTCCTTCCTTGGCATTTGGATAAACCCACAGAGGAGCCCATGACATCTGGAGCCTGTGTAAATGGAGCATAAATTAGCTCTAACAACCACATCTGCAGCCACCACGTGGCAGTCTGTTTCCTGCCGAACCCTGGGTGGGCCTGGGGCAGGCGGGAGGGCAGAAGCTGGTCCCATACATGCCTGAAACCCCCACTGTTAGCTTCATTGTGTTTAGAAGCGTTAGTGCTCAGGACACAGGGGACACAGGATTCTTGTCCTGGGTTGTGGAATCGGGGTATGAACAGATGTGGACTTAGAAGGGACAGGCTTTGGAAGGTGGAGGAGTAG
Organism: Mirounga leonina; assembly: GCF_011800145.1. Taxonomy (NCBI): domain Eukaryota; kingdom Metazoa; phylum Chordata; class Mammalia; order Carnivora; family Phocidae; genus Mirounga; species Mirounga leonina. Next base: position 17,057,439 of record NW_023270436.1, on the reverse strand, counting down.
GGACGGGACACCTCTGGGGGATGTGCCTAAAAGGATGCTGGGGGGAGGGGTACAACCAAGAGCCCTGTGGCCACAGACTCACTGTCACACCCTTCTCCATGCTTCTCCTGTCCCCCACACCAAGTTGGGAGCCCAGAGCCAGCAGGCGAGTGGGGAGCAAGGAACCACCATGGACCAGACTGTTACATAAATTAACCCATCTCACTTCACCTGATCTTGACCATGTCCTTGTGAGGGGCGTTTGTACCATCCCCATTTCACAGATGAAGAAACTGAGGCCCTTGCATTAAGGGGTATCTGAGGCAGGACCCAAACCAGGTGCTTCGACTCTTCCTCTGCCCTGTTCTCACCTCACACCTGACCAAGAAAGGGTGTCACGTGTGTGCATGCATATGTGAGCATATGCATGCAGATAAGTGTGTAAGGGCATGTGCAAGGGTGTGAGTGTCTGAGTGTGTGAGTGTGTGTGTCTATGTGTGGGGTCAGCCTCTCTCCCTGACCCCAGGTCAGAGTGTAGGAACCAGGACCTCCTCTTCCCCTCCTGATCCAAGCAGCAGGACCACCATGGATGGGTGGTGTCCCGTATTAAGCACCTACTGTATATAGGACCAGCACCTCACCCTCACGGCCACACACCCACTCAATTCCACAGGCCATTTATTGAGCATTTCTTGAGCCAGGCTTTGCCTCAGGTGCCGGGGACTCGGGATGAGGGAGACACAGCCCCTGACACTGGGGTGCTCACTCTCTGGTGGGGCGAGACAGCCATAGGATGGCTGAACTTGGCAGCTGACTGTGGTGGGTGCGTCCTGAGACTAAGTGGGTAGGTTTCCAGGAGGTGGTGTTTGGGTTTGCTCCCTGCACAGGGACCATGTCTTTCTGGTTCATGCTGAGCCCCAGCTCCCAACACCGTGCCAGGCACACCACAGTTGTCCCATACACGTTTGTTGAATGACTATTTTGTAATCAAAGTATAGTTGACACAGTATCGTATTAGTTGTAAGTGTACAATATAATGATTCAATGTTTATATGCGTTAGGAAATGCTCACCATGATAAGTCTAGTCACCATCTGTCACTGTACAAAGTTATTACAATATCATTGAGTATATTCCCTCCACAGTACTTTTCATCTCTGTGACTTACTAGGCAACTGAAGTTGGTACCTCTTAATCCCCATCACCTATTTTGCCCATCCCCCACCCCCACCCCTCTGGTGACCAGCAGTTAGTGCTCTGTATTTATGAGTCTGTTTCTGATCTGTTTTGTTTGTTTTTGAGATTCCACGTATGAGTGAAATCATATGGTAATTGTCTTTCTCTTTCTGACTGATTTCACTTAGCATCATACCCTCTGAGTCCATCCATGCCGTCACAAATGGCAAGATTTCCTTCCTTTTTAAGGCTGAAAATATGCCAGTGATATAGACCACATCTTCTTTATCCATTCATCTACGGATGGACACTTAGGTTGCTTCCATATCTTGGCTACTGTAAATAATGTTGCGATGCTGAGAGGAGTGTGTATATCTTTTTGAGTTAGTTGTTTCCGTTTCCCTTGGATAAATACCCAGAAGTGGATTGGCTAGATAGTTCTGTTTTTAATTTGTTGAGGAGCCTCCATACCGTTTTCCAAAGCGGCTACACCAATTTATATTCCCACCAATAGTACAGAAGAGTTCCCTTTGCTCCACATCCTCATCAACACTCATTATTTCTTGTCTTTTTCATACTAGCCATGTTCAATGACTATTGATTGAAAGATGGGCAGGTTCTCAACATGCGTAGTTGGGGATGGGGATGGTCATCCTGGCTGAGGACCCAGGGGACCACAGAGGTAAGGAAGCACTGAGATGTTTGGAGGAACAGCTTTTTGGGGGGGCTCAGTCAGGAGAAAAACATGTCCCTGAGTATCAGACAGGCCTGGGAGAATCCTGGCCCCAGGGCTTAGGTGCTCACTGGGCGAGTCTAGGCAGACTTCCTAACATCTCTGATCCTCTGTGTTCTCCACTCCAAAGTGGAGCCTCACGTGACCTATATTTGCAGGAATTTTTGTTTGTTTTGATAAATCTTTTCCTTTTTATTATGGAAATTTTATTTATTTTAGAGAATGAGAGAGTGCCAGGGGAGGGACAGAGGGAGAGAGAGAGAATTGCAAGCAGACTCCCTGCTAAGTGCAGAGCCAGACATGGGGCTCGATCTCACCACCCTGAGATCATGACTTGAGTTGAAATCAAGAGTCACCTGAGCCACCCAGGTGCCCCGGAAACTTGGATTTTTTTTTTTTTTTAAGATTTTATTTTCTTTAAGTAATCTCTACATCCAACGTGGGGCTCGAACTCACAAACCCAAGATCGAGAGTCACATGCTGTACCAACTGAGCCAGCCAGGCGTCCTGATGGAAACCTTTAAACACATGAAAAAGTGGGAAGAATAGAACAATGAACTCCCATGAACCCATCAGTTAATCTCAACACTTACCAACGTTTTGCTATTCTGGTTTGAAGATCCTTAAAATGGTGATTATACGATCAGGTACACGAGTGAAGACAACAGGAACAGTTCTCACCCAGTTAGGACCCACAGGTACGAACAACTCCGCTGGGGGGCAGGGGGGAGCGGGACCAGACACCACCCCCGCTACAAGGCACACCCCAACTTCAGAGATGGTCACACGTGAAGAAATGTGTGTCCTGGAATTGATGAAATGTAGCAGCAGGGAGGCCAGATTGCATTTTACTTGGGAGGCCTGTGGTTAGTACCTAAGGGGGAGTCAGGATTTTCCGCACTGGATGCTTTGGAAGTTTTTCTGTGTATGTTTTTTCCGTTTCAGCCTCTCCCCACAACCAAAACATAACCAGAGGGGAGCCCCATGCAGAGTTGTCAGGATCAAAGTGATCATGAGAAGACGGCTGCTTTGGGTGCAGCGAAGGAAGGGTCCAGGAAGAGGTGACCCATGGGCTAAAATCTAACTGACGCTTGCAGAACCCTCCAGGCAGAGGGATGGGCCAGAGCTGACCCAGGATCTGGATGAACATCAGTGGGGTATTGCCTACACAGCCATGGAGACATGGGGAGAAGCAGGAAATAGGGCTGGGGCAGCAGGGGAAACCACATGAGAGGCTCTGATGTCATCCTGAGAGCCACAGAACCCTTGGAGGGTCCTAAGCAGAAAGAATGGCATGGGAGGGATGGTGGGAGGTAGATCATGGCCCCGCCGAAGATGTCCACTCCTAATCCCCCACACCTGGGAATGTGTTACCTTCCATGGCAAAAGGACTTTGCAGGTGGGATTAAGTTCAGGGCCTTGAGATAGGAAATTATCTGGGAGTATCGGATGGACCCAATGTCATCATAAAGAGTCCTTAAAAGAGACAGTGTCAGAGAAAGATATTACAACAGAAGCAGTGGTCAGAGTGATTGGGGGCCATGAGCCAAGGAAAGCAGGGGGCTTCTAGAAGCTGGAAAAGGCACAGAAATAGGTCGTCCTCTAGAGCCACCAAGAAGAACGCAGCTCTGCACCTTGATTTTTGCCACATAAAACCCGCTTTGGACTTCTGACTTCCAGAATTGTAAGATAACAAACGTGCGTTGTTTCAAGCTGCTAGATTTGTGGTCATTCCTTTACAGCAGCAACAGGGATCTCATACATGTGGCATCTCACGTTTTCATTTATTTCCCTTTTTTGAGAGAGAGAGCGAGAGAGAGAGCGAGACCATGAGTGGGGGAGGGACAGAGGGAGAGGGAGAAGCAGGCTCCCCACTCACTGCAAAGGGATTGATCCCAGGACACTGGGATCATGACCTGAGTCAAAGGCAGATGCTTAACCAACTGGCACCAGGTGGAGAGAGAATATTGAGCAGTCTCCCTGCCCAGCGTGGAGCCGGCTCAGGGCTCGATCTCACAACCCTGAGATCATGACCTGAGCTGAAACCAAGAGTCGGCTACTCAACAGACTGAGCCACCCAGGCGCCCCTCAGATTTTCATCTTTAAGAGTCAGGGCTCCCCCTTTCTAGAGATAGAGAGATGACATGTCACCTGCCATGGACGGAAGACCCTGGGCTGGGCTTTTGTCCTCTCTGTCCCCCTCTCTCTGCCTCGATGGGTCCCTAGGATCTCATCACGTCTCATGCTTCAATCACTATCCATGTGCCCGGTGCCCCTCACCCCCAAGTGCCAGGACCATGTGTCCAGCTGGTCTCTCGACCTCTCCTGTGGGCATTGCAAACTGACCTCTGGACGCCTCCCAGTCAGTGGCAACTCCACTCCTCCCAGCAGCAGCCATCCTCCCAGGCCCAAATCTCAGGGTCATCCTTGACTTTCCTCTGTGTCTCACACTGCATAGCCAATCCATCTGTAAATCCTGTCCTCTTGCCCCTGGTCACTGGCCTTCCTGCTCCCACCTGCCCCCCCCATTCTACTGTCAGCACAACTTGCCAAAGGTAGGGGAGCATGCCACTCTTCTGCTCAAAACCTACCTTGGCTCCCATGTCCCTCAGTGAGAAGCTGGAGTCCATTCAGTGGCCCTCAGAGCCTCCTGCCCTGGCCCCATCCACCCCCTCTGCCCTTGCTCATTCTCCCTTAGATTGTCTTGTCCCTTCATAATCTGTGACTTTAAACATTTTCTAAAATTGAGATATGATTGGGGTACCTGGGTGGCTCAGTCGGTTAAGCATCCAACTCTTGATTTTGGCTCAGGCCATGATCTCAGTATCGTGGGATTGAACCCCAAATCGGGCTCTGTACTCAGCGAGGAGTCTGCTCCAGATTCACTCTCTCTCCCTCTCTCTCTGCCCCTCCCCCTGCCCTCTGTCTCTATCTCTAAAGTAAATAAATGAAATCTTTTTAAAAATTGAGATATAATTGACATATAAAATTTACCCTTTTAAAGTATACAATTCCATGATTTTAGTATATTCACCAAGTTATGCAAGCATCACCAATGTCTAATTCCAGAACATCATCATCACCCCAAAAGAAACTCTGCACCCATTATCACCCACTCCCCATCCTGTCCCCCTGCCCCCGCAGCCCATGGCAACTGCTATATCCCCACCCAAAATAAGAGATTCACGGAGTGGATACGTCGAAAGATCTTCAAGCCTCCAAAGAGCTCTCCTTCCCTCATATGGTGCCTGGGATCCCCTGGAGCATCAGTCTGCAGGTAAGTGTGGTATCCCCAGAAGGCCCCGTGGGAAGATGTGGCAGGACCCCCGTGCCTGGCCCCAGGGGTTTGAGTGTGTGGACAGAGCACAGGCGGGCTCTTGTCCCCTTGAAATCTGGGAGGTGACCACAGCGGGTTTGCCGCTATGCCCACATTTCAGATTGGGAGACTGAGGCTTGTCTTTCAAGGACCGGATCACCACACTGAGCACCCGAGTGGCTTGCCTACGACTTCCGTGCTGCTTCTGAGAGGAGCCCAGACTCAAACCCAGGGGGTTCTGACCTCAAACCCCATTCTCTTCCTCCTACATCACTTTTGGGACCACGTTGGGGGTCTGGCCCAACTATACTAGGTTCATGGAGGGAACTGGTGTGAAAAGGCAGAATGCCAGGCGTCACTCTGGAGATTCTGTTTCAGTGGATCCGGGTGCGGACCCAGGACCCTGCCTTTTTAGCCAGCTCCCCGGGCGATTCTCACACGTTGAGACTGAGCAAGTCTGAGACTCACTGTCTACACTCTGCTGCTTGTCAGGCTGTGAGACATAGGATCCAAAAGTTTGAAAGCAAGAGTGACCGGGTCTCCACCTCGCTGAAAGCGGCCGGTTCCCACCTCCACATCCCTGGGAGCCCTGCTTGATGGGGCCTCGGGCTTCTCTGCCTCTGCCCGCCTCCCTCCACAGGGGTTGCTGCCAGCATGGATGGCTCTGCTGGTAAAGTCTTTATCAGGAATGTCGCCTAATGCATTCATATCAAACAATAGCGCCTCATACATCATCCCTGCCAGAGGCCACCTCCACTAGGACAAGCACAGTCCATTACCCTGACGGGCGCAGGCCGTGCACAAAACAGATAACGGTCCTGGCTGTGCGGGGCGGGGAGTTGTCGTGGGCCCGGCGAACACCGAGGGGGCCCTGAGCAGTTGCCACCCCGGGGAAGTTGGGACACGGGGCATCTGAGGTCCCAACCTTACAGGGCGGTACATAGAGTGTTGGTTGCGAACCCAGCTCTGCATCCTCAGGGAAGTGACAACTTCTCTGAGCCTCGTTTTCCCCATCTGTAAAAGGGGGCTAAGAATAGAACTTGCCCCACGTGGAGGTGATGTGGGTTTAAGAGGAGGAGGCTGGTAGAGTATTAGGCACGATGCCTGTGGGGGGAAGGAGAAACGCTGTAAATGGTGGTTCTGACTGTTACTTTAGGCCCAGGACCCCGTTCGCTCTGCCTGCCACTTTCCGGGGACAGTCCTCAGCAGTGCTCACTATCCCCAAGCTCCCAGGGGCCTGGAGGGACAAGCCACCCGCTCCGCCTGAGACAAGGGTGTGACCGCAAGTCTGTTTTGGAGATGAAGCTCACCCTGGGATTTCTTCCTGGGGAGGAGGCAGCCAGGAAGAGGTGTGTGATGCCCCCCGGGGACTCTGGAACACAGCGTGGAGTACCCACACTCCTCAAGGAGCCGGGAGCCGGGGGTATTTACAGGTATTTACAAATCGACCCACATCACCACTGGGGGGGAGGGGGAGGGCACAAATTTCTCAGTACTTCCGGCTTGGCTTACAGGTGACAAGACAGGCTTCCGAGAAAGCCTTCAGGCTGAGAAATGTAGGTGCTGCGAGCTGGAGGCTGGGCTGATGGGCACCCCGTTGATAAGGGTGAGAAGATGTGGGTGGGACACTACTAGGGGCTGAATTGTTCCCCCCCATTCATATGTTCAAGCCCGAACCCCCAGGACCTCAGTATGTGACTCTATTTGGAGATAGACCCTTTACATAGGTAACTAAGGTAAAGTGAGGTCATGTGGGTTGGACCTGCTCCGATATGACTGGTGTCCTTATAAGAAGTGATTAGGACACAGACACGCACCGGGGAATCCAGGTGAGGACACAGAGAGGAGAAGAGAGCCATGTCTACAGGCCAAGGAGAGAGGACCCAAAAAACCGAACCTGCCGGCACCTGGCTCTGGGGCTTCCCGCCTCCAGGACTGCAAGAGAATGAATTTCCGTCATGTAAGCCCCTCAGTGTGTGGTTCTTTTGTTACAGAAGCTGAGCTGACTGCTACAGGCTGGGTAGAGTGGACCACGCCACCCACCCCTCCTCCCTCATTGCTGGCCATTCGCCTTCTTTTCTGGCCAAGAGTCACAGGGTCAGTCCGAGGGACAATGGGTGGTGCTTGTCCCCTGCCCTTGATCCAGCCCCTCAGCCCTCTCTTGATTCCCCAAGCATCCTGTTTCTTTCCACCTCCAGACCATTGCCTTTGCTGTTCCCCCCACCCAGAATGCTGATCCCCTAGCTCTTCACAGGGCTGGCTTCCAATCCTCCCGACTCAGCCCCGTGGCCTGCTCCTCGCAGAGGCCCTTGCTGACTCCTCGATCACTCTCTTTCCCATCCCCCTGTTTTATTTTCTTCCCTGCACTGCGCTGGCCCCTCTCTATTAGTTTGTGTGCTGTCCTCTCCCTCCCCGGAACCCCGTCTGTCTTGTTCTCGGTGCCCACAATGGTGTCACATTCGTATCGGGGGCTCTGCAAATTTTTGGTGAGTCAACATGAGTCCAGGAGTGGAACCCGCCCACCTAGTTCCCCATGTGAAAGTTTTGTCTTCCCGGCACATGGTGCTATGGGCTGAATTGGGCCTCCACCCATCCCGCCCCCCCCCCAATTCCCATGCTGAAGCCCCACCTCCTGATGTGATGGTATTCGGAGGTGGCTTCTTTGGGAGGTGATTAGGTTCAGATGAGGTCATTGGGGTGGGGCCCTCATGATGGGATTAGTGCTCTTCTAAGAAGAGACACCAGAACTTACATGTTCTCACTCTCTCTCTGCCAGGAAGGGGTGACCAGGTGGGTACCCGAGGGGTGAGGAAGCAGATGCCCACAGCTCGGGACCAGGAAATACGAAAGGCCATTAGATTCTATCAGAGGGGTTGGGGGAAGAAAAATAGGCTAGATTAGCCACTGAGGACCATGGGCGCTGATGCTTCTAAGGAGGGTTGGTGATATGGGTGCCCAGGGCCAGGGTGGGGGGACCTCCGCACCTGCTCGTTCTCACTGGGTCTTCCGTCTAGCTCCAGAAGGCAGCCTGGGCTGGTGGCTGAAGCAGAGACTCTGGAGCCCCATCTCCTGGACTCAAATCCGAGCCCAGCAATTTACCGGCTGTGTGTCTTTGGGCAGGTTTGTGAAACTCTCTGGACCTCGGTCTACCTCGTCTGGTGGCCACGGGGGCCAGGCAGACATGGGGTAATGGCAACGATCTCAGATGGTTGTTTCGAGGACCACATGTCCAGGCTCACGGTGTGGGTTTGATTATACTCAGATGTGCTCCCCAAGTCTTCCTGTTGGCTGGCTCTAGTCATTTGGTCAGCATCCCATGTGACTTTGTACTCTGCAATTGAATACTTCGGCCCCACATTTCAATATGATGGCAGCAGTTTTGCTGCATATAAGGAAGGGCCTCTCATGCCCCGATCTCCCCACACCAGCTGAGCGGACTGAAGGGATACACAATCGTAAACCAGAGTTTCATTAGCTGCCCAACTGGGGGCTGGGCTGGGCTGGGTCTCCTCCCTCTGGGCCCAGAAACGGAGGGTCGGAGCAATGGCCACTACCCATGCATTCCCCTCTGCCCCAGAATAATCCAGGATGGCACACCTAGAGCAGACAGGAAGGGAGGCTGGCTTTGGGGTTGCACAATGGCCCCAAGAGTAGGGGAGTGGGCCGGGCTCTTAACAGCATGTGATTAAAGACCCCAGTAATTGTGTCTGACGGGAGACTCATCCCCAGGGCTGAACAGGAGGGGGACCCCGAAGCCCAGCTGTGGCCCAGGGTCAGAGGCTGACAGGGGTGGGGGAGCACTCCCTCGGAGCCCCTGAGCAGTGAGTTCTGTGGTTCTAGAAGATGGGGCCATACATCACGCGACACGCCTTTCCGTGGGACCGGCCTGGCTGACAGCAGCCATTTATCTGAATGTCATTGGCAGTAAACTGGTGCAGGGGAGGGCGGTGAGGCAGGAGGGTACAAGAGGAGAGTGTGGGGCTCCTTGGGTATTTCCTAGAGGCCGGTCCATGGCCCCAGCCTGGGGGCAGGGGGGTGACTCCGTCTGCGGGACTGAATCCTATCAGACTGGTGATACTGGGGGTGAGGGTGGGGAGGCTGGCGAACTTAGCATTTCCTTGGAAGCCAGACGGGATCTGGGGGCAGCCCCAGTGGTGAGACCCCCTGGTAGGAGGGGGAGGTGGCGGTCATAGACCCTTGGGGTCATGGGCATGGAACTTGGAGCCATAATCCTGGTGTGTTCTTTCATTTAAAGCATATTTATTTATCAAGAGCAGGTCGCCCAGGGCATAGTCCCATAGTCACACAGCGCAAGGTAAAAATTTCAACACTAGCTGTGTGACCTTGGGCAAGTTACTTAACCTCTCTGTACCTCCATCTGTAAAAGGAGGGCAATAATCGCAGCCACTTCAGAGGGTGAGATAATATAATCAAACTGCTCAGAACAGTGCCTGGGTCATGGAAAGTGCTCAGTAAGTCTTAGCTGGCATTGCTATCATTATTAATACTATAAACGGTACAGGGAACTCTAGGAGACAAGACCAGGAGGAGCCAGACTTTGTTCTGAGAGCCAGGGAAGTTGATGAAGGCTTGCGTGCGGGAGGGTGTAGAGCAGTCCAGGAAAAGGGGACAGCATGAGCAAAGGCCCTGAGGTAGGAAGCGGGCAGGACACATCAAACAGCTAAAAGGAAGGCAGAGGTATGGGGCTGTGGAGGATGGTGGAAGGGCCTCCGTTTCCTGATCTGTTAAACCTCCTACAGAGCCATGAGGGTGAAAAGAGACGGTGGTCAAAGTTGCCAGCACAGAGCCTGACCACTGGTTAGATTCCTGGTTCCAACCCCAGGGAGCCCAAATTCCAATTGTCGCACCCATTAAAGCTTGAGAGGACATCCGAGGCCATTTATTTTACACAAGGACGCCAAGGACTTAGGGACCCGGTGCAAAGGGGGGCCGCTGGGGCTGCCTGTTCTGGGTGGGAGAGAGTGGGGGGGTGGAAACAGGAGGGGCTTGGGGGGCCAAGGGCTGGGGTTAAATCCTGCCCCCAGTGCTTACCTGTTGTGGGATTTGGTGTGATGGGTGTAACCTGGAGGACCTCAGTTTCTTTATCTATAAAATGAGAATAATAACACCTCTCCAGAAGGCATTTATGGTTATAAGAGGGGGTGAGCACTTGGGGTGGCCACGGGGGCCAGGCAGGCAATGTAAGGGAGACAGCAGGACCTTGGGGGGGGGGGGGCAGGCAAGGAGAAGCAAGCTCCACCTAAACACCCAGCAATCCTGTGGGGAAGGGGGCTCACCAGTGTCTGGTGGTCTGACTTCTCAACAGAACCCTAAATCCTGATTTTCTGTAGGATTTCCCTATTTGTAAGTGTCAGAAAAAAAAAATGAATTTGAGCTTTTTCAAAGCACAACATGGGCTAGAGAAACCGTATTTGTGGCCTGAATTTGATGTGTGGACTGCCAGTTTGCAGCCTCCAGTGGAAAATTATGTACTTAGTACTCCATAAACATGGTCCCTTTCACCTGCAATGGAGCTCCCCGCCCCCAGTCTCCAGCGCCTGTCAGTCTAGGAGGCCGACTGCCTGCTGGGAGCCCAGACCTTCCGAGGCCAGGCTGCAGCCCCGGGACCCTAGACCCAGAGCCCTCGAGTTCGGGAAGGGACGAGCCCCACCCAGATCTCAGCCTCTCCCCATCCTCACTCCACCTCCGTCCCCATCCTGGGAGTTCCCGTCTTGCCAGGAAGGTGCTGCCTGCCGGGGGACCCAGGCTCACGGAGCACTCAGGTGGCTGGTGTGGGAGACGCTTGTCACAGCCCTGTCACCACCACGGGGGCTCCCTCCTCCTGTCGGTGGCATCAGGAAAGCCTGGGAACCAGGTGACACAACTCCCCAGGGTCTGCACCTGCCTCAGGGAGTGGCGACCGTGGCTCAGATGCTGAGGGATGCACTGGGAAAACGGGCAGAAACAGTGAGGTGAGGTCAGAGCTGCATGGGGCCTTGGAGGGTGGCCCAACAGTGTTCAGTGGGGAAACTGAGGCCCAGAGAGAGTCACGCAGCAAGGTGGTGGGGACCATGTCCACCGACTCATGATTAGATGCTCTTTCTTGACACCTTCCTGCCAGACCAAGATGCAGAACAGGGACGTTGGAGCCTGGGGCAGGACCACACTCGCTGGCCTTCTGTCTCCCCTGGGTCATGGGAAGAGCTTGGGGCTGGGGGCTGCACACTCCGTTCCGGTCCTGGTTCTGCCACTTACTGTGTGTCCTTGGGCAAGTCACATAGCCTCTCTGGGCCTCGGTTTCATCATCTGTGAAGTGGGAATAAACCTCTTGCCACGGTTTCATGAGAACTTTCATAAAATCAACACTTCATAATGGATGCTTAAAAGCCTTTTTTAAAAGGTGCTTATAGCTGGCCTCATTCCAGAAAGGCTTAGAAGTAGTTTGCAAACATTCACGCTACACCCAAACAGGAAAGGCCTGGGTGAGTGGACCAGGATGGCAACGTGACGGGGTAATTTCCTGTACGGTTGTAAGCAGTGGGCTCAGAGTTTCCTGGCAGCCAAAGCAAAGAGAGAAATGTGACCGCGGTATGACTCAGTGTCCAGAAGCCGAGAAACTCCCAGTTGCTAAGGGGGGGAAAATGGCTTTTATGAGTAATGAGAAGTGAACCATTTCTCATGTGAATCTTCAGTAAAGGGCCCTGTGGGAAGAAGTGTTCTTTCTCCTTCCCACTCCCTCAGGCCCTTCTCTGGCTATTCCTTGGGGTCACCCAAACCCTACCCCCCTAGCTGATAGCATAATGGTTAAGAGGCCGGGTCCTGAAGACAAACCAGTCTCGACCACTGTGCAGCCTTGGGCTAGAGACCTCCCCTCTCTGAGCCTAGGTTTCCTGTTGTAAAAAACACCCCACCACCAGCTGGTCCTGAAGATAGAGGAGGGATCTTCTGTAAAGACCCTAGTGGGGCCTGGCACACAGTAGGTGCTCAGTAAGTGGTGGTCGTTCTTCTTACAGCAGGGGCTCAATAAATGTTCAGGGGATGAAGATCCCAGGGCAGCGCTTTATCTCCCAGACCGTTCTTCAAGTGCTTCTCGGCAGCAGGCTTTCTCCCCGAACCAAAGTGAAACTGTGTGTGTGTTTTAATCAATGCCACGGTTTGTGGGAGCCAAAAAGCCCAGGTTAATGGAAGCCGGCTGAATCCCCCGGTGAATTTCAAGCCCTCCTTGAAAGGCCTTTGCTTTTTTCCTGCTCAGCCACTGGGAAGCCGCTGCCTCCACTCCAGGAGGAGAAATTGAATAATTGATGCAATTTGAATAACACTAGGATTTGTAATGATATTGAAATGTAAAGATAAAAAAGGGGCGTGAACGGGTGCTGATAGCGGAAGCGAGACGTTGTTAATAGGCACTTAGGGGCTCGTGTGGGGGAAGGCTCCGCTGGAGGCGCGCTGGAAAGGCATTTAGGAGAGGAGGCCCTGGGAGGGGGTGTCTGGGAAATCTCCACCCGATGATGGGGAGAAACCATATTCATAAATAAGATGCGGAAATTTCTCCCGACTCAGCAGCACTAACAGAGAGTGGATAATTATTTAAATGCCAAATCATTCCGTTCATTAGAATCCCAAATCATATCTGAAGAACCTGATTGCCCAGGGCAGGCCTGGGGCGGGGAGGGGAGGAGGGAGGTGGCTAGGCGCGTCTCCCCCAACTTGTGGTCCTGGCCAAGGGGAAGATGGGGCAGAAAGGAGGGCGGAGTAGCAGGGAGGGTGGGCACATGGGCTCAGGGAAAGTCAGACAGACCCGGGTTCAAGCACAGGATCTGATAACTTCCTGGCTATGGGCCTTGAACATGTTACCTTACCTCTCCGAGCCTCAGTTTGCCTAGCTGAAAAATGGGGCTCATGCCAAGACGTACTTTGCAGGCAGTGAACGTTAGCTGCTGTGGGAGCCTAGGAGGCAGGACTGAGAAAGGTTGGGGAAGTGGGCCAGAGCTGGGGGAGATGGGAGAGGAGCCTCAAATGAGCCCCCAAGTCGGGCTCCTTTCTTCTCCCCAACCTCCCACCCTCAGACACAGACACAGGAGTTGACTTGAGGGACAGAGACAGCCCCAGAGAGGGTAAGGGACTTGACCAAGGGGACACAGCAAGTCGGTGGCAGAGGCAGGGACCCCGAGTACACACCCGTCCTATAATCCCCTCGGGCCCCCAACTCCCGGCCTGATCGGGCCACCTTCTAGGCTGCCAGGAGGTCTCCGAGGTGGGAGCCAGTTCAGCCCCTGGGAGCGCTATCATGTATGTGGGCCAGAGTCACCAGGGCACGTCGGTAACAATTCAATTATGCTGAGCGATTCTGGGCTGGCTGGCACCCCCTCCCACGGCAGATGACCAGGCCGCCCCTCAGACACAAGCAAGTGGGAATCCTGGAGCTGGGAGAGCCACACGGAGCACTGGCTGGGCTCAGCTGGGACAGGAAACCCCGAATTGGGTAAGCAGCATGGGCTTGTAAGCTCCCAATAGGATCATCGGAATGGCAATGCTAAGACGGCCCCACACCTGTCGGTGCCATAGTGTCTGCGCTAAGGACAGGCCCTGGGCTAAGCTTTTTAGATCATGTAATTACCATAAGAACCCCGTGAGCGGGGACAATGGGGAAACTGAGGCCCAGCCACGTGGGGCACCTGGTTCACACAGCTACCATTTGAACCTGCCTGCCTGAAACTCCAGCCTCTCAGAGTGACTCCGGGCTGCACTTAAGCCTCCGTGCACAGCCAGGGCCTTGTTTTCTCAGTTCGTTGAGCATCTGACTCTTGATTTCGGCTCAGGTCATGATGTCAGGGTCCTGGGATGGAGCCCCACGTTGGGCTCTGTGCTCATCAGGGAATCTGCTTGTCTCTCTCCCTCTGCCCCTCTCTCGCAAATAAATAAAATCTTAAAAAAAACTAAATCTCTCACAGCCTTCTGTCTTCCCCTCCCTGGAGCCTCAGAGCCGTGTTCCAGCCCCTTGCTGGCCACCCTCCACCCCACCCCATGGCCTCCTGGGTCAATGTGAAGAGCTGTCCAGCAGCCATGTCCCCCCCGCCACCCCGTCGAATAAGACTTTAGACAGCTACTTGCCCGGTCCAAGAAGCCTGGGGAACCAGCCACAGGCTCCTAGGTGGGCTTCCCACACACTTGTATAAAGTCCCCCTGGTACTCACATTCAGCTGAGGTTAGGGACCAGGCCTGCCAAGGTGTCCCAAGTAGTAATTGAAACATTAGCCCTATTAATATTTCAGTGACCCAGTCCTGGCAAGTGATTCCTGCAGCTGCAAGCCAGGTCCTCTCCCCTTCCCAGGGGGCCAGGTGGAGACAGCTGGGAAGTCCTTAGGCCAGGGGCTGTCAGAGGATCCGGGATGGAGCCTGCCTGCCTCACTGTGTGGCTTTGATCAAGTCCCTTTCCCTCTCTGGGCCGTGTCTGTAAAATGAAGATGTCCATCCTTCCAGCCTAAGTGTTACTGGGATTAGCCTGGGGCCTGGCATACAGCAGGTGTTCAGGAAGCATTTGACAGTATTCCCGAGACCAGTGTTTTCCAAGGTGAGATACCTGATCTACCCACTCCAGAATCACATGGGGCTCTTGTTACCAATACAGACTCCTGGGCCCCACTCCAGGGTGCTGGGGCCCTGGAATCTGCATTTGTGACAGGCACCCCAGTGACTCCCCATCTGGCACTGCCCGGCACCCCTGATTCCTAGTGAGGGAGGAGGAGTCTAGGTTCTGGGCCAGGCAGCTGAGCCTTGATTTCCTTGTGTGTAAATTGGTTTCCTTGTATGGAAATGGGAACAGAGACATTCACCTCTTGAGGCCTCTGGGAAGAAAGAATGAGATAGAGAGCCTGGCACATAATAGGTCTTCAATAAATGAAATTCAGCCTCCTACCACCCAAAACCCTTTGGTAGAGGACTGGGCGTCAGCCCCCTAGAGAGGGGACGAGGGGGTGTCCTGCCCCTTGGGAGCCTTGTCAGCAGGGCCTGTTCCAAATCGATCTTTATTCCCCCCGTTTTCGAACACGGTGTCAGCATCTCTTGGGGCAGGCGAAGAAAATGCCAGCGTCAGCACACCACGTGCCCCAGCCAGACACCGCTGCTCTTTATTAATTAACCACCAGATGTTAGTTTTGCATCTTTTATCAGAGGGAGGTTTATCACTGGGACCCTATATGTCAGGCCATTAGGGAGACGCAAGAAAACATCCCTTGGGGGGGCCCTGGAATTGGCAGGGCACCAGGCGTCCAGCCCCCTCCCCTCTGGGGCACACAGCCCCCAGCCCAGAGCACCCCTCTGCCTCTCTGGTCTCATCCACAGCCCCTTCAAAGGGCATCGGCAAAGCGGCTACTCCGGTGACACACCAGATCACCTGGAGCACCGTGGTGAGCAAAACAGATACAGGCCCCGCTCTCCGAAGCTCACAGTCTCTTGGAGATGCAGCCAAAATCCAGTAAACCCAAATAAATAACATTACGACAAATCGTGATCGGTGTCATGAAGGAAACTGACAAGGTTCCGAGAGAGGGCGGATCGCTGGCAGGGGACCTAATTTAGATGGAGCAGTTTCCCCAGGGAGGTGACATTTCAGTAACATCATGGGAAAGGAGTCGGGGGCAGAAGTTTCCAGGCAAAGGGCACAGCAAGGACAAAGGTCCTGGGGCAGGATCTGGTTTGGCATGTTTCGGGACCTGAATAAAGATCTGAGAAGCTGAAGCCTGGTGAAGGAGGAAGTCACCAGGCTGCTGAGATCTGGACCTGGACTCCTCGTGGGGCATGGGGAACAGTGTGTATTTCTTTGTCTTGAGGGCACTGAGGAGCCACAGCTGGTCGTGGGGCGGGAGACTGATGTGATGGTGGGATTTTCCCATTAGAAAGAGCCCTCTCTGCTCCCGAGGGTGAGGAACGAATTGGGGAGGACAGGGAAAAGACAGCGAAGCCCACGAGATGTCCGTCTGCGAGAGATGGTGAGACCTGAAGCATAGCAGAGCAAGGACAGTATTCAGCAGGCACTTCCAGGGACCAGGCCGTGCTCACATTCAGGAAGCAGTTAGGATGCAGAAATGGGAAGTGAGGAAGAGAGAAAGGTCTAGGGTGACCCCAAGTGCCTCGCTCCAGACACGCCTGAACCTTCCCATGCTCCCAACGCCCTACAAGACTGGAATTATGATTGTCATCATTTAACAGTGGAAGAAATGGAGACCCAGAGAAGTGCAGCCGTGTGCTCAAGGTCACACACGGATGAGCCGCAGATCCTGCCTTTGAACCAGCTCAGCCTGCCGTCCAAGGTCTTGTCGGCAAACCCTGTCCAAGCTCAGGCAGACAGTGGGTCTTCACCCTGCTGTTTACTGGATGCAAACACCACTAGGCAGACCTGAACAGGCAGGGGGGCAGTGGGTCCCAGGGCCAGCCCTCGACGTGTCCAGGGTATGGCAAATCCAGACCCAGGTCTGTCATCTTCCAACAAATAGACACAGCACCATTACCCCGGCTGATTTTCCACCCGATCTGCACGCCATCTGATAAACAGGTGATTACTTCTCCTCCCAGTTCAGTTTCTGATTTGCATACAATAAATATCATTCCCAGGAAGTATACATGTGTGTGTGCGCGTGTGTGTTGGGGGTTGGAAAACAGGGCTCATGTCTTATTTATGAGAAATAAACAAGAGCGCAGGCTCACATAATCAACACATATTTAATCTGGCCCCTACTCGCCCTTTTGACTCTAATCAGGCCGGGTGTGTGAGTAGCTGTGGGGTGTGTGTGTGTGTGTGAGTAAGGGCACACGCACAGGCTGCAGGGGGATGCCCTTGCCAAGATCCTCATTCCATCCTGATCAGGGCTGGATGGCTGGTGCATAGGCTGCCCCTGGTTCTATAAGCCCACCCTGTCTGCGTGCTTCTCGGGGAGTAGGTTGGCAATCCAGGCTCAAGCAAGGAGGGCGTCATTTGTTCCCCACAACAACTTCACCGCAGTAGGAAAAAAAATTTTTTTTTTTTTAAGATTTTATTTATTTATTTGACAGAGAGAGACACAGCGAGAGAGGGAACACAAGCAGGGGGAGAGGGAAAGGGAGCAGCAGGCTTCCGCGGAGCAGGGAGCCCGACGCGGGGCTCGATCCCAGGACCCCGGGATCATGACCTGAGCCGAAGGCAGACGCTTAACGACTGAGCCACCCAGGCGCCCCAGGAAAAATTTTTTTAATATTGCCGGAACATGGTCAAAGCATCAAGAGTACCAGCAATATAAACTGTGCAGCGTTAGCCACGGTCCCGTTTGCAATGACATCTAACATCACATATTTTTCATCAAGATAGAAAAGTAAAACTGACCAAAAAAAAAAAGCCAGGCACTGCATGGGGAACCAAGGTCACATGCCCACGGATGCCACAGCCAAGGCTTAAACTTGGGACCCTGGCTCCAAAGCCCAAGTTATACTTCCCATGACTTTGCCTTCCAGATATGGCAGCTAAGAGAGCTGGGGGAAGCCAGCAGTGTGATCACCTACTGTCATCTGACTCCTCATAGAGAAAGTGAGACCAGAAAAGTAAAGGGATCTGCCCATGGTCATATGCAAACCACGTGAGCGTGTGTGTGTGTGTGTGTGTGCAAGCATGGGCGTGTGAACAGCTTTTTGCATATGTCAACCAAGATAGGGCACAGCAGGGACAGCTTATGTTCCCTCACTGATGACTGGGTCCTAATTTGGGGTCCTTGAATGACTAGAAATGTGTCTGGGGGCTCAGTTCTGGCTGTCGAAGGAGTCCCTTTGTTCCTCTCCAGGTTTCCAGGTTGCATATGCTGGGGCTGAGATGCCTAAGATAGCTCTTCCACTCACGTAGCTGCTGCCCGGGCTTGGTGGCTGGGCCCTGGAGCTGGCAGGGCATCTGCCGCCTCTCTCTGCAGCCTGTCCACTTAGCTAGCTTGGGCTTCCTCACAGCATGGCGCTCTCCGAATAGTCGACTTCTTAGGTAGTCGCTGACTAGCACCAGGGTGAGCATTCTGAAATGCTGGCTTGTGTTTTTTATTTTGGTATGCTTGTTTGTTTTTATGAGTGCATTGTTTTTACACAAACACCTGTGATGGATATGTGGTATACAAATTCAAACAATACAGAAAAGTACAAAGATTCAAGGAGAGAATCACTCACAATTCCCCTACCCAGAAATTAACCTTTGGTGAACGTTAATCAAGGGATTTTTCTACCACAGAAAATAAAGAGAAGGCGGATGGATGGATGGATGGATGGATGGATGGATGGATGGATGGATGGACGAGTAATGGGTGGATGGATTGATGGATGAATGGATGGATAGATGGGTGGATGGATGGATGGATGGATGGACAGATGGATGCATGAGTGATGGATGGATGGATAGTTGGATGGATGGATGGACAGATAGATGGGTGAGTGATGGGTAGTGGGTGAATAGATGGAGAAAACAAAAGATAGAAGAAAATAATTCTGACTGTTGAGGGTTCTAAGAGTTAGAGAGAGAGACAATTAAGGTTCTGGATGCTGGAAAAGTGGCATTGGAGAGGCCCACTTCTCCAGACCCTCATTCCATCCACACAGCAGCCATGACTGAATCTTACCGACTGCAAAGTCTAGTGCTGATGGGGTGGTGGTATATTCTGGAAATGGACCACTTCACTCAGGTGAATTATATAAGAGGAGATGATCAGGAACAGGGACCCAGCAGCACCTCATGGAGCTAGGACAGGCTAGCTCAGCCCTGCCTCCACACTAGTCACCTTCCTGAGTCTTCTAGAACTCAAACTGTCATCCTTCCCTTCTCTTCAGTGGCCCCTTCTGCCTCCAAGGTAGAGCCTGAACTATTACTACTATTACTACCTCTATTACTACAATTACTACCACCATTGCTACTATTACTACCACCATTATTACACCATTGCCACCATTGCTACCCCTATTGCTACTAGTACTGCCCCCATTGCTACTATTGTTACTGCCCTCATTACTACTATTACTTCCCCCATTGCTACTATTACTACCACCATTGCTACTGTTACTACCACCATTGCTACTATTGTTACTGCCCCCATT
>NW_023270436.1:16987084-17038135 GCF_011800145.1 Mirounga leonina | reverse complement strand
GCTACTATTACTACCACCATTGCTACTACTGTTACTGCCCCCATTGCACTCTTACCACCACTGCTACTGTTACTATTACCACCATTACTAATGCTACTATTGCTGTCGCTACCACCACTAGCAATACTATTTCTCCTATTACTATTACCACCACCAGTATTTACTATTACCATTACTACCATCAGTATTACTCGCACCATTACTACTTTTCCTTTCATTATTGCTGCTATTGCTATTACTACTGCCACTATTACTTCCACGATTCCCATTATTACCACTATTACTATTACCAGTGCCACTATTATCATCATTACTTCTCATTCTTCCTTTTTTTCCTTCTGCAGAATTTTTATTATTATTTAAAAATTCTTATAGATTCATTATAGAAAAATTAAGAAATTTGAGACAATTTCAAAGAGAAATAAAAACTCACCTCCAAATACCGCCATCAGAGGTGTCAGCCCCCATCAGGTCCCCATTCCTCAGCGGGGTCTGCTGGGCCCTTGGTGGAGGGCCACTGGTCCCCTTCCTATCCCATGTCCTCTCTGTGCATGTGTGTTCCAGTCAAATCAAACCGCTAAGGCCCCCAGGCCCACCTGCCCTCCCTGCTCTTACCTCTGAGCCTTTGCATCTGCTGTTCCTTCTGCTCCACAGGACATTTCTCCTATACTCTGTCTGGTTCATCCCCATGTTCCCTGGGCCGTGTCACCCTGTCCCTGGGGTGAGTTCCTGTTTACCTGTCTGGCTTCATCATGCAGAAAGCAGGGACCATGTTGAGCCACCTCTAGGTGCCCAGTGCAGGCCTGCCCCATAGCAGGAGCCTCCGTATGTGTTTGGTGAGTAAACGAGTGAAGGGTTTTCTAGAAGATGTGGCATTCGAGCCATGTTCTCACGGTGGTATTGGGGAAGAAAGCAATGAGGGGTGTAGGGCTGGACAGCATTCTCTGCACCAAATGATGCATTTTCTGCATTGACTTGTGACCTGAGCCGGCACTCGGGTCCAAGAGCCCCACACCTGCAAATGCCCTAGCCTCCCGGGGGTGTGTTTGAGGAAGCCGGGCAGCTCCTGCCCTGTCCACACCACTAAACAGACCAGCTCAGACGTGACGAGCAGGGATCCTCTGCATGCTATTGATTTTTCATAACTGGCCACCGACAGACAAGGTGAACAGTTCACTTTCATGAATCCTTGTTAACAGTGTGTCCAGAGATATTTCACTTTAAGTGCCCCCTTTTTGCTGAAAAAGAGAAATAACAGAAAATGTAAATTATCTCATCATAGAGAGACATTGAGGGCTCTGAGCTGAGCCTTCAGAGACGACAGAGCAGAGACTGGCTGGAACATGAGGAGAGGAGGCCCCCCCAAGGGGTCCCCCAAGCAGAGGTTGGTGAGGATGCCAAACCTGGCACGGGGAGTGTGGCCACATAGCTGAGGGCTAGGTGGCAGGTAGTTCCAGCCTAGAATAGACATTGTGCATCCAAACAGGCAAATAGAAAATATGGGGGTATTCGTGGCGATCTTAAGTAAACAAACAAAAAAACAAAGCATAAAACTGGAAACAACCGAAGTGTCCATCAACAGGGGATTCATTAAATGTAAATTATAGTGCAGCCATTTAAGTGGAGTACTATGCAGCTAGGAAAAAGAATGAGCTAGTTCCGTGCAGACCAGTAGAGGAAGTATGCGAGCTATTACTGAGCAGAAAACACCAACTACATGAGTTTCTAGTGTGCTACCATTTACATAAAAGGAAGCATACGTGGGCTTGATGTGCATGAAAAATATATGCAAAGAGCAATTCACAGTGATTCTCTAGAGAGTGAGACTGAAGAATGGGGAATGGGGACAGCTTTGGGGTTTCATTCCATGTATTTATGTGCTGGTTTAGTTTACTTTGTACTGGGTGCAGTATGACTCTTACAATTCTAAAAGTTTAAAATCCTTTAAAATGTTCAGTATAAGGGGGTAGTTTTAATTTTTTCCTTTATATCTTTCCCTATTGTTTGAATTGGGTTTGGGTTTGTATTTTTCTTTCCACAACAACCAACCATTATATCCATACATACAAAAATATAAATTTTTGAACAAAGAACCTGTTGGCTTTGATGTCAGGCTGACTTGGCTCTTGTTCTCAATCTTCCCTTTACCAGCTGAGTGATATTAGGTGAGTCACTTAGCCTCTTTGAGCGACAACTTCTCGTAGCAATATCAGATACTAATAGTGTGCAGTGACCAGTAACTTTATCATGATATTGTTATTATCCTAGAGAGAGCAACGGCAAACCCTCGTATGCTGTCCCAGTTGCTGAATTAATGCTCATCCTCATAGATGCTATGAAGCTATTTAAAATGTTATAGGCCAGCGGTCCTTCATTAGGCTTTAGGTATGTAATTCATTGACAAAATCTTTTTTTTTTTAAAGATTTTATTTATTTGAGAGAGAGAGAATGAGAGAGAGAGCATGAGGGGGGGAGGGTCAGAGGAAGAAGCAGACTCCCCGCCAAGCCCGATGTGGGACTCGATCCCGGGTCTCCAGGATCATGACCTGAGCCGAAGGCAGTCGCCCAACCAACTGAGCCACCCAGGCGCCCCTCTTTTTTTTTTTTTGAAGATCTTATTTATTTATTTGACAGAGAGAGAACACAAGCAGGGGGAGCGGCAGGCAGAGGGAGAAGCAGACTCCCCACCGAGCAGGGAGCCTGACGCGGGGCTCGATCCCAGGACCCCAGGATCATGACCTGAGCCGAAGGCAGACGCCTAACCAACTGAGCCACCCAGGTGTCCCATTGACAAGTAAAATCTTAGGTGGAAACCCAGTATGTATAAAACAGGAACTAAAACATTTGAGTAGCATTCAAAGTGTGACATTTATACCCAGTGGATGTTTGTAGCATCCTGTCTCCTTCTTTTGGTGACAACACCCCGATCTTCCTTTGAGGGGATTGTTTCACCCCCTCTCTCGGCCCCCTCCACACCAGAGGTGGGCATGGACCCAATGCCCAAGGCATCTCCCTGCCACAGGGAAGGGTTCAGGGACCAGACTGTGACCAGTGTGGGCCGGTCAGTCTTGTGACTCCCACACAGACTGGAGAGGGAGAGAAGGTCTTTCTCTTCTGGTTTTGAGCCCAAGGTTGGGGATGAGGTAAGCCTAGAGCCGCCAGAGCTCACCGTCAGAGTCTAAGAATGAAGCCGATACTGTGAAAGGCTGAGAGACGGCAAAAACTTGAGCCTTCTGGACATCACAAGAGCCCCTGAATCACACCGTGCCTGAAGCTAGCCCCACCCCTGGAGGTTTTTGCTGCTGGAGCCGTTATGCTCCAGCTAGTTGGATTTTCTGTCACAACCAAAAGGATGCTAAATGATATATTTATTCATAAAGCCAGTTAGGAAGAACAATGAAGCTTCTTTGACAGACATAAACATTTGAAATCGGGAGTCAAGGATGACAGCCACTGTCTTGTCTCAACCCCGCATCCAATTTATTTCTGCATCTGGTTTGAGTCGCCCAGTATCACGAAAATCCTGATTCACAAGTAAATATGGCTGGAGTTTAGCGTAAGACTTAGGTGCCCAGACTCTGGAGCAAGACCCTCTGGGCTCAGATCCCTGCCCTGATCACTTGCAGGTGTAGGATCTCAGGCAAGTCACTTGACCTCTCTGAGTCTCCGTTCCCTAGCACCTCCCTCCCTGGAGGGCTGGGAGCAGTCGATGAGGCAATACAGGTGAGAACATTTAAATAGTGCCTGGCACCTGGCTCCAGCGGAGCTCCTGTTACAGTCCTGTCATATTCCCACACAGGAGCACCTGCGTGCTGCATTGGGCTGACAGCTTCACTGGAATGAAACTTGCCCTGCTATGTCGGTTTCATTGATAAACATCCTGACATGGCAGGGCAAGCTTCTGCAAAACTTACTGGCAACGGCTTCTCTGTGATTTAGGATTTTGACCTCCGAGCCCTGCTGCAGGAGCAAGGCGATCCCCAGAGAAGTTGCAGGGAAGTGAGTTGGAGCTCGACATACGCAACGACATACGCAAGACGTTTCAGTGCGTGGCGTTGTCTAGAGACGGACCAGGCTGCCCTCTAGGCAATGAGTTTCTCGTGTCGGGAAAGAGTTTGCAGCGAGGCTGGACTCCCGTGCGGTGAACATCCCCAGAGCGATGCCAGTGCCAGACGGCGTTTAGGCTTCATTCACGCATGCGTTCATTCATCAAATATTTACCACGACCCCGGCACTAGGATGAACGTCCCCACTAACTCTCAGATTAGGTCTTTTCGTCAATGATCTCTTGCTAAAGGTAGAAGGGGACTCCCTCGGCCAGCCTTTTGGGGGCTGTTTTCAGTTTTATTTAATTAATTAATTAATTAATTAATTAATTAATTAATTTGAGACAGAGAGAATGAGAGACAGAGAGCATGAGAGGGAGGAGGGTCAGAGGGAGAAGCAGACTCCCTGCTGAGCTGGGAGCCCGATGCAGGACTCGATCCCGGGACTCCAGGATCATGACCTGAGCTGAAGGCAGTTGCTTAACCAACTGAGCCACCCAGGCGCCCCTGTTTTCAGTTTTAAAAAAGATCAAGCGTCAATGCTAATGCCAACGAATGGGTTCCTAATGGTGGACTCCAGCGCTTTGGCAGCTCACGCGGGTGTAGAGATGGGAGGTGGCCCCCACACTTGGCCTTGCATCTTACCTGGCCAAGGTGGGCGGAGTAAGGGAGAGGGACACGCCCCACAGCTCCCAGGTGCGGTGTCGGATCATAATGGTGTTAACACACGTGATATCTCATTTCATTTCAGCTGCGCTGGGCAGTTGTGGGGTTCCCCAGGTGGGCAGTTTGGCATGGGACAGTCCTCTCCCTCACTCCCATCCCCAGCCACCGGAAGTCCTTGACCTCCTCCAGTACTGGGGGAGCAAACAGGCTGGCTGGAGAGCGGACAGTGGTGGGGACAGCAGATCCATCAAATTGTCTTCTCCGGAGAGCCCAGGTCTTGTGCATCAGGCAAGGGGTGGAGCACGGACTCTGAGACCATGGGAAGAAGGGGTGGAGAAAAGGCAAGGGAGGGGAGCCCAGAAGGCCCTGGAGAGTCCTGGCTCCCTGGCAGTGAAGTGCCCACCCGGCTGAGGCCTCGTGGCACCTCTGTGAGCTGGCACTCTTACCTTCCATTTTCAGAGGAGGCTGAAAAGGAAAAGGTAGTGTCCAGAGAGCAGGCCTGCCTGGCTTCAGAGCTCCTGCCCCCACCCCTACTACCCCCCTTCCCTTAATCCTCTCAAACCGCGTGGGTTTTATGTCCATTTCACAGGTGCAGAAACAGAGGCCCAAAGAGGCAAAGTCACTTGCCCGAAGTCTCAGGTGAGCTGAGCCAGCCCTCCTCGGCCCAGTTCCATTGGACCTCCAATCCTGGGGTTCCCCTTGCCTTGTGGTCTCCATGAGCAAGACCCCGAAGGAGACAGAGTGGGGTGCACAGGCCCACTTCTGACTCAGGGGACAGTGTGTCTAGTGATTTGGGCCTCCAGGGCAGTGGTGAGAAACCATTGACCCTCCTCTTCCTCTGCAGCCCGAAGAATATCTCACCCCTGACAGAGGCTGCTAGTAGAGCTAATAAATCTTTATGTTTCTCCCTCTAAATGTAAATGACAGGTGAGTGGGATGTTATGTGGGTTTTAGAAAAAGAAAAAGCAACAGAAAAGTAATTTGCATTAGATACGTGTGCAGCTCTTGACACAATCTCAGGAGACAAGGATTTCCCAGCTCTAGGTTAAATTCAGGGCCCCCACCTGGGAGGGTGGTGAAGGAGCATTCCCCAGAGGAATGATCGGGCCTCACTTCCCACCACTTAGAAGGCCCCCATCTCTCCTCTCCTTCTGTCCCTCTCCCTCCCTAACCTCTCCTCCCTTCCCCAGCTCCCTGCTTTTCTCTCTCCCCAACCCCCAAGAACCCCGCTGGTGCACTGCACTGAGAGGCAATTTATAAAGCAGATGTTTATTGCAAGGTTTCACGCGAGCTTGGTGCCTCGCCAAACGTTATAGTAATTGGAGGCTGTGTTTAATTACTGATCAATGTAAAGTTGGGACAAGACAGGCCTGGAAACTGCCTTTGGTCTAGACTCTCTTCTCTGCTTCAGAGAAGGCAGGAGCTCCTAGCCCTCCGTGGCTTCAGCTCGCCCTGTGCCAAAGCCTGGGCAGTGGCAAGGAAGGGGGATGTGGGTTGCAAGTAGCCACTGGCCCACTGGCCTCTAGGAAACGGCTCTGCAGAGAGGGTACCAGATACTGCTACAGTCCTTCTCTCGCCATCCCGTTATTTGTTGATGTCCAGTCTGTGCCACGCACTGTGCTGGCCACTGGGGTCACAGGGATTAATGAATTTCTCCCAGTGCCTGGGGTGAGAGCTTTGCATGCACTATCATTCAATCCAACACAAGGCAGGGGTGGGAGCCAGGCTCCAAGTTAGCCCCGAGTGATCCCTGCATCCCGGCATCCCCCTGTTGTGCTCAGCCACTAAAGACATTATAACCCTTGCTCTGCTCTCTTAGCTCGCTTGCTCTAGGGGAAATCAGTTGCCATATCATGAGGACATTCGAGCAGCCCTGGGGTGGGGGATCCACACAGGGAACTGAGGATCCACCTTGGGGAGTGGAACTGCAATCCAATCAAGGGTTCAGATGAGACTACAACCTTGGCCGACATCACAGCTGCAACTTCTTGAAAGACCCTGAACCAGAACCACCTTAAGCCGCTCCCAGGTTTCTGACCCATGGAAACTATCAGATACTCAATGGTAATTGTGGTAAGTCACTAAGTTTTGGAGTAATAGATGACTAATACAACAGCCAATGGAAAGAAAGAAACATAAGGAAGACTAATAAATAGGAAACATGAACAAATGTGGCAAGAAAAAGGTCCTCCATAAAACACGTAATTATATAATCACTATATATAGATATAGATTTTTCTATGTATTGATATATATTTTATATATGATATTATAATATAATCACAATAAATGTGAATGGGTTAAATTCACCAATTAAAAGAAAAATCTTATTTCATTCTTTCCTCAAAATAATCCTATGCAATAGGCACTCTTATACCCACTTTACAGATAAAGGAGCTGAGACTCAGAGTAAGGAAGAAACTTGCCCAAGGTCTTCCAGCTCAAGAGTGATAGGATGGGACTGAAACTGAGTCCTTCTGACTGCAAAGCCCTAAGCTGTATTGTCTTGTTTTGTATTGTTAGCTCTTGTATTGTTAGTGTCTTTGGATAGGAGAGAAAACTGAGACTCAGAAAGGGTGAGTGACTTGTCCAGGGTCACACAGCAAATTATTTCAAAACAAGAGCCAGAAGCAGGCATCTGACTCATTGTCTGATGTCTGCCCCATGACCTTTGGAGCTCTGTCATCAAAGCCCAAGAATCCCAGGGGTTTTCTGTCTTCATACCTGCTTAAGACAGCTGGGAGACGCTTGGCTGTGGCCAGAGAGACCCTCTGGGGTCAGGTGGATGAGCGTCCTCAGTGAGGAGAACACCAGCACAAAGCAACACACTGGGGCACAGGGTGGGGTGGCTCGATGCATCGAGCTGAACTCCGGTAATTACATCAGGGCCGGCAGCATAATTTGTATCTGGGTGATGAATGTCTGTGTTTTCGGGCCTGATTGCCCTATTTACATTTGGAATTTGCTGATCTATTATTAATGTCTCCTGGAGGCCAGGGCGATGGGCGTGAGCAGCTGGGGAGTTCCCTCCCCTGCCGATCCAGGGAGCACTAGCTCTTAGGCCCTAGCTACCCAAAGCCCCACCCGAGCCCCCTTTGTGTGACCCCAGCTTTTATGGGGCTATTGGCAGAGAGGCTGACCTGAGCTGAAGTTCCCCAACCTCCTATAGACCCGTGTACACATGCTCAGATGTACGCATGTGCAGGCTTGCATGCACCTACATGCACACACTAACACATGTATATACATCTACATCCTTATATACCCACAGGTACTCTCATATGAACATGCACATGGAAAAGCAAATACATTAGTGTGTGCACGCATCCTCATGTGTGTACGTGTGCATACGTGTACAGCATGCATACTGTGATGGACTGACTGTGTCTCCCTCTCCCCACTCCATATGTTGAAGCTCTAACCCCAAATGTGATTGTATTTGGAGATGGTGCCTTTGGGAGGTATTAAGGGCTAAATGTGGTCATGACGCTGTGGCCGTCATGAAGGGATTGTGCCCTTATTAGAAGAGACACCAGAGACCGAGCTCTGTCTCTCTGTATGCATACAAACCATGAAAAGACCATGTGAGTCCATGGCAGGAAGGCAGCTGTCTACAAGCCAGGAAGAGAGATCTCATCAGAAACTGAATCAGCTAGCACCTTGATCTTGAACTTCCTGGACTCTAAACTGCGGGAAAAGCAATTTCTGTTGTTTAAGCCACCCGGTCTATGGCATTTTATTGTTGCAGCCCAAGCTAAGACACACCTGCACACCATCACGTGTCCTATCACACAGGGTGCAGCACAACTTGAGGGTGGTATGGCTGGAGCCATGAACCATGGACCTGAATGGCCTGGGTTTGAATCCCACCTCTGCCACTTACCAGCTGTGTGACCTTGAGCAAGTTACTTCACCTCTCTGTGCTTCTGTTTCCCCATCTGTGAAAGGGGACCAATAAGGTTGCCATCTCCCAGGGTTGTCATGAGGATTAAATACAGTAATAGAACTCACCTGCCTGGGGCACCATGAGCACTGACTATGTGTTTGCTCTGCCATTTATTATTGTTGTTGTTTATGTGCCTGTCCCATAAGCGGCTGAGTCGTTCTGTTGGAAGATGATTAAACACACCCTTCTATACCCATACACTTGTAACACACACGCACAAAGGGAACCTTCTGAGGCTCTATGGTTTCTCCCTGAAGCCCCTCCCGATGGCTCACTCCTCCGTGTCCACCTCAAGGCTCGCAGGCAGGGTGGAATTGGGGAATGGCCACTGGATGTGGCTTCTCTGACCAAGTATCAGATCCTGGCTTTGCTACTGGCTGGCAGCATGACCTTAGCCCAGAAATTCTAAACCTCAGTTTCGTGATCTACACAGTGGGGGTAATGATAGAGATCAACTCGTGGAGACTGCACCGCGGATGGATGGCTGATGGGTGGAGTATAGGCAGCGTAGGAACCAGCACCGTCGCTGTTTTCCCTGCCCAGGCCCTGCTGAGGGAGAGATTGCACTGGCATGCAAATCAGTATGCAAATTAAACTCATTCCCTAAGACTGTGGGAAGCCAGGCACGCCCCAAGCTGAAAGGCTCCATTTCCAACCGGCTCTTTGTGGAGTGGCACCGGGTCTGGCCAAAAGAGCACTGGACAGGGAGTCAGGACCAGTGCTCCAGGAATGATACGCGCAGGCAGGACCTGCGTGTGCAGGTGGCATGCCCATCTCCTTATATCGGCACCTCCACACAAACATGCACAGACCCGAGAAGGCATGTCAAGTGCGAGAACATGCAAATACTCATGGTGCATCCACGTGGGGAAGGGTCTGGACCTGGAGGCTGGTGTGCTGTGTGGCCTTCCCTGGGCCTCTGTGATCCTCCTTTGTAAATGCAGTCGGTCATACCTAGCCCCATATTTGGTGGTGATGAGGACTGAATGAGACGAATAGAGGGCGAGCTATGACCGCAGTGCCTGATACACAGTAAGCACTTAATATATGGTGAGCATGTTATGAGCGTCCTCACCTGTGAAGTGTGTGGCTGGAGGAGGTGCTCTCTGAGCTCCCGGTCGGCTCTAAGGTCCTGTGGTTCAGTGAGTTGCACCCATACCCCACTCAGAGCCTGTCAGCCATCTAGGCTGGGGGGTCTTGTGTAGGTTCCAGAAACTGGCCCCCCCCAAAAGGTGATTCTGCCTTTCCTCGATTATGCTGGAACATCTGGCCCGTGGCAACTCTGAGTGCTATGCTGGCAGGCCCTGTGACAAATAGGGAAACTGAGGGCGGGGTGGGGGTCACCAAGGCCAGCTTAGAGTTGGAGGTAGGACCAATGCTGGACCCAGGCTCCCGGTTGCTCAGGGCTGGGCTCATGCAGCCAGCCACTTCTGTAGCCTTCTCTGCTCAGAGCAGAAGCAGGGCCTGGTGGCCAAATCGGGGTGTCCTTCTACTTTAAGATGTGGCCCGTTCCAGGGTCACCAGGCCCCAAGCAGTAGCTCCAAAAGACAAATAAGTCAATAAAATCGGATGTGAAAACCCCAAAGCAGCAATAACCACTAGCCTTTTTTTTTTTTTTTTAGATTTTATTTATTTATTTGAGAGAGAGAGAATGAGAGACAGAGAGCATGAGAGGGAGGAGGGTCAGAGGGAGAAGCAGACTCCCTGCCGAGCAGGGAGCCCGATGCGGGACTCGATCCCGGGACTCCAGGATCATGACCTGAGCCGAAGGCAGTCGCTTCACCAAATGAGCCACCCAGGCGCCCCACCACTAGCCTATATTGAGTATTTATTACACACAGAACATTTGCAGCTGTTTAACCTCGTCTAGAAGGCGGGGACGGAGAAGCACGCATGCGTAAGGTCATACGGCTCAAAAGTAGCAGACCTGGACTTGAACCAGGGTCTTTCGGACTCCAGAGGCCCTGCCCTTAGCTCACACTCCATCACCTCCCCGAAGAAGCAAAGCAGAGAAAAACGGTAAAAGGCCAGAGGCCTCGATCTCTCCTGCAGGTGACAGGAGAGGACACGAGGCCCAGCAGCTAGGGCAGCAAGAGTGCCCCACCGCCCCCTCCAGAAAGGCCCCCCTCCCCCCACCCCGGGTTCCCTGCCATCCCAGGGAAGGTCAGCAGCGAGCACATTAAATAAGGACATAAATTTGTCATGAAGGCCTGGAAATGAACGAGGCTTATCATTTATGGATGGAATAATTAAGCCACTGTGCTCGGTGGTTCCCTGAGACCCGTGCCCAGGGACCAGTTGGGGGACTTCGCTGGCACCATCCCCACCCCTCGGCCTCTCGATCCAGACCCCGAGACACGCAGACTCCACTAGCAGCTGGGGCTGTTGCCTACAAGTATGTCCTAGCAATAGTCCCGGCCTCGTGATGTCATAACAGCCCTGGCTAATCCCAGGGAGACTTCTCTGGAAGGTTCGCCTTTGGGGTGCCCCAGCCCCTTAGGTGGAGGTGGGTGGTCCTGGCTTCTTGGGATGTAAAGAGGCTTCCTCATATGGTAGAGAGTGTAAGAAATTTAGATTCAAATCCCAACTCTCTCACTCCAGCTGTGTGCGTCTGGGCTAGTCACTCCACCTCCCTGGGGCTTTGGTTTCTCCTCTCAAAAATGGGCAAAATAGGAGCGCCTGCCTGGCTCAGTCGGTAGAACATGTGGCTTTTGATCTCAAGGTTTTACGTTGGGTGTAGAGATTACTTAAAAGTAAAAAATCTTGGGACACCTGCGTGGCTCAGTCGGCTCACTGTCTGCCTTCGGCTCAGGTCCTGATCCCGGGGTCCTGGGATCGAGTCCCACATCAGGCTCCTTATTCAGCGGGGAAACTGATTCTCCGTCTGTCTGCTGCTCCCTCTGCTAATTCTCTCTCTCTCTCTCTCTGACAAATAAATAAATAAAATCTTTTTAAAAAATACGATCTTTTTAAAAATGGGTTTTTAAAATTTAAATTTTAAATTAAATTAAATTTAATAATTAAATTAAAATTTAATTAAAATTTTAAATTTAAATTTAAAAATTATCTTATGGGTTATGTGGAGAATCAAATTAAATAATAGTTATAAAGTACCAAGTGAGGGTCTGGCACATACTAAGTGTGCCACAAATCCAGCATTTTATTCCTTTCTCCCCACAGAACAGGCAAGCAGGCAGACAGGAATCAGGAAGCTCAGAGACGCAAAGAGACTTGACCAAGGATGCACAGCAGGTGAGCAAAAAGTGTGTGCTTCCTGTCTTCACCTGGAGTTCCTGTCACCTGTCACGTGTGGGAAGGCTCAGCCCGTTCCCCAAAAAAAGGTTGAGGCCCCTGACCCCTCCCTGTCCCCAGCTACGCCAGGTCAGGGGAAAGAAGAGGTATTTATAAAGGTGACCGTAACCACCAACATTTACAGAGTTCTTGCAGTGGCCAGGCATTGTCCTAGGGGCTCTGCAGTTATGATCTCACTTCTTTCTCCAGACAACCCTTGGAAGCAGGAACCATTGTTCTCCCCATTTTAGAGGTGAAGAAGTGGAGGCTCATGCTCAGACCCTTGACTTTGAGTCACTCAGCCAAGAAGTGGAATTTGTGTGCGGTTTCCTAGGTCCCAGCAGTGCCAGGGTTGGGAGGAAGGTGGCAGATTAAAGTTTATCTGGAGTCCGAAAGAGATGTCACAGGACTAGACCAGCGCTCTCCAGAATTCCAGCTTTGATATTCCATGTTCTTGAATGGGTTCGAGCCCTCATGTTACAGATGGGAAGACTGAGGCCCAGCCATCAGAGGCAGAACCTTGGCACTTGCCCCCCAGTTCTCCTGGGCCTGTCCCATCAGTCGTGGACACCAAGGCTGGCACCACTGGAGAGGTCTCTGGCACCTGCCTTGGGGAGGAGTCTGGACCGTCCTCCCCTCCCTACCCCACCCACCCTCCGTCACCATGGCAACCATGCAGGTGAGCCTCATCACCGCTAATCCTCTAATTACCAGCCACCTCTTCAATCGGCTGTAATTACTTTGGGGACACAGTTAACCTCTCATTAGGAACGCACGGCCGCTTTCTCCAAAAGCGCAGCGGTGACATGCCTAGTAATTTACCGCCCCGGCTCGCGGGGCCGCTTTGTGTTTAACTCGGGCGCCATCGCATCCCTGTCATTACTCCAGCCCGGTTGTCATGACGATTAATCATTCAATCCCTCATCAGCAACTTTTGCCAAATGTCACCCCGCTCTTGATCAAAATCCATCCTGCAGCCCGACACTGGGGGACTAATGACTTGGAAATAGGCTTCTCCATTCCCAAGAGCTTTTCCCCAAGACTCCTTCTCAGCTCCCTCCAGAGAGGAAGAGGAGGGTCTGAGCTGAGTGTGGTGGTGGTGGTGGTGGTGATGACTGCATGTGCTGGGTGCTTATCCTGCGCTAGGCACCTGAGGGGCATTGATGCATTTAACCCTCATGACAAAGCACTCCCTGGAAGGGGGAAGGGAGGCTCGGAGAAGCTGGTGGTTTGACAGCAAGGAAGTATGGAGAGACTCTAACTCAGACCTGTCTGACTCCAAAGCTGAGCTCTTTTTACCAAACCTCAAGGGTAATACACATCACCTACTTGCAAGATCCTGGAATGTCCGTTTGGGCAGCTTTGTAGAAATTAGCTGGCCCGTTGAACTCAAGGCAGAAAACCTTAAGAGACAACTCTGGGCACTTTATGATAAGGAGCCGGATCTGGAGTGAGCAGCTAACCGTCATGAATACCTATGTCTCAAACAACATGCAGCAACATTCAGCAGATAGTGACCTCACAACGCAGACGGAGAAATAGGCTGAAACATATCGGTAGTGGGTCCATGAAATGATCTAGACTGAGATTCTTGGCCTGGGGTCACTGGTGCTTTATCATGGACTTCAGTGGCCCGTGAGCCCCCTGAAAATGCAAGATACGTTGTGATTGGATGTGAGTATGTGCATTTTTCTAGGGAGATGCTACAAAAAAATGTGAAGAACGACTGCTCTAGTACATTTCTCTTATCTCTCCCCACATCCTTATTTTATGGAAGGGGGTACTGAGGCCCAGAGAGGAACCAAGACTTGCCCAAAGTTCCATAACAATTCTTGGTGGGAACGACTGGTCCAAGCCGGTGTGGACTCTTTCTCAAGTGCTCAGGGCATCCAAGCAGGTCTGCACCAGGGGAAGAACTCCTCCTCCTTCAGAGTGCTTCCAATCCCCCTAGCCCCCAGCCTCCTGAGAAAGCCCAACCCCCCATCCTGCTAAAGGAATCTTTCCGAGGCCCCTCCCAGGGAATGTTCCTGCTGGCTGAGCCGCCAGCATGTGTGAGACATAATTACAGCACATTGTAAATGGCATTAACAGACTGTTACAGCAGCCACATGGTATTAGCAAACTGCTCCGTCTTCATCATGCAGTCCCCGTAGCCTCCGGGCTAGAGCACTTCCCAAGGGGTCTTCCAGGTCC
The DNA here is from genome assembly GCF_011800145.1 of Mirounga leonina. Taxonomy (NCBI): domain Eukaryota; kingdom Metazoa; phylum Chordata; class Mammalia; order Carnivora; family Phocidae; genus Mirounga; species Mirounga leonina. The sequence goes on along the minus strand of NW_023270436.1, from coordinate 17,023,993 downwards.
AAGTTGCAGAAGTCTCCTGGCAGGGGACTGGGGGCGGAGGGGCAGTGATTCAGCTCACAGAGGCCTGGAGATCCTCCCCCCCGCCCCAAGACTTTCTGAGGTCTCTGCAAAGAGCCAAGTAGAAACTTAGGAAATCTGATTTGTAAACCCTGTTCAGCCTTGAAGAACTAGCCTTTATCAGGAAGCTGCTTATGAGCCGGGCACTGTGGAATGTGATCTCATGTATACCTTTATAAAACACAACCGAAAAGATCATATTCTTCACTCTGCTCTAGAGATCAGTTAACTGAGGATCAGAAGGAAAGGTGACAGGCCCAAGTCCCTTCAGCTAACAAGCAGCAGCTGTAGGATCCAAACCAAGCTCTGATGCCTCTGGTACTTCTGCTTTTCCCTACATCCTGTTGTCTCCTTGGAAAAGTCTCTGATCAGTTTTCTGCCACAGGATACTATAGCCTTGAAGGTAATTCCCTAAAACTACCAGCCCACCAGAAACTTAACAGCCCCTGAGCTCTGCTCACTGGGGTTTCCACGAGAGCAACATAGTAACAACACAGTAGTAGTCAAGATTATAACAAATATGGTGTATTTCCATACAGTTTCTTCTATGTTCCTTGTAGCAGATCCATGAAGGAAAGAACACATCTTATTTGAGAGAGTTGAGAACTAAGGCCCAGAGGGGCAAAGTGACTTGCCCAAGGCTCCACAGCAAGTTTGTGGTGGAGGTAGAATGAACTCCCTTTGTCTCCTGATTCCAGGTCCTGGTTCTTTTCCAAGCCACTGAGAAAGTGTTCATAGGCCTGTGGCCTGGGACTGAGCAGGGGCATTTCCTCTTCCGGGTGCCTCCTGCCCTCCCACCTGCCCTGTGGGTACCGGTGATTTATGCTTTACCCAGGAGGCCCCCAGGCTGCAGGCAGCAGGATGGGCTGCCTCCCGACTGGTAAGCAAATCCCCTGCTGAGCAGGTCATATTTTATCCGGGCCGCCACCTGCCAGCTCATTTGCTTATAGATACAGGTGCTTCATCAGAGAGGAATTAGCGATTACTTAGCCTAGAGACCCTGGCAGACAGAAGGGCAAGCCAGGGCCATAGCTGGGGTGGGAAGTCAGGAGCCTATCTGTGAGGTCTCTATCTCCTCCCAGGCCTCTTAGCCTTGCTCTGGAACCAAAGGGTAAGAGTTAGGGATAGAAGAAGAAAAGACTTCTCTGCTTGGAGGGAAACTGACCTCCCACTCCCAACCCCAGCCATATTTTACCAGTCCTCTAAGGGTGGGTGCCAATATCCCTATTCCCTGCAGCCTTCCCAGATCCTCCACTTACCTGCCAAAAATAACAAGGTAGTAAATCTAACAGTCCCACAATGTTTATTGGTGCCTGGTACTCTAGATGCATTGCCTCCTTTAATCCAAATCAATTAATAGTCGGCGTTTTAAAATCCCCATTTTACAGATGAAGAAGTGAGCTCAGAAAGATTAAGTAGTTTGCTCAAGGTCACACAGTGGGTGAGCTACAAAACTCAGGCTTCTCTGATTTCAGATCTCCTCTCCCAACCAGGACATAGCGTCTCCAGGCTGTTCTGTACTTGGCTTGTTAAATTTTATTTACTCATTTCTCTATTTACTATTTTTTAAAATACTTTTTTAAAGATTATTTATTTTAGAGAGAGAGCGTGCACGCAGGGAGGGGGGCAGAGGGGGAGACAGAGGGACAAGCAGACTCCGCAATCAGCGCAGAGCCTGTTGTGGGGCTTGGCCCCACAGCCCTGAGATCACGACCTGAGCCGAAACCAAGAGTCAGCCGCCCAACCAACTGAGCCACCCAGGTGCCCCTAAAATAATTTTTAAACTCGGAACAATTTGAGACTTACAGGAAAATCACACAGATAATACAAAGATTCCCCATATGCCCCACACCCCGTTTCCCTTACTATTAACATCCTACATTTGTCACTATTAATGAACTAATATTGATACATTATTATTAACTAAAGTTCATTCTTTATTCTGATTTCTTTAGTTTCTACCTAATGTCCTTTTTCTGTTCAGGATCCCACCCAGGGTACCACAGTGCATTCAGTTGTTGCTTCTTCTTAGGGTCCTCTTGGCTGCGACAGTTTCTCAGATTTTCCTTGTTTTTGATGACTTTGACAATCTTGAGGAGTACCGTTCAGGTATTTTGTGGAATGTACCGCAACTGAGATTTGTCTGATATTTTTCTCATAATTTGACTGAGGTTAATGTGTTTTAGGAAGACCACAGAGCGAAAGTGCTGCTCTCATCACGTCAAGGGTATGTACTATGAATCTGAAATATCGCTATTGATCTTAATCATGATAATGTGGCTGGAGTAGCATTTGTCTGGCTTCTTCATGGGAAAGTGACTTTTCCCCTTCTGTGCATACTATTCTCTTTAGATTTAAGGACTGGGGAGTTATGTTCCCCCTCCTGGAGTGCAGAGTATCTACATAAATTATTTGGAATTCTTCTGCACAGGGGATTTGTATATTCTCCCTTTTGTTTATTGATTCAGTCATTTATTTATACCAGTTTGGACTCATGGATATTTATTTTATACTTTGGGTTATAATCCAGTACTACTCTGTGATTTTTAAGTGACACTTGGTTCATTCTTCCTTGGTTTATCAGCATTTCCCAAAATCTATTCTGAGACAATCTCATTCCATGGGATTTTTAACAGGCAATCCTCTTAAAATAGGTTCTAGAGACAAGTCATTTGGGGTAATAGTGGTTGAAAAGGGTTGAAAAGAGATCTTGACTGTAGGACTTGTCAGATCTTTTAATGTGCTAATAATGTGAGTAGTGAATCACCCAGAGGGGGATCTAATAGGCAACATTTCCCACATTTCTTTTCCTGACACCCTGGGGTAGGGCGGGAAAGACACATATGAGAAAATAATCTCAACTATGTATCTCATTTTCCCCTGGAGACCAGAAGTTCTTAAAAGCAAAGATGATGCTTTCTTATCTTTATCTATAGAAATTCACACCGAGGAGGTGCTAAGGGAACATAGTTGGATATGGAAGGATGGATGGGTGGATGGATGGGTGGATGGATGGATGGATGAGATGGATACATGGATAGATGAACAGACAAAGGATTTGTAGTTGGTAGATAGATGGATGAGCAGGTTGGTAGGTGGACTGGTAGGTGGGTGGATGGATAGATGGATGGATGGATGGATAGATGGATGAGCAGGTTGGTAGGTGGATGGATGGATGGATAAATGGATGGATGCATAGGTGAGATGGATACATGGATAGATGAACAGACAGAAGGAGCAGGAAAACCAGGCCTTTGACTCCCTTCTTTCTCCCTGCAAAGGCATAACCAGGGCATTTGCCCACCAGGAAAAAGCCTCCACCTTGACTAGAACAGCTTTGATATCAGACAACCAAGATGCAGGTCCTGGCCCTGTCACCGGCTGTATGAGCTTGGACAAGTCTCTTGGACTCTTTGGGACAGGTTCTTTATCTGTCATAAGGGACTAGTTACTATACCTCAGGGTTTGCTGACAGCCTTTGATGAATTACTACATGTAAAGTCAGCTCATTAGATGCCAATTTCCTTCCTTCCTTCTCTTCTGGCTCTGGGGAAGAATCCAGTGCCCTGATGACCCCTCTGGAGGGAGGGGGAGCAGAACCTGCAGCTTGTAGGGTGGGAGTTCTTTGGGGTCCATGAATAGGTTTTACTGTGTTCATAAGCCTTTGAAATAATATAGCAAAACTGTGTGTGTGCAGATGCATTTTTCTGGGTAGAGAGTCTATAGCTTCTATCAAATGCCCAAAGGGGCCCATGACCCCCAAAAAGCCAAGGACTCTGAGGGCCTGGTCCAGACTCTCGTTGCATGCTATCCAGCCCCAGACTCCAGGCCCCGTCCTCAGGCCATTTACCAGCTTTACTAGTCATCAGACCCCAGCCCGGTTCTTCACCTGCCACACAGAGAAAGAGACAGGCAGACCCAGTTCTCAGGAGGGTGCAGGCCAGGATCTGGGCTGGTGCCAGGGAATTCAGGCCCAAAGATGTATGGGGGGCCCCACGTGTCATCTCCTTCAATCGTCCCCAAGCCCTGGGACAAAAGAGCTGTTAGCAGCCCCATTTTAGAGATGAGGAAGTCGAGGTCGGGGCAGAGGAGTGGGAGGGCAAACAGAGCTAGAGGCAGCACTGGGATTCAGATCCAGTGCTAGCTGATTCTGGAGCCATGCTCTCTCCATGGTGTTGCGGGGACCTGAGGCAATGCCTGGGGGTCCTAAGGTGGGAACAGGGCTACAGGCTATACTTGTTCAGTTCTGTACCCAGAGGCACCCGGGTGAGGCAGTGAGATTGGAGGTGAAATGTATCTGAAATTCAGCTCGATGTCCACTAGCTGAGGCTTGTACCAAGAGCCTTCAAAAGCCTAGAGAAAATGCAGCCTTTTGGTAATTCTTGTACCCAGAAGGGTGATTTTTCCTAATCGGTCTGCCCAGACAGGATGCTTTTTCCTAATGCCAAAAAGCCCTCACATGAGCTCCCTGAACTCCTGATGGAAACACATCGGCAGGTGCTGAGAACCTCTGCCCCACTTCTAAGATGACACTTTCGAGGTGGGGTCCCAGGGGGTCTCCGTACCAGGAACAGCCAGCCCAGCCTCAGCAGGTGGGAGTCAGTTCCTGACATTCTCCCAGGGAAGCTGGGGCAGGGCAAGGAGGGGGGATGGGACTTCATCTGCTCCACTCAGCTGCCCTAGATCATCCCCTCCTACCCCACTTAGCCCCCATCTTCCACCCTCCTCTACACTCCAGGCATGGAAGGCAGGACCTCATCTGTGGTCATTTCCTGAGCCACCTGGATCTGAAACCCAGTACCATCTTTCTAGGGAAGGGCGGGCAGGCCCTCCTGATCCCCCAGAATATGCCTCTCCCCCCGGCATCTCCTCCCAGGCAGGCCCAATGGCCACTTCTAAGGAATGATCACTCAGGTCCTCAGCACCCATGGCCCTCTTTCCCCTCACCTTCTGATCCCCCCCTCTTCCCCGCCACCACCTCTGGCCTGATTAATTCCCCCAAATCCGCCATGCCACAGGGACTAATCAGGCTCATGCCCCACTAATTGGCACTCAGAGATCTGCCGAATGGCTCTGTTTGTGGGATTCCCAGGCTGGGCTGGGTTAACTTCGCACACCCCAACCACTCTAGGTTTGCCCCTGAAATGTGAGCTGGAGCCCCTGGGCAGGAGGGGAAGCAGAGGACCCAGAACAAAGGGAGGGCCCCGATATTGACCCTCGGATTAACTCAGCTCTGCCACTTCCTGGCTGTGGGACTTAGACTAGGTTGTCTCCCTCTCTGAGCTGGCCATTCAGGCTTCTGCCACTGTCTGAACTGTACCTAGTCTCTCCAACCTTAGCTCCTCAGGCATGCCGGCCCTTCTGCCCCAGCCAACCTACTGGATCACAGTGGCTTACTCCCAGCTCTCTGGGGGGAAAAAGTGTCTGCATGATGCGTGTATGTGCATAAATATAACTCCTACTGATATATATTATATTGATATTGATGTGTGGCACACAATCTTAATAGCAAAATATACAATCGTCTTTATTGTAAATTCCTAGAACCAGCTGATTCTCGTAAAATGCTTTCATTGATTTTTGCCAAACTCTGGTATCAATAGCCAACCTATGGTGGGAAGTGATGAACAAGTGTAGCTCAGACTTGAATTTGGGTTGATATTTTCACTTCAGTGTTAAGGGGCAGGCTGATAGTGGGACGGCGAAGGTGAACGTCAAAACTTCACTCATGTGTCGGTGATGTGAGCAACTCCTTTGCGGAATTGCCTAATAATTTTTGAATACTGAAAGAACATCTTCTCGGTTTCTTGTGCTATTCCTAGGTAATGGCTATAAACACAGCACACTTTCAGGTTTCCTCTGTGTTAATATTTTCTCCATTGCTTAGATGCTCAACGCAGAGCTAAGCCCAAATTCACAACACTTGCCAATGACCAATTATCAGTCGTCAGATGCTCAGATTTCAAACCTACCATCTTGTTGGTAAGCATGGGCTTGGGGAGAGATGCACAGATCTTACTGTGTAGTATTTTCCCCAAGGAGATGCAATGGGTAAAAATAACTTCAAGGGCATAGACAGCAAAATGTAGTAAAACATTAAGAGATGATGAGTTTTGAGTATTTACTACTGTTTATAAAATGATTGATTTAGCTGTAAGTTTATGTAATTTAAATGTCAATAATCACTGTGTGTTGTGTAAAAAGAATGTGGCTAGCCTTTGTCCCTGGTTCCCCGGGAAGAAGACTAAATCCTCGGACTTTCTGAAGTGATAGAACTGTCTGTTATATATTCGTGAGCCGCCTGGATCACCCCTGAGTTTATGCTAAGAGATGGGGTGACTCGGGGTGGGGCCGGTTACCAGAAAGACTGACCATGTGATCAGAAGGTTAGGGCTTTCAAGTATGGGGGGAGGCCTGGAGATTGAGTTCAATCATGTGGCCAAGGATTCGGTCAACCATGCCTAGGTAATGGAACCCCAATAAAAACTCCGGACCCCAAAGCTCACTACTGCTCTCTGGATGGTAAACACACGGATGTGCTGGGAGGGTGAAGAGCCCGGATTCCATGGGGAGAGGGCACAGAAGCTTTGAGTTGGGGACCCTCCCAGGACCCACCCTTCATTTGGCTGGTCCAGATTTTATCCTTTATAACAAAACTATAATCTCAAGTATAGTGCTTTCCTGAGTTCTCTGATCTGTTCCAGCAACGTATCAGACATAAAGGGGGTTCTGGGACTCCCCTGAATTTGTACCCATTTGGTCATGAGTGTAGGGTCCCCTGAACTTGCAGTCTTGTTGGGATACATGGGCCCTTCACCAGTGGAGTCTGAGGCCCTCTGGGATGTTAAGCATCTGAACTGGATTGAATTACAATGTGGTGTCAGAAATACTGTGTTTCACACCAGGCTCACACAATTCCTAACAATGTAACAACTGGTTCTCCTTGGACTGATACAAGCACCATTTCCACTTCTGAGCCTTCCCTTATCCTTCACTGAGGCTGTTCCTTCTGAATAAACTCACATGTATTCCTTTACGCATTGGCTTATTGACCAAGTCTTTCTGGAGTGCATGTTCTGTGCCAAGCACTATACGAGGTGCTTGGGATAGTGAAGAAAATAGACATCACGTGCAATGGGTACATTAGTGCCCTGCTCAAGTCCCCTAGGGTCCCTTTGGTCATTTCTGTGTGCCTCTGCACCAGCTTCTGTGTGCTTTTCTTCCATTTGCCTACTACATTTGTGGCTCCTTTAAAGAACTAGCCTCTGGCTGCTGGAGCCACTTTGCTGGCACGTGCAGAGAGCCAGGGGGGCTATACCGCCCCCTCACCCCCAGTGCTGGGGCAGTTCTTAGTCAATGGCAGGCCGTGGGTGGAAGTCCAGCTCCCCTGCCTCAGGTCAAGATAACTGTGTGGTGTCACTCACGCTCCCAAGCTCCTGGGTGAGATCAGGCTGAAGCTACCCTCCATGGGGCTTTGCCTAAAATTGTACCCTACTTGGCTTTCTCCCATTCCCTGTCCTCCTTCCCCCATTCCCCTCTTCATCTCCCATGGGATTGCTTCCTTAAACAATCACTTGTACACCAATCACTGGAACACCAGTGTCCAACCCAAGACCTGCTCTGTGAGGCTCATAGTCTAGTAGGGGAGACAGGCATTGTTCACAGGGTCTTAGGAAAACAAACTTCTGGGGTGCCTTAGAAAAACAAATTTTCTGGGGCTCAGGTGGTTAAGTATCTGACTTCTGCTCAGGTCATGATTCCAGGGTCCTGGGATCAAACCCCGTGTTGGGCTCCCTCCTCTGTAGGGGGCCTGCTTCTCCCTCTCCCCTCTGCTCATGCTTTCTCTCTCTCTCTCTCTCAAATAAACAAATAAAATCTAAAAGAAAAAAAAGAAATTTCTTTTCCTCCTCCCTGGAGGAAGTAGTGCTTCCTTCCTGTAGGAAGGTGAAAGGGACGGAGGGAGGGAGGAAGCTTTGCAGGCAGCTGGCATAGCAGGTGCAAAGGCCCTGTGGTAGGAGAGAGAGATCAGCACAGCTGGAGCACAGAGTGAGATGAAGTTGGAGGAACTGATAGGGGCAGGACTGTGCAGCTTGTTGGCATGCGTGGAGGTTTGGGTTCATTTTCTAAGAGGAGTGGAAACACACCTAAATATCAAGTAGAGGGCTGACTTGAGAGATTTAAATTTTGAATTTTTTCAAGTTTTGAAATGTAAAGATTCTTTGACCCCTCAGGAGTTTGCCCTGTGAATAAGGCCACCTTCTTGTACAAGGATGTTCACTACAGTGCTGTATATGAAACAGTGCTGTATATATTTAAAAAATGAAACACAGAACCTACTGAATTGTCAAGAAAAGACAGGTTTAGAGGCACCTGGCCAGCTCAGTGTAGCATGCAAGTCTTCATATTGGGGTTGTGAGTTTGAGCCCCACATTGAGTGTAGAGATTACTTAAAAATAAAATCTTTTAAAAAATGGGACAGGTTTAATAAATTTGGTTCATCCATTCAATGGACCCCCACACAGCCTTTAAAAAGCATGAGGGAGATGTGAATATGTTCATGAAGAAATTTCTCTAGGCTGGGCTGTTGGATGAGCAAAATGTGCAAAATAGACTGTTGTCTGTTCACATTCACCTGAAAGCAAAGTTATACCCAAAAAGTGTTTCCAGAAAGTCACACACGCACATACATACTTACAATTATTAAGAATAACTGTAATGGTGCTTAGCACATAGTAGATAGTCAATATTGGTTGGGTGACTTAATGAATGGATGCATTGTTGCTTCTGGGGAGAAGAGTTGAAGGTAGGAGAGAGTTTTATTTGTTTACTTTTTAATTTTCTTCTGTGACGAGTAGTTTTCTTATTTGCTTGTGGGTTTTTCTACTTTAATTATTAAGCTTCAGCGAAGTGTAATTTACACACAACAAAATTCGCTGATGGTAAGCGAGCAACTGGATGAGTATACAAATATATACAAATGCATACAATTTGTATACAAATGAATACAGTCATGTAAACAACACCATAATCAAGGTATAGAGCATCTCCATCCCCCCCAGAATTTCCCTGTTGCCCCTTTGTGGTCCATTCCTATCCCTACACTTTGTGCCTCTCTCCCCAACCCCAGCCACCCTCAATCTACTTTCTGTCACTATTTTTTTGCCTTTTCTGGAATTTCATACACATGAAATCATACAGTACTTGGGCTTTTGAGTCTGACTCAAAAGGTTGAGGGGGAGTTTAGCCGCATAAAGGGGAAAGAGGTGGGGTGGGGGATAAGGGAAGCAGCTTTGCAGGCGGCTGGCTTAGCAGGTGCAAATATACTGTGGTTTGGTTTGGTTTGGTTTCTGAGATTCAGGCATGTTGCTGCTTATGTCAGGAGTTTGTTCCTTTGTATCTCTGAGTAGTGCTCCAGGTATGAGTGGACCACAATTTCTCTATTTGTTCACAGTCCCTTCTCCTCACATACCTGTTCACTTACCTGCTCACGTGGCCCCGCCTCCAGCACCCCGGTTTCCCACAGCACTTCTCCTGGCTCCCTCACCCTCACGCACTCAGCCACCTGCCCTGCACATACCCGCTGCCACGTTGTTGCCTTCCCCCCACGGACGGAGGAGCCACATTCCCTCCTCCGTGACCTTTAAAAGCTTTTAGGTAAAGATGGTGGCAGTGAGACCAGCACCATGGAAGGTCATGGCCGCCGCCTCCTCCACCAGCTGAGGCCAGGCCTTGGGTCTGGGAGAAAGCTGGGCAGAGAGCCAGACAGAGGGCTTTGGCTGAAGATTCTCTTTGTTGGGGCCCCAGCTTCGCCCTCTCTGGGTCTGAAGAAGGAAGACAGGACTGGTTCCTCCCAGGGCTACCAAGCATCCCCCATGCTCCTGGGAATGACCTTGTATGAAGCCCCCCACTTTGGAAATAGGGCAAAGGCAGCTCAGAGAGGGCAAGGGCTTGCCTGAGCTCACACAGCTCAGAGCGGGGACAAGCTGCAATTTCACCTCCTCGCTGGCTCGCTACTGAGGTGCTTGGAGGCCCCGCAAGATCCGGGGGTGGGGGTGGGGAAGTCCTAGACACACTCAGGCCACTGGGAATGTTTGAATGAACCCAGGCCAGGTCATCCTGTTCCTCCCTCTGGCAAGCAGGCGGGGAGCAGGGAACACTGCTGCTTCTCTAGACTGGCTACTGGGGTCCCTCTCTCCCCTGCCCCCCTGCCATGAACAAGCCTAAACTACCCCAGCTGTCACCTGACTGAAGAGAAGGGGAGAAACAAACGAGGGACCCCGCTCTAGCAGGCAGGGGAGAAGGTTCCACCCCTGGGCTAGGAGGGAGGGGATAGCCACCTGCCTCACTGAGAGCTGTTCTTTCTACCCTACCTGCCTATTTATATTCCCTGCCCCCCTCCCTCCTAATAAGCCAGTAATAATAATCCATTTTTTTTAAACCCCCACAGTCCCTACTCCTGGGCTCAGGGATGCGAGAGAGCAGCCTCTGGCTGTCCATAAACGTGAGAGACAGATGTTGCCAACATCTGGAGATCAGGAAGGCACAGTCCTGACTGGAACTGGGAACAGTGCCCAGTTGGGTGGAGTGCTCTGGGGGTGGAGAGGGGACCCCCTACCTGTCAGTCATCCGGACAGGGGACCACTTCCACCCCAAAGGAGGGTCCCCAGGCCCTGGCCAGGGCTCCCAGGCTGAGAGGCTCTTTGGAGGGAAAACTGGGCGGGTGCTGCCTGCAGGGAGGAAACTTCAAAGGCTCCCTAATCCCTGGTGACATTTTCAGACACAGGAGTTTGCTTTTTTATGCTGCGGATCAAAGCCCAGAGCTTTATAAATAACCCTCATAAAAGCCAAGGAGCTTGTAAAGTTAAACAATAAGTCACAAACAGTGTGAGCATTCAGGGGCAGGACGGAGGCTGGGCGGGGCGTCAGGCCCCTAACCCTGTTCTGCCACCGGATGGCCACCCACCTCCGCCCTGTGGGAGGCAAAGCCCTGTGGGAGGTCGGGAGGGGCCTGGGTTGGACTTGGAGTTTCCTCTCCAGCCTCTGCCAGCCCCAAAGTAGGCATCCTAGAGCTGGCCATTCAGTCATTAAATCATTCCTTCCTTCAGTCAGTCAGTCAGTCAGTCAGTCAACAAACGTTTCCTGATTATCTCCAGACAATGCCCCTGGCCAAGGAGCATAAGCTTGGACATTACTGGGATTCAAATCACAGCACTGCCACTTCCAAGCTGGGTGCCTTCCAAAAAACCACCTCACCTTCCTGAGCCTCAGTTTCCTTATCTGTAAAATGGAGCTACATTTTGAACCCGTCCTAAGACAGGTGTTGGGAGGTCTTGGTGGGCTCAAAACCTCTCCTGGGTGATTATTACTGTTAATCAGACTGCAATAATCCTAATCATTGGTCTTTCCAGGGGGCTGCTTTTCTTTGTCTGGCTCTCACTCCCCTCAAAATAACCTCCCCTTCTGCCCTCATGCCCCAGGTCCCCAGTTGGGAGGGGGGTTTTGATTTATATTTTCTGTGACGTCAGAGGGGCCACAGAGCCATCACTCAAAGTGATGCTGTTCCCAGAGGTGGGGTGGGGAGGATGTGAGTTCAAGTCCTGGGTCCAGTACTTCGCAGCTGCATGTTTTGGGGTCTCTGTTCTCCCTCCCTGAGTCTCAGTTTCCTTACCTGTAAAACGGGGGGCAGTGGGAAGGATCCCATGAGGGCAGGAACAGCCAGAGCCTAGTCCGTAGTAGGTGCTCCGTAAATGACCGTGGATACTCTCGGCTCTTCTCCCAGTGGAAATTTCCATAGGGAGAGCAGAGCACCCGTGAGGAAGGGGAAGGAGGAAGAGGCTTGCCAGATGATGAGGGTCCCTGGAGCCTGCGCACTGGGAGCTGATGCCAGGGCCCTCCCTTGGGTGAGGAGGCGCAGCTGTGGGACAGACCATGTCTGCATGTATCCCCCTGCCCCATCCTAGCGTCGTCCCTAAGTACGCACGGCAGCTTCAGGAGCCAGTGAGCTCCCAGAGCTGAGAACCTGGCTTTCCATCCGTGCGGCGTCTGAGACGGGGATTCAAGTTGAGCTGTGGTCATTCCAGCTGCCAGCTTGCTGGTTCTCTGCCAAGAGGGGACCCAGGTTGAACTGGGAGAGGCGGGCACGTGTCTTACTCTGTTCAGACTGCTATTAGCAGAGCTTCGGGGCTGATAAACAACAGAAACTTGTTTCTTATAGTTTTGGAGGCTTGATGTCTGATGTCAGGGGACCAGCGCGGTCGGGCGAGGGCCCTCTTTCAGGTCACAGACTTCTCACTGTGTCCTCATGTGGCTAAAGGGGTGAGGGAGCTCTTGGGGCCTCTTTTCTAAGGGCACAGATCTCATTCCCGAGGGCTCGGCCCTCAGGACCTTGTCACTTCCCAAAGGCCCCACCTCCTACTACTACCATGACCTTGGGCGTTAGGTTTTCAACATACGAATTTTAGGGGGACACACACACAAACGTTTATGAGCACCTACCATGTGCCAGGCCCCATGCTGGACACCAGAGCTGCAGTGTAAACCAGATAATTGGGGTCCCTGATCCCCCAAAAACTGATGGCGAGGAAGCAGGCGACACAGTCCAATGTGATCAAGGAGAGGCCAGGGAGCACAGAAGTGAAACTCAACCCATATGTGGAGGAGGGGCAGCGAGGGAGCTTCCTGGTGGAGGTGACAGTTGGGCTGGGACCCAAACAATGAGGAGAAGTTAGGGAAGGGCATTTCAGGCAGAGGGAACAGCCTGGGAAAAGTGAGAAGGGACAGGGTATAGACACAGAAGGGACTTCCCCCACAAAACTCCTTTGTTCCGTTTCAAGATCAGAATCCTCCGAGCAGCAGGGTGCTTCTCACACCCACCATGCCCCCATGCCCATCCCCAGGCAGGTTGTATTCCCATTATGGCACCTGAGGCCGGAGAGTCTCAGAGAGGTTGAGTAACTTGCCCAAGGCCACACAGCAAAGACTACTTTGGATCTGGAGCAACTTGGTGGATATGGGCATCAGGGAGCTGTGTATCAGGGCCCTCCCACAGCCTCCAGGGTTTACAACCTGTGCCCCCGCCCCAGCAAGTCACCTGTCTTTGCTGAGTCTCAATTTCCTCATCTGCAGAACGAGACCCAGGTGCAGGCCCCCCCACACCTGCTACAGCCTCATCTCTCACTGACCTCATTAGGGCAGTTGGCCTGGAAGCAGCGGTCCCTGGCGGAAGCTCGGCCACAAACCCCGTCCCAACTAGGCCAGCAACAACAGGATCCCCCTGTGGGCATTTGGCCTAATTGGCATCGGACCCCCGGGAGCTGTGCCAACTTCGCTGTGATCATTTTACACACTCAGCAAACATGCCTGGAGCAAGTCTGAGCCAACCCTAGGCCTCAGCCCCTCTGTGGCCGGAATACGAGCTTCACACCCCAGACCGGGCTTCTCTCCCTGCCAGGCCCGTGTTGGGTGCCTCCCGTAGATGCCTTTGCTTGATTCCCAAAGCACCCGGTGAGGTCAGTACCTCTGTCTCCACCTTCTGGAAGAGTCCCAGGGCAAAGCCGGGGAGGGGACCATCCACAGAGCCCTCACCATGCTAGACGCAGCCTGGGAGGGGCTCCCTGGTGTTCCAGACCCTGGTCCCCCCCACCCCCCGCTGTAAAATGAGGACAATGAGGGCCATCTCGTGGGTAAGGCACTGGTCACTGGCCTTGTTTTTCTCATCTGTAAAATGGTGTGGACCTGACTTGCCAGGTTAGTGTAATAATTAACCACCAAATAATAACAAGAGTGCACAATTACTGAGCACCTACTGTGTGTCGGGTACTTTTTAAGGGCTCTGAGTGTATTTACTCTTAACCTTCATAGCAATCACAGGAGGTAGCTCCTGCTGTTATCCCCATTTTACGGTTGAGCAAATAGAGGCACCGAGAGGTTAAGAAACTCACCCAAACTTTGCACAGGTGGCCAAATCAATCAAGGCGAGCTTTTATTTCTGTTCCACTCCCTTTAGCGTCCAAAGAACCCCCGCCCACATTCGCCATCCTTCCTGTATCTTCTGCCTCCTTCTAGACAGCGACAGAGGGTGGCCTTCGTGGGATCACCTGGGGGACAGAGTTGCAGATGCTTTTACCTTGACTCAAGTTGGACAGCAGAAGGAACTTCTGAGCCATGGGGGCTGCGAGGAGAAGAGTGTATTCCTCACCGTCAAGGCCAAGAGACGACGAGGTAAAAATGTGAACCAAGCCAGCAATAGGGACAGGTTCCAAATCTGCTTCCGGAAGCCCTGGGACTCCAGAAGCAGGACAGTGGTGGGGCCTGCATGGTTCTGTCTCTCTTGGTTGTTTCTGTCTGAGGCTGGGGATGCCAGGCTATTGTCTGGCACTGGGGGAGGGGGAGTTCCTCGGTGACAGGATCCTGGGACTGGTGAGAACACCCCTTCCCCATCCGACACACGCCAGCCCCCCAGAGCAGCTGGGCAGCATTGCTGCTGTCTGCGGGCTCATTTATCATTCCGAGGGGGGCATCGCCGCCGTGAGGTCCCCTGGGACAGCTCTGCCATGGCCCCATCTGATTGAAATCCAGGCCCAGTGCACACTCGGCCCAGGGAAGTGGCTGCCCAGAACCCGAAATAAATAATACCACAGGCAGGAGGCACAAATCTGCCGCTAATTACGGCATATCCTGATTAAATGGGGTGCATAAATAAATATTCCAGCTTGGAAGATGAATCAGCCAGGAGGACCGCCACACCAGCCCCACTCTGAGCCTCTCTTATTCTGCTGCTTCCCCACAGGGGCAGACAAAGACAGAGCCTTGCCCCCCTCCACCCGCCGTGCGGCTCAGGATCCATCATCACCCACCCCATCTCCCCCAGCTTGGCCTCGATTTCCTTATCCATCAAATGGGGTGTCAATGATCACCCCTCAGCCAAGCCACAGGATGAATCTGAAAGAGCATTTGGGGTGACCGGGTTTTGAAAGAGCCAAGGAGGCAGTGATTATAGATAGTAGAGAACAAAGAATTTGGGGCCAGGCGGTCATGTGTTTGAATCCCAGGTCTGGGACCATCCCTGTGCCTCGGTTTCCCCTTCTGTAAATTAGGTGGATGTGACCAGCCACATGCTCTGAGCCACAGTTCTGTGTCTCTTGGTTGTTTCTTTCTGAGGCTGGGGATGCCAGGCTATTGTCTGGCACTGGGGGAGGGGGAGTTCCTCGGTGACAGGCTCCTGGGACTGGTAAGCACACAGCTTAAGAGGGAGCTGCTATGAGGAGGAGGAACACCACACGCTCGAATCCTGGCACTCACTGTCATTAACTGTGGAGGTCCCCAGAAGACCCAGCCCCAGGCACGGTCCACACTCTTCACACCCGCTTGGAGGTCCTGCCTAGAGACCTGTGCCTGTCCTCACAGACGCCACCTACTCATTTCCGAGAGGCAGAGCCATAATAGAATCGGGGGCCCAGGGGAGGCGGGGAGGAGGGAGATCATCCTGGAAAAGTTTAAATCAATTAACTCCCTTCCAGAAAACAGGCTGAGAAATGTAATGGAGAAATAATGACTTTTCTCCACAGGATTAAATGACATAGACCAGGGCCCAGTGAGGAATCAGGAAGGCCGGCACAGGAGCCATGTCTGTGACTCTCTGTGTGGCCTTGAGCAAGTCTTATTTTCTTCTCTGAGCCTTAGTTTCCCCACCTGTACAAGGGGAGGGCTTGGGCCAGCACGGGAATGGCTAGTAGAAGGCATGCCTTCTGTCACTCTCCCCACCCTCGCCCACGGCAGGCATTGCTAATCGACTGCAGTACTGTTCTCATTGAGCCTGGAGGGGAGAGCAAAGCCAATCCAAGCCAGAGCTCTGGGCATTCCCTCCAGATGGGTCAGACTTGGCATACAGGCACCAGGCTAGGTTGAGACGGTCTGCAAGGTCTCTTCTAGCACTAGGCTGATATTCACCGATATTATTACTGCTGTGATAGAGTCTCCTTCTCTCCCTCCCTCTCCCTCTCTCTCTGTGTAAGTATGTATATATATTAAAAAAAATTTTTTTTTAAGATTTTATTTATTCATTTGAGACACAGATACAGAGAGAGAGAGAGAGAGCATGAGCAGGGAGAGAGGCAGAGAGAGAGGGAGAAGCAGGCTCCCTGCTGAGCCAGGAGCCCGATGTGGGGCTCGATCCCAGGACCCTTGGGATCATGACCTGAGCCGAAGGCAGATGCTTAACCATCTGAGCCACCCAGGTGCCCCCCAATTTTTTTTAAGTAGGCTCCACACCCAACGTGGGGCTCAAACTCATGACCCCGAGATCAAGAGTGGCACGTTCCACTGACTGAGCTAGCCCGGTGCCCCTATGCTTTCATATGCTTAACTCGCTGAAACCTCACAACCATCAGATAAGGAAGTTACTATTATTACTATGCTTATCTTACAGAAGAGAAAACCAAGGTCCAGAGAGGGGAAATGATTTGGCCCAAGGTCACAGAGCTACTATGTGGAGTCAAGATTTGAACCCATACCCATCTTCCCTGGAAACAGTCCAGATGGGGTAACGTGACTCTTCTGATCGGCAGTCTGGGGAGGAGGGTTGCCATTTCTCTGCACCAAGCTCTGTGCCCCATGCGTCACACACACTGTCGGTTTGGAACTACAATTATCCTCATTCTCTAAACGGGGGAAACTGAAGCTCTGAGGGATGATGGGACCTGCCCAAGGACATGTGACCGATCATTCGCTGGGGCAGGGTGAGGTGGCACTGTTCATTGCCCTGCTGCCCCTCTCCCTGCAGGAAAGGTGCCTATTTCTCCTGGAATTCCAGTGCCCAGCCCAAGCCTGGCATGCTGGAATAGAATCAATGAATGAGTGAATGAGTGAATGAATGAATACGACAGCTGGTACTAGAAGAGTTCCAGAGTTAGGGTATACCCCACCCCTTCCATCACTAGCCCTCAGACTCCCAAGCTGACTCCCCGGCCCTGGCCCTTACTGATCCACCTGCCCTGGCTGGCTGACCTCTCACCTCTGCCCATGGCCCTGAATGACCCTGGGGGCTTGCGGTCAGGGCCCAAATCCATCATTCCTGAGTGGTCTGTCCCAGCCCTGCCTCCCCCCATCCATCTTCTCCCCATAGTTAGAGAGAAGGGGGTGGTGTGGGGATGGAGGGGGAGGGTCCCACTCTAGGAAACTCCTGGCCCCACTGAAGTCCTCTCCAGGGCCCCCCTCCACCACCTCCCAGGCAGTCACTCCCCACCTGCAGAACGCTTAGGTCAAATACCTTGGACCCCAACATAGAAGACAGCCGAAGGCAGAGAGGGCTCTGGCTGGAGGGTGCAGGATATGAAGGAGCCCTGTCTGGTGCCACACCCACCCTCTTTGCCTCCAAGGAGCCCCCAGGGTGGAGACCCCTGGAAAACCTCCAGAAAGCCATGGAGAATGACTGTCCTGGGAACCAGAAGACCTGGGTGTGAATTTCTGCCCAGCCACTGGCTCACTGTGCAACCTGGTGCAAGTCTCTTCCCGCTCAGAACCTCACATTCCCCATCAATCACCCCCAGAGGATTGAACTCAGTGGCTTTCAGGCTTTTATTGTCAGAGCAGTGGAAACCTCTTCTCAAATTAAAATCACATGCAGAACTCCAATATCAAAAAGCGAGGAAATGGACCGAGCTCTAGTTGAAGTGGGTGGGGCAGAGGGCGATAGTGGGGACCCCGGAGCTCTCCCTTTTCCAGCTTCCTCTGCCCACCCCCACCATAACTGGTGGTCCCTGACACATCTTCCTAAAGCCCTAAGGTTCCTTGGAAGATTTTGAAACTATCGGGATAAATATTTTTTTCAATCATCTTATTATGAAACATTTCAAACATACAGCTAAGTTGAAAGACATTTACAATGAACACTTAAATATCCACTACCTGGATTCCCCCATTCATGTACTTGCTTTATTAATTAAGGGTCTCCTCTCAGCTCTGTAAAATTTCATGGCTTGGAGAGGACTGCGCTGGTGTGTGTGCGTTTGGGGGCAGCAGGGAGAGGGGGGCGGTGCTCTGAGTCCCTTCGGGGAAGCCCTGTGATTTTGTAACAGCACCATGACTGCTGTAACAAACAATCCCTGGCATCTTATTGTGCAACTTGACAGACGTCCATTTCTCATATAACAGTCCAAAGCCTGTGTTGTTGGTCAACAGGTGGGCAAATTTCCTCCACGAGTGAGTTAAGGACCCAGGCTCCATCCATCTTTTGGTTCTGCTCTATGCCAGAAAAGGTCAATTATCTGCCCTGGGGCAGAAGAGAAAACTTGTGTAGGAGAGGCATAATCACTTCTTACACTGTGCTTGCTCACAGTTCAGTAGCAAAAGCTACTCATTCCGCCCTGCCTAGAAATGTGGCCACGAGCTACACACTCCCGCTGGGCCCTGCTTCCCAGTACCCATTTCATCCCATGGAAGGAGGTATGAATTTCAGCAGTTGAGTTGGCTGTCTGTGCCAGACCCAGTGTGGCGAGAAGCACCCCCAAACCCATCCTAAATCATCCTAGCCATCCCGCTGTCTCCATGCTATCCCATGCCAGATGGAGAAGGCCTAGTCAGCTCTCGGGATGAGTTTAACTTTGTTCAGCAAACACGCATGGAGATCTTACTGTAGACCTGGGCTTTGCACCAAACACTGACCACGCAAAGATGAACAAACATTGGCCCCTGTCCTTAAGAACCTTCCAGATAACTCTTTCCTCTGGAACCTTCCCTTTCCTGAGAGAAATCCCATGAGAGCTGCTGTTCTCTGAGGGTGGGTAGATCTGATGTTGGAACACTGGAGGAAGGATCTGATTTGATGACTCTTTACGGGTCACCTTCTGCACACCCAGAACAGTGAGCTTGTTTTGTTCTTCTTTACTCTTGTGAAGGCGCTTTTTCTATACTATATAAGGGAATGAATGCCCAGGCTCAGAGTGGTCAAGTGACTTGCCTAAGGTCACACAGCTAGCAGAGGAGCTGGGATTTGAGCCCAAATATCACTTCCTCATTCCCTGTTTCTTTCTGCCCCATGTAGCTGTCTGTTGGAACGTGTAGTAGAAGAGAGACGCAGAGGGTTAGCTTCCTGACAACGGGCCCTAAGTGAGGGGCTTCACACGTGTCCCCTCACTTCTTCCTCCCTACCCCCATGAAGTTGGTGCTGTTACTCTTAATAAACAGGAAGCCAAGGCTCAGAGAGATGAAGTGACTTATCCCAGGTCACCCAGCCCGTGTGGTTTCATATCCTGATCCATTTGACCTGATTAGAGCACATCTTGACAGATGGGTGGTTTTTTATGGCTAAACATAGAGACAATGGGATCGTCCCTTGTCACGAGGATGGCTCAAAAGGCAGAGGGATGCTTTTTCTATTAACAACGGGGTGAACTTATTTTAAGGCAATGGAATGGCATCTCTGAACCATAGAATGGTTTACAAAACAGTGGCAGACAGCTTAGCAGATCCCCTCCCTGCTGGATCCCAGCCAGAAAGGGGCTCCGGGACCAGGGCGGAGGCACCTTTTCTCTCTGGGTCTGAGCCAGGGGCTGGGGCTGCGGGATGGAGCTCAAGGCAACTGGGCAGAAAGCAGGGACTTGGCCTATCGACAGCGTAGGGCCCAATCAATGCTATCTCCCCAGGCCATGCCTGGCCAGACATTGATTTCTGCCGCTGTTGTTAACTCCCTGTTTATGTAACGCCTGAACTTTGCACAACTGAACAGTTTCATGTGCAGAAGGGAGCCTGAGAAGAGAGCCTGTTGCCATGAAAACCAGGCCGCGCATGACAGCCGGGATGCGGCGGTATCCCTGTTTTATTGGCCTGCGCTGAATGTATTTTAACCTTGATAAGTCAATAACTTTTTGTACAAAAGGAGATCTGCCAGGCGGGCCTGGGAGGGCCTGTTGGCCTTTCCAGGCCAGGGTGGGGAGGCAGGGCAGGCTGGGTTTAATCCTCTGGAAATCTCCCTGCCACTCAGAGCCTGGGAGAACCAGGCCCAGCGGGGCCAGAAGAGCAGAGATCAACCTTGTGGGGGGTCATGGGGACCACCCCCACATCCGGTCACTGTTTCCTGTGTGTTAAGGCCTCCAGCTAAGTCAGAAACCTATCGGGGAGACCCATCAGTGTTCACATCCGGGTGCCGCCCACCCAGGAGCTCCGTGCCACCTCAAGCAAGGCCACTGACGTCAGCCTCAGGGTCCACATCTGTAACACAGGCCAGTGGTTCCCCTCCATGGGCTTGCTGCGAGGTTTACAGATCACGGAGCAGAAGTCCCTGGAATGGTGCCTGGCCCGTAGTGGGGCCTCGCTAGATGTGTATCCCTATTACTGTTGCCACTTTATTTTACACTAGTCATCATTGATTACCTTTTGTAGAGCCCGTTCGATGCTTTTGGAAATGTTATCCCCATTTTCTCATTACAGTCCTTCCTTGTAATAGGCAGGGCCACGGTAAGTAGTCCCAACTTTCAGTTGAGGAAACTGAAGCCCAGGGGAGCTGCCTGGCTTATCTAGAGGGGTCCCAAGACAAGAGGATGGTACTGATTGAAGGAAAGAAATCCCAGACTCCCAGTCCAGTGCTCTTTCAAACTCCTGTTCACAGGAATAGCCTCCGTACAGCTACTGACTCAGCAGACATCACTAATCGATGGCAGCACAGCCCTGTTCCTTTCTGAGCCTGGGTCTGGCCTCAGAATCCCCCTCGACACAGAGCTGGTATGTGAGATGAGACTCAGATGAAACTGTGTGCCCCAAGAGGGCTCCGGGCTCAAGTCCCACCTCGGGCCCAAACTTACCGCATGACTTTGAGCAAGTGCCTTCCCCTCTCTGGGCCTCCTGATCCCCAGGGATGAAATAAGGGGATTTAGGGCGCCTGGGTGGCTCAGTTGGTTAAGCAACTGCCTTCGGCTCAGGTCATGATCCTGGAGTCCCGGGATCGAGTCCCGCATCGGGCTCCCTGCTCACTGGGGGGTCTGCTTCTCCCTCTGACCCTCCCCCTCTCATGCTCTCTCTCTCTCTCTCTCTCATTCTCTCTCTCAAATAAATAAATAAATAAAAATCTTGAATCTAGAATTCCTAGATTCTCTCGGGTTCTCCCAGGTGGAAGGGACCCCAGCACCTTCTGATTGCTATCCCAACTCCCCAGGCATCTTGAACCTTCTCCAATTCCATAAACAAATATCGACCTAGAACCTACTGTGCGCACATGATCTCTTGAGGTCGTGATGATACAGCACTGCTGAAGATGATGACCAGGAGTCCTCCCCCCACCCCGACCCCCGCCCGCAGAGCTGACCAGAGAGACAGGGAGACAGAAAATAAACACGTCAATCCACAAGTGTGCAGGGAGTTGTCGACAATAATAAGCGCTGCAGCGGGCAGGCAAAGAAGGGGCCTCTGGGGAGAATAACTGTAGATGGGGTGGTCAGGAAGGGCTTCTCAGAGGAGGTGACGTTGGAGCTGAGACCTAAAGTATGATAATGAGCCAGCTGTGCAAAGAGCGGAAGGAAGAGTGTTCTGGGCAGAGCGAACAGCTTGGCCAAAGGGCTCGGGGCGGGGGGGGGGGAACAGTTTGGCATCTGTCAGCAATTAAGAGGAGGCCAAAGTGGCTAGAGGTGAGTGGGGCAGGGGCCAGTCCCTGAGGCTGTGCGGGCCTCCTTGGCCCTCCCTCCCCTGGGCTCCTGGCCCCATCTCCCTGGGCCTGCCCTAGAGAGAGGCTCCAGGTACTGGGGGGCAGGGCTGGGTGAATAACAAGGTTACACGTGCTTCTTCTTTCCCCTTTTCTCCAGGAGGAGCATAAAGAGCTCTTTCTTTTCTGCTTATTAATAGCTCTGATTAAATTATCTCTGAAAAACCTACGTGGTGTGCACCAATGGGGGCTCGGCTCCCTCCAGGCTCTGGCCTAGATTATGGCAATAAGGGCAGGTGAGGCAGGTGGGGGCTGGGGAGGGAGGCTGGGCCAGGCCTGCTCCCCCCACCAGGACAAAGACTCAGTCTCTGCCTCCCCACGCCCCTCCCCAGCCCAGCTCAGACTCTGACCACCTCTACTCTCGGGACATTCACAGCCCCCTCACTTGGGACACTAGGCCTTTGCGTTGGCGATTCCCTCTGCCAAGAGCATTCTTCCCCTCACCCCTCCCCTTGGCTATCTTCTATCATTTCTCACACGGCCACTGAGCAGCCTTTCCACCACTACAAGCCCACCAGCTAGGTCAGGGGCCTGGCTCTGTGCTTTTCCCTTCCCTGTTACCATTTTAATTACTATGTGTCTTGGTGTGGACCTCCTTGGGTTGAATTTGTTGGGTGATCTCTTTCCCTCCCCAGATTTGGGATGCTTTCAGCTAGCTGATACCTGCTAGTTGTCTTATCTGTCCCCCCATGAAACTTGAGCCCCACAAGGTCAAGGACTGTGTTTGGATCACTGCTGCATCCCTAGTGGCTGGCACAAAGCAGGTACTTAGGAAATGTTGAATGAATGAATGAATGAATGAATGAATGAATGAATGAATGAGCAGATTTAAAGAGGGAACAAGCATGACTAGCCTTACATACATAGGAGGGTGGGAGCAAAAGTTTCAGGCTCCAGACCCCTTGAGCAGTGCCCATGTGACAATTAACCCCATTTCACAGATGGGGAAAACCAAGGCACAGAGCAGATGAGTCACATGGCTAATAACCTGAAGAATCAGGATTCAAACCCAGTCGGTCTGATTCCACTCCTCCTCCTCTCCCTGCTTTTCCACTACAAAGAAAACTTGGGCCATATTTATTCATTGATTCAGAGATTAATTCAAAAAAACTTAATATTGAGTGCTGACTGTATACCAGGCTTGTGCTAGGGCTAACACAGTTCAAATGCAGCCCCTGCCCTCTCCGAGTCCTCAGGCTGGTGGGGAAGACTGTCCAATAAGTGGGCCCTTATAAAACAGACCAGGTACATCTATGAAGGGGGAAGCGCTCCAGCCTGGAGGGCAGTAGTCAGGGAAGGCTTCCCGGAGGAGGTGGCACCCTAGCTAAAATCTGAAGGAGGAGCAAGAGTTAACTACCTGGAGGGAGGATATTCTAGTTGATACGGACAGAATGGGTAAAGAACTGGAAGTCAGAGAGACACCTGGGAGGATGTGCAGGCATCTCAGCAAGGCTGAAATATAGGAGATATACAGGGACAGTGAGGACAGAGGTTCTCTCTGTCCCCCAACCCCCTGAGGGCCTCTTGAACCCCTGGCTGGAGCCAGCATTCGAGCGCTGGCCCGCCTGGTGGTTCTGCGGACCGTGGCAAATCTATCTTGACACTGTTTCCATTCACATAATGCAGAGTTATTGCACATGACCATAGCAAGGGGAGGCTGGATCAAGGCTGGGAACTGGGGGGCCGGGGGGGCATGGCCAGGAGGGCCTGACCTCAGGGAGGTGGGCACTGTGAGTGTGAGTGTGGGAGAGTATAAGTGAAGGCTTGCGGCGGATCATCCATGAAGATGTTCACCTTCCTGGACGGGTATGAGAGGAAGACTGAGCTCTCTACCTCTATAGCTGTCTTCCAGCCCGCCGCTGCCTGAAATCCCATTAGCTCATCATGAGCTCGCAGGCCTTCAGAGATGGAGGGGCCTTTTGAGACCTTCTAAACCCCTGGCTGTACATTGGAACCACAGTGGGACCTTTGGAAGCTACCAGGTCAGGGGAGGGGTGCCAGCTCACGAGAGCCTGATTGGTACGGCTGGGTCATAAGTCCCACCCTCCATTTTACAACAGAGAAAACTGAGGTCCAAAGAGGAGAGGAAACCTGCCCTCAAGGCCACACCCAGTCAATTAGGGGCCGGCACAGGGTGCAATAAATCAAGATCAGGGGCTCTGGCATGTGGGCCCTGGTTCTGTCATTGTGTGACCTTGTGCGAATCACATGGCCTTCCTCGGCTGTAAGATGTGGACAGTAATCGACTAGACCTCCCATGGGGTGCTGTGAAGGTAAAAGGAGATAGAAGTATGTGATATAAACAGCACTGAGCATGTGCCCTGAACGTAGTAGGTGTCAAGTCATGGTAACTGACGATGGAAAAAATCCCAAACTTCGGAAAATAGATGGTGTGGCCACACAGTCTTCTTCTCTACCTCCTGCCCTCTCTTTCTTCCCAGGGTTTTGGTGGTCGCTGTCCCTCTCCCTGCACCTGGCTTGAGCCCTGCACCATATTCTCCCCACCTGTCCACACCCTGGGTCCACCCAGTGCATTGCCCGGGCGACCCGCCCTGACGTCACTAGCATTTCTGGCTGCTGGCCCCCGGAGCAGAGCGAGAGGAAACAGCTGGGGGTTGGATCAAGTTCCCAGGTAAATCCCCACCCCCACCCCAACTCCAAGAGGGTTGGGTGGGACAGCCCGGGAGAACTAGAGCAGGGCACTGAAGCCGGGGGCTGCTGGGAATGGCACTCGTGGCAGCTGCTCCAGGGCCTGAAACAGGGCCTGCTCCTGCCCTAGATAAGACGATGGGTGGCCTACTTGGTCGGCCCTGGAGCTCCCCCGCGGGCGCCTCTCCCAGGCTCTGGGTAGGGGTGGGTTGGCTCCTAAAAGTAGGCTAGCCAACCCCCCCCTCACCCGCCCCTATAAGCAGCCCATCTCACTGGGTACACTCACCAGGGTCTTCAAAGGCTTCCAAGTCTGGATGACTACAGGTGGCATTTATTAAGCACTTAGTGTGTTCTGAATCCTTTCCAGCAACTTTTTGTCCACCCAACAACCCCCTCGGATAGGAATTTTGATACACAGACAGGAAACTGAGGCACAGAGCCATGAAGGTAAATGTCCAAAGCCAACAGCCAACGAGGACAAGGATGGAATCCCACCCAAGTTCCATGGGATTCCACGGGGTCACAAGACATAGCCTGAGAGTGGTCAGAGTAGTTCTGGCTGCGGCTTTGCATTTCTGTAGGGATCCCGAAGTCTTTCCTGCAAAGCTGGCTCCCCAACTTGCTGTGGGATGGACACATGGCAACTGAGGGAACTATCCCTCCCAGGACTCAATTTCTCCAGCTGTAAAATGGGTCTGCTAAGGAGGCCACCCATGGGCTATCAGAGAGACCTATTGAGAACCTATGAAGTTACTTAGAAAGTAAAAGGCAAGGTGCAGTACAGTTTGATGGATTCAAAATTTGGGCACCAGGTGATACTGTGCCTCAGTTTCTCCGTTTGTTAAGTGGAGGAGAATACCAGGACCTGCCTCCCATATATATGGTGTGGATACCATGCGGTGGACTTTGTAAAAAGCTCAGCACAGTGCCTGGGTATATAGTTAGTGGTCCACAGATCTCAAATGTGATCGCAAAAATCATTCACTTCCAAAAATATGCCTTGGGGCAAAACACTCCGGACAGAGTGTCACTTCATATCTCTTAACCTCAATTTCCTCTATAAGCTGGCAATATAATAATAGTACCTACCATATCGGTTTTCTCATCTGTAAAATAGGGGTGATAATACCTACCTTACAGGGTTGTTGTGAGCATTAGGCAGAGTACTTCATTATGTGTTAGCTTGCTTTTATTTTTAACAAATTCCTCATAGGGTTCTTTTTAAGATTAAATGAAACAATGCAGCTAATGCTCTTAGCATAGTGCCTTGCCCCAGATACGTGTTCAATAAAGGATACTGGTTTTGCCACCTCTGGGTCCCGACAATGGGACTACAAATACCAGCACGCTCTGCGCCTCAAGTCGGGGCCCCTCCGCCCGGCGTCGGCGCCCTGCATGCCGGGAGTTGCAGTCCTCGCTAGGCCGGTCCCGCCTCGCCCCAGCTTGGGGGAGGAGGTTGGAGAGCCGCCCTGCCGGCCTTTGAATTTTGCCGCGAAAAGCGCGCGTGGCGGCCCCCGACCCCGCCCCCCGCAGGATGCGGCGCCGCGTCACCCTGGTAACCGCCTCTCGGCCGCCGCTGATTGGGCAGAACCTTAGGGGACGGGCGGGGGGCGAGACGCCGCGGCCGCTGCCGGCGCTCGCGTCTGTCAGTCGGGCCGGAGCGGAGCAGGGGGCAGGACGGCCGGGCCGGCGGCTCCGCGGAAAGGCTGCGTGCTCCAGCCGAAGGAGGTGAAGAGCCGGGCCCGCCGCTTGCGGGACGCGGCGCGCGGCACCTGGGCCTGAGGCGAGGCGAGGTGAGGCGCCGGCGCGCGCCAGGCGGCGCGAGGCTGAGCCCTGGGAGCCCCTGCGCGCCGCCAGGGGCCATGGGCGCGTGAGAGCCCGGCGCGCGCCGCCCCTGCTGCAGCTCGAGAGCTCGCACGCCCGGTGTACCGTGCTCCGGACCGTTCCCACGTCCGCCCTGCGCCACCCGGACCGGTTATTTCGCGGCGCAGAGGCCCCCGGGACTGCAGCCGAGCCTCCGCCGCCCGCTGCCGCCGCCGCGGCTGCCGCTGCTCTCCAGCTTCCCCTCCCCCCACACCCAGGGCTCGGAGGAGGAGGGGCCGGTGCGTTCTCACCGCCTCTCTTTGCAACCTGCGGGGGCCGGTGTATGCCCGGCGAGGAGCCGGGGCCGCTGCAGGTGCGTGCAACCCCAGAGGAGACGACCCCCTCCCATCCCCAGGCGGACCGGGGGGCTGCGAGCCGCGGGCGGGCGGTCGAGCGAGAGCAAGCAACAAAGACAGGCTGCAGCTGGGGCCGGCGAGAGGGGCCGCGGCCGCCGGGCTCCTGGCGCGGGCGGAGAGGGCGCCCCGGGGAGCGGCGCGGGCCGAGCTGCAGCCCTGAGCGGGACCCCGAGGGGAGGCGCAGCGCCGCCCGCCGGACGCCGTGAGCACAGGCCCCGGCGAGGATGCGCCGCCTGAGCGCCCGCACGGCCCAGGTCCCGGGCGGGCACGACCCACGCTGAGCGGACAGACCCGCCACCCCCGACTTCGGACGGCGCGGGTCGGAGCCTGGATCACCCTCACCGACAGCGTCCCTTTCCACCCGGAGAGAGGCATCGGCCCCCAAGGGGGGCTCCCTCAGGCAGCCTCTGCCACCTCTGCATGGCTGCGACCCGGCGAGCGGAGAGTCGTCGCCGCTGAGACCTGGTGCCCTTCAACGGCCTGGCTGATCTGGTGAGTTCCGCGGGGCGGGGTTCCGGGCTGGAGCTGGGGGCACTCCCTGGCGTCGGGGCGGCCGGATCGGAAATAAAGGGGCCCTGAGCTGTTGGGAATCCTGAAGCGGCGGTGCTCCTCGTCTCCCCCCAACCCTTTCCCTTTCACACACAACTTGTCTAGACCGGCCAAGCGGCCAGAGTGGAGGTTGGGGGCCTGTTGGGGAACTCCACGGAGCCCCGGGCGAGGCTGAGGCGTATGCCAGAGAGGAAAGGTCACCCCACCCCTAAAGCCAACAAAGGTAGCAGCTCCGTCATCCGAAAATTCCCTGGGAACTCCCGCGTCTTGGAGGGCCAAGGAGGAGGGCACCCAGGATGGAACCCTTGGGGTGCTCCCAAGCAGCCTCTGAGATCCTCAGCGGACGTCAGCTCCGAGGTGGATGTGGAGTCCCAGCCGTGCAGGTGGCTGCGTTTGAGGATTGAGTCCTCCAAGGCTAGATCATAGCAGGGTCTCCCGTACAGCCCCCATTCCTCAAAAAAGCTCGCAGGGGTGGTGGGTTCCCCAGTGGGGCCACAGCGTGACGTCACTTCCAGGCCTCTGACGTCACTGGGGTTGCCGTGGCGACGCGACTTACTTTGACCCAGGGCCGGAGGTGGTGGGGTCGTGGTAACCAGGGGCGAGACTGGAAGTCTTTGGGTAATGGAGGGGTGAAGGCAGATTCCACGCCCCCCCCACCCTCAACTGCAGTCCTCTGACCTAAATCCCCAGCTCTTCCATGAGGTGGGGGAGGGAAGCAGGGCCAGCTGTCCCTGCTGATGCTCCTCCCCCCAAGGACAGGTGTTCAGCTTTGCCCAAATAGCCTGGCACTGCCTGGGGGCTCAGGACTGCCAAACAGAGCAACTTTATGCTTTCAAAAGAGATGCTATGGAGGACACCTCCTTGAACCCCACTATACACCCAACCAGCAGACTGAAGTTCCCAGGGTCCCTAGAGAGATGTACCCCCGCACCCCCACCCCCGCATGCCCTCCCCACCCCCGCGCCTTACAAGAGGCCACTTCTGCTCAGGAAAGAGCGTGTGCTCCCCCAGCCAGGGAAGGTTCAGAGGAGCTGCTGCCTGCTACCCCTCAAGTCCAGGGGTTCCCCTGCTGCACAACCCCAGGATGAAGGGCCTTGGCCAACCCTGGACTCCTGTCTGCCCCACTCTTTTCCTTTTGCTGTTTAAGATGATTTTGACAGGCACAGTGTGGTGCTCATTAAGCGAGCGGAGGGCAAGTCAGTGCCAAGGTCTGAAAAAAGTGTGTCCCTGCCAGGGGCCAGCTTTGATGGGAGTCAAGCACCAGCCCTCTCTTCCCCACACCCCCAGTACTGGCCCTGTGCCTTGTGAAGGCCCCGAGAACCCCCAGCCAGTATCCTGCTGCTGCATTCTATGATTCCTCTTCTGAGTTCCTTCCAGCAATTGGTACTATTGTCGGATGTGGGTGAAAGTGCTGTGATCACATTTGGAGGTAAAGGTTAGAGAACTGTGGCACTGCTTCGTTGTGGGGTGGGGTGAGAGCAGAGGGAAGTGGGGGGGGGGTCATTATGAGAAGCCAGGCCCCAGTCTCTATGCAGCCAGCATTTTTTCTCTTCTCCTACCAGGCTCTCTAGCTAGATTAACAGGTCAATAAATATCAGTGGAGCTGCTTTTGGGGGCTTGGCAGGGAGATGATATTTCCAGCTGAAATGGTGTCGTTAAACACACAGGCTTCCAAGGACAGAGCAACAGCAGATGGGGGGAGAAGTGGGAGAGGTGGGCAGAAGGGCTGTTTGCACTGCCTCTCGAAGCTTCCCAGTTTAGAAACAAACCCGGAGTGTGCGCCAGAGATCCACAAACACAGGCAGTTGGAGGTTCTCCGTGGAGTATTTACACTTCCACAGCCAAAGCGGAGGGAAAGGCTGTCAGAATTGGGCAATTCCTTCTGTTCCCTTCGCTGGGCTTGGCAATAGCACCGGGCGACGAGCAGGAGGGGATGCCAGCTTACCCGGCGTCTCCCTGTGTGCCAGGCATTGTATAGGAGGATCTCAGTGACCCGCTTGGAGTGGCTCATGCGCCGTCGTGGCCCATTTTACAGATGAGGAAACAGGCTCAGGTGCTCAGCCAGGCAGCTGCAGGGGTTTGGCTCCCAAGTGCCTTGGCTCCAGAGTCCCCAGATCTTCCCACCCCCTCCCCCGGGTGGAGGGGAGGCCTTATACCACTTGTTGGACAGGGTCCCTGCAAGAGTCAGCCGGGGGGGGGGGGGGGTGCTTTCGGCTATGGAGGGAGTCTGGCCTCACCAAGATGCCTTCCCACACTGAAACCTGGGTTTGAATCCTGCTTCCCCATTACTTACAGGATACTGTTGAGCAGAGTAGCAACTTCTGCGCTGGCCTTGTGGATGGCCTGCTCCCCTCACCCCTAGTACCCCTTTCTCCAGCACTAGGGGAAGGAAGGTGGGGCATGAAACCTGCCCAAGGGAAAGGTTGAGAGAGCTGGCCCCGGGCTCTTTGTCGTCTGCCCCTCTGGCTCCCCACAGGAGGGGTGAGGCTGCACTCACTTACCCCAGGGACCCTCCAGGTCGGCACTCAGCTAGTGAAAAGTCAAGGATGTGGATGGGTCAATGGCAACATTGGTAGACTGGCTCCTTACCAGCCTGAATGTTGTCAGGGGCCCTCTAGGAGGGGTGCACTGTGACTCTTGGGACCAATAGGGATCCACCAGGCAGAGGAGTGCAGAGAGTGTTCTGGGCATTGGGTGTGGCTTGTGAGTGCTGGGGTGTACTGGATGAGGGGAAGTGGTGGCCCTGGTGTGGGTGTGTCCTGGAGACTTAGGTGGTTGGGTGAGGTTGAAGCCCGAGAGAGGATCCAGTTAGGGCTCCCTTAAAAGGGATGGTAACCCTGGCCAGTCTCCTCTCTCAAGGTTAGCTCCCACCCACCCCAGTAATCCTTATCACTTGTCTAATTCCACCTAAGCTCGTAAGCTTGCCCATCCCCTATCCCTTTTGAGCCTCACCGTTGCTCTGGCCAGGGCCTGGGCTGGGTTGCTTAACTCCCATTGGTGGGCAGTGGCTCATGGTTAAGAGCCAGGCTGTGGAATGGGTCCACCCTTGTTGGCTGTGTGACCTTGGGTGACTAGCTTTGCCTCTCTGAGCCTCATCCTCAGAACAGGGCCTTGAATGGCTCTCCCTGTCCCTCCTGGAGCCAAAGATCAAAGGCTTCAGGGTAGCAGAGACCCTTCTAGCCGCCCTCGACTGGGTCTCCCACTCACCTACGCAGGGCACCCCACGTGGTGAGCACACGTGGCTCCCTCCCATCTGCCTTCCTACGGGGCTGTGGCCTGGCCAGACTCCCCCGCTCCAAACCTCTCCCGGCCCCCTCCACCTTCCAGTTACTCGCACACCGGAGGAAGCGAGCGGAGCTGGTCATATTCATGAACCGTAATTCAGTCAGGCGGCGATTCCTCTGGGCTCGGGGCGGGGGTGAGAACGAGGAGGCGCGCACAAAAGGGCCGCTTTATTACCTCCCGCGGGCCGGGAATTGCTGCTCTCCCCCAGCAGCGGCCGGAGCCGCCTTTATTGTGTTAACCCATTTGCGTGTCAAGAGCTATTGTGCGCTTTCTCCGCCTGTGCGGGGCGGACTGCGGGCGGAGGGCTGCGCGCCGGCCGGTCACCTCCGCGGGCGCCGCCCACCGCCCTGATTGGTTGCTAAGTGATTTGCATCCAAGGTAATCACTTTTATCTCAGAAGGATGTCGACTATAATTATAAGCTACTGACATCTTTTGAAATCTGCCTAATGACTATTTTAGTCTGCACGGGCTGGGGGTGGGGAAGGGGATTCTGGAGGCTGGGGTGGGCGGGGAGGAGGCTGGAAGGGGGATGGATTCCTTACACCTGGACCATTGATTCGTTAGTTGAGAAATATCGGAGTGCCTACTGCATGCCTTGAACAAAAGAGAGGTTCCGAGATCGGGCTTGCTTTGGTTCGTGTGGGCGGAGTTAGTACCATTTCAGAGATGGGGAAATAGAGGCCTGGAGGAATGAGCCACCAGCTCGGAATCACATATGCAGTAAGTGGTTGGAACCGAAGTCTCTCTGACCCTCAAATTCATGTGCTGGCCCCCGGATGAGGTGCAGACAGAAATAATAGTGAGCATTCCTGGGTAGAGATCACCTGTCTGGTACCTCCCAGAGAGTGTGTCATCGCCCTAAGAAATGCAGGTGCTGTTACTACCCCCATGTTACTGGGGAGGAAATGGGCGCAGGGGGGTTACTTCTCTGCCCAAGGTCACAGAGCCAGGAAGGAGCACAAGTGTAAAGTCTATTGGTGGCCAGAAGTGGGGGTGCAGGACGCAGCATGGCCAGTGAGAAGAGGATGAAAGAGTGAGCCGTGGCTCCAGCTACCCCCTCCTCCATCCCCTGGGTCCACTCGGGTGCTGGGCATCAGCCTGGACAAGGGCACCCTGCTGGCCACCGTCTATGTGGCCGAGCTCTAAGCAATCAGATGACCCACAGCCTCCATGGGGAGGAAGAGGAGTCTGCAACTAACTCGAATTCTGGTCAGAGCCGGAGCAGGGCTGGAGGAGAGACATGGAGGAGGGGAAAACTGCAGCTGGTCATGGAGGGCTTCCTGACAGAGGGGGCTTTTGCTCTCGGGCCTGAGGACTGGTTGGATCTGCCCAGCGTGTAAGAGTAAATGATGATGTTGCTGGCAGAGGGACTTGGAGATTCGAGGACATGACCAGGAAAGGCAGGGGGAGCTTATAAGAGGGAAGAGGAAAGGGAGAAAAACTAGGAGAGTGTGCAGGGCCTCGAGTGCTGAGCTGAGTACTTGATGTATCTACAGGAAGAACCACCTAAAGCCAGCAAAGGCATCTGCAGGGGTGGGGGGGAGGGGGGAGATGATCTGGGTGTCATAGAGGTCAGTCTGGCCACCTTTGCAGGGCCTTGGGAGTTGCAGATTGGGATGGAACCCTGGGCTCCTGCACTCTCACTGCCTGTGTGTCCTCAGACAAGTCACTTTGCCTCTCTGGGCCTCACTTTTCTCATCTGTTCAAGGAAGTAATAGTTTTCCCCCAGGCTTGTGGGTGGGATGAGCTTGAGTGAGCAGAGTGCCCCTGTGAGTCTGAGCCCTTCAGAAGTGGGGGAGCTCAGGCACAGGCCCCAGCCAGTCACCCCAGCCCCACAGCAAACCAGCATCCCAGCCACAGCAGCTGTTTGGGGCCCTGGGAAGCCCC
The DNA here is from genome assembly GCF_011800145.1 of Mirounga leonina. Lineage (NCBI taxonomy): Eukaryota > Metazoa > Chordata > Mammalia > Carnivora > Phocidae > Mirounga > Mirounga leonina. The sequence goes on along the minus strand of NW_023270436.1, from coordinate 16,991,657 downwards.
TGCCATTGTGCAGAGGGCACAGGGGACAAAGGCCTGGGAGGTCAGGGGGTAAGGCCGAGGCTGGCTGTGAACAGGCTCCCGGGGACGTCAGGGACTTAATGATGCAGAACTTAATGACCCGGACTGTGGGGGAGGGGGGCCTCCCTTGGAGGAGGAGGAGAGGGCGGTCCAGCCGCCAGCTGTCTGCTCCAGGATTTGCTGCCAAGGCAGGGGCGGCCCCCCACAGGGTCCAGGCCTGAGCTTGGCACCGGGAGAGGTTGAGGTGACAGGCCCTCCAGCCTGCAGTCCCGGGGCCCGAATTGGGAGCTTGGCCCTGTCCCTCAGCATCTGCGTGACCTCCATCTCCTCATCTGTCAGATGGGCCAGGGGTCCACTTTGGAGGGCAGCTGTGAGGCTTGGCAGGAGCCCGTTGCAAGTGGGCAGTAAACAGGACCTGCTATTTTTACTCTATTCATCCGTTCATTCAGAGAGCTCACTGCTCTGTGCCAGGCTCCCTGCCAGGTGCTGGGGAAGCAAAGATGAACAAGCCCAGTTGCCTTACAAGGTAGTGAGGCCTCAGGCACACCATCACAGTGCAGTGGGTCTGTCACCACAGTACAAGAATTCATAGTGTGCAGGCACTGTGCCAGGAGCAGGGGGACTGTGGTGGACAAACCACATATGGCCCCTGCCCTCTGGTGCTCCAGTCTCTCAAAGCAGGCTAGGAAATCAGAGGCAGAAACCATTACTACCAGCTGGGAGAGCCAGGGAGGAAGTGGAGGAAGAGGAGGCATTTTCAATTGCCAGCCTTGGAGATTTCTATCCAAACACCTTTGCCTGTTACGGGGATCACAGGACACTGCCGGCCTCCGCTGTGCTCCAGACTAAGCTTCCTGCTTTGACGTTTTGTTCTCTCCTTTAATCCTCCTATGATTGTGGGAAGGGTGTTTTTATCCCTGTCACGTAAATGAAGAAACTGAGGCTCAGCAAGGTAAAATAACAGCCCAGGGCCCCCTGGCAGGTCAGCAGAATCCCCTTGGTTATCCATACAAGCTTCTGCCTGTCTTCTTCCCGGGAGGGTGCCGGGCTGGGTGGGGCTGGGAGGCTCCTAGGGCAGGGGCCCAGGGGACCCAGTTCTGGGCCAGCTGTTTTCTTTATGAGATGCATGACCTTGAGCAAGTTACCTCCCACCCCAGCCCAGCTTCAGGTGCGTCCTCTGTAAAATGTCAAGGATGGCAAATCTGTGGCAGGCCTGGCTTGCCTTCCACCGCTGTGCCCTTGGCAGACATCGCCAATCAATTGCTGCCCTCTTCCCCTGCTGAGTTCTTCGCCTGACCTTGGGTTCTTTCCAGGGCTCTGGGCAGGCAACTCCAATCAATCAGTGGGGCCTGTGTGCTGAACCCCCTTGCCTGCCTGGCTTCGATGAGCTCAGAGGTCGCTCCGGCCCATCTCCATACGGTACCAGAATGAGGGATACTAGGGGAGCTTCTCTGTGGATGTAGGCGGTTCTGCAGTCACAGGAGCTGTTGAAATGCAGGAGTCCGTTACCTTCCTCCAGCTCCCTGAGAGACCTATGTCTGTGTGGCCCAGTGCATGCTCATTTCAAGTGCACTGGGTGGATTCCAAAAGCTTTCCACTTACATAAATAATAGCCTTTGGTGAGCTCTTCCTGAGAGCTCGGTCCTTCGTGGATACCCTCTCATTCATCATTCTGCAGAGCACCCGCAGTGTGTCTCTCAGCACCTCTAGGAAGAAATCTTAACCCATTTTAGAGTTGAGAAAATTAAGGGTCAGAGCCATTAAACAGAATAAGGTAGTGCACTTTGCTGAGTGGCTGAGCTGATATTCACACACAGGTCTTGAAGTCCACAGCCTGAAGCAGGGCCGAGCGTGGCAGGCAGCTAGGGCAGGCTTCCTGGAGGAGGTGTCGTTAAAGGCCTGGTGGGCGTCTGACAGGCAGACCTGGACCTTCCAAGAAAGGGACGGGGCCCCCTCTGGGTGAAAGGAACAACAGGAGAAGCAGCTCAGAGACAGGCAGATAGGCAGGAGTGACCTAGTGTGGGTCGAGGGACCAGTGTGTGGCTGGATGTGGCTGGAATATGGAGACCTGGGGGACTGTGGAAGGAGCCAGGCCTGGTCTTGGCATTTGGACTCCATGGTCAGGAACTGTGGCAGCTCTTTGAGCAGAGGAAAGTTCCTGGCCCATCTCACTGTATTTATTCAGCATTTCCTCGAACCCAGGGCAAGGTTAGCTGGTGCTTGGGGCTATCTCCGGTCTACCAGAAGCTTTAACCTAGAGCAGTGCTGAATGAATAAGCGAACGAATGGAACGAATGCTCACCGACTGACATGCTCCTGACTTCCCAGCGGGCCCAGCTGCGCGGAGGAGAGAGGCCTGGGGTGGTGGCGGGGGGGAGAGAGGGAGCCAGGCAGATACCGAGGCCGGGGCTTCCCTCCAGGCACTCCACACCTTGCCGCCTGTCCCCACAGCCCCTCCTCGACCTTCCCACCGGCCGTCCAAGCCTGGCAGGCAGCCTGGACCTGGTGCTTGGGGGGATAAAAGATGAAGGTTCTTGACCATTTTTTAACTCAATAAAGGGAGAGACGAGCTGCAGGCTGCAGGCCGGAGATATAATTAGTTCGCAGCAGTGGTGCTTTCTTGATTTAGCTTCTGAGAGAACAAGACAAGGATGTTATACCCAATTAGCAGTAACATCCAGTCGGAACCTCAATAGGTGAGATAACAAGCTATTTTTATGACTTTTCTTTCCTTGCTTGGAAGGGGCGGGGGGGAGAAGGGGGTACCAGGGCTTTATTTCTTTTCATCAGGGAACAATTATTAGCGATCTCAGGATTTCCCAAAGCCAAATGATGCATTTGTGAACCCAAACAAGCCAGCATCCCTGGGTGGCAGCTGGTGGGGGGGGGGCAGGCTGGCATTTTGAGGCCAAGAGTAGTAGAAGGGATACAGGCCCCTTGCCCCCCATTTAGAAGCCCTCTGAAAAGGCTCCCAAAGGCAGAGCCTGTTGGTTTGGCAGGGACAGCCCGGGCCCCTGAGATGTTCGCAGTGCCTGCCTTGATTTCCCTACCTGCTTCACGGACACATCAGGAGGCTGGCCCAGTTCCCCTGGGGATGAGGAAGGAGCCAGTTCTGCTGGCTCTTGGCAGTTCTTCCTGGCACCCTCCTAGACCTTTCTGCCAACTGGGCCAGTGGTTCTGGCTCCTCAGCCTCGAACCTGCCATTGCACTCTGCTTGCTGGACCCCCATGATGGCTCACACTGCCCGGCCCCCTCCTGCCTGTCCTCGTCCCAGACCCAGGCTCTGGCAGGGCTGAGTGGTGATTAGCTCCTCTCTCTCCCCCCTCATTACCCCCACAGCCAGGGCACCCGGCACTGGCCAAGTCTCTGCTGGGCTGGGAAACCCTGCCAAGCCCCACCCCAGCTGCCTGGCCACACTCCGAGTCCTGGCTAGGGCTGGGGGATGCCCAGAGAGGGGGCTGGCGCTGCCGTCATGACACCCCATCAGCTTGGGCCCCAAGCCCAGAGCAGGTTCCTGGGCCTCCGCCCATCCTGCAGAATCCAGCCCCACCCTGCCCCGAGCCCCATCTCCCTGTCGGTGTGGAGCCCCACACTCGAGGTTCAAACAACTGACAAATCCAGCCATGCAAAGTGGGAGTTTAATTGCAAACAGTTTTTATGGATCATGGGCCCATCTGTGCCACCATATGCAAAAGGGAAAAAAAAAATCCCCATTTAAAAAAAAAAATTCTCCCTGCCCCACACCCCAAACTGACTCCAAAAGGAATAGTTGCCAAGATTTTGCTGGCTGGAGCCAAGCACAGAGCAGGGACCCATCCGGGGGGCTTCCTGCTGAGTGGGCCTGGCAAAGTCAGGGGGCCGGGTGGGACAGGGGTGACTGCTGATCACCACTCAGTCTGCCTCTGCAAACTGCCAGCATTTCGAAGCCCCCCCGCCCCCCGGGGGTCTTGCACAGCTCCGGGCCTTTGCACATGCTGTGTAGCTGTCCAAAGACCCGCTGTCGTTTTGCCGCCACCTCGCTGATGCTGTTTGGCTGTCCTCTACAGCAGGACTTGTGCGGCTCTGCCCAGCGTTGATGGAAATGTGGGAAAGAATGGTGTCGTGGGGCCCATGGATGAGGGACTTCCTCTTCCATTTCCAGTCCAGCAGGATGGGGCTGTCCAGGCCCCATAGATTCCCTTCCCATGGGTGGTCCGGCCTCCTGCCATGGTGGCCAGCCCGGCTGGGCAGGTGAGCCCCACTCTCGGGGTCAGGCCTCCTCAGGCCCTCAGAAGGGGCTTCCACCCAGGGCAGGAGTGGGCTGGTCATCAGGCGGGTCTGAGAGGACTCACCTCTGAGGCAGCTTGCCAGGGTTCGATTGCTGGGCCACCTCATCCCAACTGGGAGACTTCATGTCTCCCTCCCTGTGCCTCAGTTGCTCCCTCTGTAAAATGGGGAGAAGTCAATAGGATAACGTATCCAAAGTGCATCTATATCTGTCATAACTTTTCCTCAAGGGAGGGGCTTTGCTTTGTTCAGTGATGCCCTCCCAGGTTCTCTTTTTTTTTTTTTTTTT